>NC_056730.1:685069127-685389127 GCF_019279795.1 Protopterus annectens | reverse complement strand
AAGCAATCATCAAAATAATCTGTAACTTTTGATCTTATTTGAACATTCAGATAGATTTGCCATAATTGCATGTGTCCAAAGTCAGACCTTTTTCTAAGGAAATGTGAAATTGTGCCAGACAAACCAGTACAAAGGATTAGCCTTCACTTTTTTGCCAATTGTTGTACAATGTGAGTTCTTTATTTTGTTCCATATAAATGTTAAACCAATTTAGATGCCAATAATTGTTTCATGCGACTATTAGAGAACAGTTAGCAAATAATCTTTGTCCTGAATTTTCATTACATTTGCCATTTTGCATGCTTTTTTTCAGGATATAACTACTCAAATACAGACTGTCCTCTACAAGAGGGATAAATGGGAATCTCATCTCCAGATCCCCTTATACTGCATTCAACAGTATCTGCCTTTGCAGTATGGATAGTTCTGGCACATAGTTCTCCCTCTAGTATATCTTCATCATCAGGACCTTATTGCAAGACTGCCATAGGTTCTTGAATGCCTAGAAAATGTGGTCTTATGACATAGTTATCCCCTAGCCACATCTCCCGAAAATGGAAAAGATCAATAAATGATGAGGAAACAGAAACAGCTGCACTACCCTACTGGCATCAGGAAACAACTGTGAAAGCAGTGCCAATGGAATACCTTCCAGATTACACAGATTGCAGAGGATGTGGTCAATCCAAACTCCAACACCAACTATATATCTTCTGGGCAGAGAGGAAAATCTAGTTCCTATACTATTATGCAAGTTACTGATCTTCAGGGGGTCAGAGCTCCAACTAGAACCCCTTATGTGAACAAGTAATCAAGCACACCAGGAGACTTGTCCCTCAAATTTTTCAAGCAGTACATGTTAAAAGGTGCATAAGATGGCAATGTACCCCATGTGAGGATGTGCTTCCTGAGGAAAGCTGTTGCTTCCAGTAACTCCTGACACTCTTGTTTCCAACTAGTTTTCTCCAAGGAGGTCTCCGAATGCCACTTTCCCACAGACACATACAAACATCCCTTCCTGGACTGTCTAAATGGTGGCATCTAGGCAATCAAAAATATTTCCATAATCCACTCAGTTCCTAATCATTTTTGCCTTTTGATGAAAAATACACAAGTTATTGAGCTTCACAATACATGTCCAATAGTACAGGACCTTGGGTGCCACACTTTTCAAACTAAGCAGATCCACCTGTTGTGGAATGGAAATAAGCCACATTTGCTTCCAAAGAGCATTATGTTCTGAGTGAATTTGTCAGGCCAGAGTGACCGTCTCAGAAGCAGGATACTACATCTCTGGTTCTGGAGCTGTAAAATGGGCCCAATCCAGGATATGAACTGGAAATGTATATTACACACAGTACTAATCTTCTTCCCGGTTGTATATAACTACAAGTTTCTTGGTGTGGGTATGCTAATGAGTGAACCATATGGATACCGTACAACACAAAAAGAAAAAAAAGACATATTCACTATTTGTACTTTTTATAGGAGGGGAGGAGCCAGCAGCCATGACTGCAGAATCAAGCTTAGTATCACAAGCAAAAAAATGGGATAATTCTTCTTCCAAGTGGACTAATATTCTGACACTATATGTGTTCTAAGTAATTTGAGATGATTCATTTATATGGCTATTTTAAGAACATTCCTCTGAAGAAGCATAGCTAGATTCAGCTGGTGAGGTGATGTCCATTTTATAGGTGAAGTCACTGAAATAGTTAAACATTTGCAAGGTGACAAGTCTATGAGAATGGAAAATCTATGTCAGGGTGCCATAAAAAAACTTTGTCCAACAAATGAGCCTTATTTTCATGAGGAGTAATATGGATTCAGTCCTGGTCATGGAAACATGGATCAACTTTTCGTTCTTCCAATAACAGCAGAAACTCATGGGAGTTTGCTATGGTTTAGATGTGTTTTGCTGACCTACACAAACTGCATGACTGTGTACACCAGAAAGTCGTGTGGGAGATGATGTACAGAACTGGGTCACATGGCTGTTGCTATGTGCCATTTGATCCCTCTATTTGTGGAGTAAAACATGATTTCACATGATAACTAATAAATCAGATACATCAATGTTGAGCAAAGGACTCCGCAAAGACAGTACCTTGTCTTCCCTCTTGTTCATGATTTTTATGGACAGAATTTCAAAGGTGTAGCTGAGACTGGAAAATATACTGTTTGGGAATATTTTTTTATAAGAAATAAGGTTATCCTCTTGGCCAGATGTGACTGTGACAGCAGTTCATTGTTGAGTGTGAAGTGGTTGAGATTAATATTATCACCTCCAAATGAGAAGATGCTATTCTGTTCAAGAAACGAGTCAGCTGGTGCCTCATTTCTGAGGGGAATAACAACCTAAATTAGCAGCAATTTAAGTATCTTTGCACTGTGCTCATGAGTGAAAGCAGAAGAGATCAGACAACCGCTCAGCAGATGGTTGCATTACTGCAAGTGGTGCATTGGACTACAGTGATGATTCATATGACAAAACACTCAGCTTACTAGGCTGTCTATGTTCCTGTCCGCACAGGTGATCACAAGCTTTGTACAGTAGCAGAAAGTATGAGCTCATCCATGTAAGCAATAGAAATGATGTTCCTTCCTTCCAAGATTGCTGGTTTCATTCTCATTATAGACTGGGGAGATGGGCAATGTGGAAGGATTTTAAAGTAGAACTACTATTTTTTTTTGTCTGAGAGGAGTCAATTAAGGGTGAAAAGAACCTGGATCCAATGCTCCCCAGGCACATCCTGTATCAGGTATGCCAAGCATTGTATATGGAGAGGTGGCCCAAAAGCAGACTCAGTGCATGCTGGAAAGACTGTATCACTCCTGTTGCCATGAGATAACCGTGGAACCTGTAGGATGATCTGAGCACTGTAGTTAGGAATGGGAAAGTCTGCTATAGATGTTTAGCACTCTACCGCCATCACCCTCCTCATGGCAAAAGGCTTAGAAAATGACGTTTCCAATTAAATATAGTAGGATGCCACTTGGGAAGAAATGAACATCAGTGGAAGGAAATACATTTTACCCCACTTGTTTTTATACTCCTATAGCCATTCAAGCTACATAAATAGATGTCAAAAGACCCTTCTTTCATGCCGATGTGCAGATCAAGAAGACATACATACATAACTACACGTTATTTGTCATGCATGACTAATACTCCTCAACAACTGTAGGTGTTTGGAATAGAGATTTTATACTGAAAGCAAACATCAGTGGCAACAGTGGGAAACACTGATGTATGCCCCTCAAATGGACAATGGCTTCTCATGTATAGTTCCGCATTTTAATCACCACCTGATCTCTCCTGAACACAGCAAATAATGTGGTCCCTAACTCTTCTGAAAATCCATATTGTTCAAAGACCAGGAAAAGACCCCCCCCCCCCCCAACACACACACAGCTCAACTCTATGAAATGATTCAAAAACACAGAGGTGCTCCTTCTAGCTAGATTCTATTAATCAGTGTTCTAGTGTATCCATTTCTTTGTTTGAACTATTTTTCTCCATGGTAGCATAGATGGCTTTGAGTCGTTTTCAGAAAGTACTTTTTCAGCTCTATCCCCCCATCTAATAAAAGTCAAATTCACAAGTTCCGGATTCTTTCTGTGGTATCTAAATCCATGTGGCAGGTGTTACACTAAAGAAACACAGCAGCCAGTCTGGATGCATTTGTACTGTTTACTATCATGGCAGATGCTGTAGAAGGAAGAACAGTGTGACTCTAGCATTCTAGTTTGCCTTTTGACCATTGGTCCATAAAGTGTCATTCACTACTCAATATATTACAACAGAATTAGTAGCTGATACTCTCTGATACTAGAACCTGCGGTGGTGGTGCTGCAGTAGCGTTGTCACCTCACAGTAAGACGCTGTCCGGTTCGATTCTCAGCTAGAGCAACTTCTGCGTGGAGACATACGTAAATGGGCGTGCCTTCGTTGAAGGTTGTGCATCAGGGCTGGTAACTCGACATGTACAAATCAACTAGCAATCATTAGCAGACCGGAGTTCTGCTGTGGCGACCCCTAAACGGGAAAAGCCGAAAGACACAACAACAACAAATCTCTGGTACTGAAGCATTTAAGCATCCACCATTATTAGATTTAGAAGAATGACAGTAAGGCATATTGGACTCAGTTTAAGTGAATACATACACTGTTCATGCCCCAGACACCAAAGTATGTGTATCTGCAAATGTCCCTGACAGAAATGGTCCACATTGGGTAATTAGGAATCTCTGGTGCTATTTGACCATATGAGTTTGGAAGACTTAGGGTAAACAGGACAGGGAAAATAGGAAAGGAAAGAAAAACAAAAAAAAAAGAAGAAAAGGAAAAAAAAACTGCATTTACAGTTTCAGTTTAGGAATAATTGTTTTATTTCTGTTGTGAAACAGTACCTAACTACCTGCACTGCACTAATGTTCCATGTTTTGAAAGCTGTTATTGGAAATTAAGCAATGGGTAGGAATTACAAAATTGGGCAAGAGACCTACTATAAAAGACTTTCTGTCCATTTTGGAAACTGATTAAATCAACTTAGAATTGGCAATGCTGCTACAAGGTCCACATAAAAAGAGAACTCTTCATTTTCATCTTTCCAACATGTTTTTTTTTTTTTCTCCCATCAACAAAGAACAAGAACATTCATCCCCTGAGCTATACCCTCTAGCCTCTTATGCAGCAACCTTTCACTTCTCTGAAATTTCAGAATAACAGACCACGATCCTACCTCTCAAACTCAACAGTTCAGATCTAAATCCAACAATCTTGGTCCAAACTTCCTAAGGCTTGCAGCTGAAAAAAAAATATGAACCCCCTTATTCATATCTTTAATCATGTTCTCACCTCAGATACTGTCTACCCAGCATTCAGGCACATGATTATAAACCCTCTTCCTAAAGTTACTTCTCCTAATGAGCTGAAGGATTTCAGGCCTATTTCGGTCTGGTGCCCTATTACCAAAATATTTGAAAAAAAATTACATTATGTCCTGTTATGTGATGCACAGCAAGGCTTTTCACAATGAATTCAGTTCTTTTACTCCTTGTAATGGCAACTGACACCATTTATTGCATTCTTAATGAAGGACATATTACAGCCGGTCTCTTTGTTGACATGATAAGGGCTTTTAAAACAGTCAACTATACCCTTATTCAAACAAACTCAAAATACTCAATTTGGTGACAACACTTCTGATTTCACAACTATCTAAAAGACAGAGCCCAAGTTTGGGTGCAAAACCCTTCAGAGCTTTCCTGCCAGCAGAGAAAGGGAGGCTGAGCTCTGAGAGGACAACGCTGGGAGCAGCTACTGCAGCAGTAATCATTTGACCATCTACTGTTATGCTAAGCTCAACTTACACAACTGTACTATATTCTTCATAATGATCACTGCTGCAGTAGCCTTAGCTATATGGGTAGATTACCCTAGATAACTATATTTGGGAAGTGGAAGGAGAAGAGTCTATGAGTCCCTGAAGAATGGTCTTAGCAAAGCCTGATCTAGACGTAGAGGAGGAATCCAGCTTATAGTGCTTTTTAAAAGTATGCACAGAGGAGCAAGTAGCAGCTATTAGAATATGCCTAGAATCTAACCCATGGGGACTGGGTCTTAACCCTGCAATGATGAAATTTGTCATTGTGAGTATAAAAAAAGGTAATTAGACAACCATTTGGAAATAGTCTGTTTTGGCATCAGTTGTCCCTTACCTTCACAATTGATCTGATTATCTGAAAGATTTAGTTCTGCTAAGATAGCACCTATGCTTTCTGTGGACATGTAAGGTATGGGGAATCCTCTGTCCCTCATATTTAGGTTCAGGAAAGAAAACAGGGAGATGGATAGTTTCAATTAAACTAAACTCAGATAGTACATTAGGCAAGGGATTACTGCTAAGAGAAACCCTGCCCTTGTGGAAAATGAGGTAGGACTGACTCAACATAAGAGCTTTCAACTCAGATACACTTCTTGTATAGGTCAGAGCAATCAGTAAAATTGTTTTCCATGCTAAGAACCTCAGGTCAGCCAGATTAACTTGTTCAAATAGAACAAGTTTTAGTTTCTCTAACACAAAATTAAGATCCCAAGAAGGCCCACAGTTTTTTCTAAGTGGCCTCTTATGCAAAAACCCTTTCATGAACATTTAAACATGCAACTGCCTTCAAAGAGGAAGATCCATAAGCAAACATGCTGAAATGGCCGATAAATCAACCTTGATAGAGGAGTAAGAAAGGCCATAGGATAACAACAAAATAAATATTCCCCGGGATTCATGAAGCTCGGCGCAAGGCTTGCGCCGGCCGTGCGCCGTATATATGGAGTAGTCGCGCCATATGCATATTAATGAAGGCGCGCAGCCACCACAGCCACGTGCATAGGAAACGTGCGCGAGTGCATGGGGCGTATCAAAGTTGCGCATGGAGGCGTGTCAATGTCGGCTGTCGATGAGCAACCAAAACTGCTGAATATTATATTCCGCCTGCAATAGTAATCGCACCTATCAGTGTCCGTGGATACTGAAATGTATGCAAAGCATGCAAGATACTCCCTGCGAACAGAAAATGAAGAGTCAAACACAAATGCACGGTAGGGAATAACGGGTCCCTACCCTTGAACAAATGACATGAAAACCGTGTGCCCGAAGTCCAACGTAGTGTTGATAGCTATACCATGTGGAAGTGAAATGTATCATATGTTAGTGCGCCGCCAGTAGGTACGTCCAGCCCAATGAAGAGGGTCACCAGCTGACCCATAATGTGAGGGAGGGTACATAGCTGTGCAGATGTGTCCATAACAAAATACACGAGGAGAAATGTAGATAAATGTAGTGACTGTATGTCCGAATCATATCCCACAAGCCATGTAATAGTCACATACAAAAGGTATGTCCATATTTCACATACCAAATGTGATAGGAAATAGAATACGCATGTAAACAAAACAAAAGGAGCATATAAATAGCTACAACAATAAGGACACATGTAGGCCGAAAGGAACAGTATGATCCATACCATCGACTAAGATTACCACCTGTCCCACTTTGCGAGCGACAGTCCCTCTGTGGGCAGATGTGTCCTGACATAAACTTGTAAAAATGGCAAATGTCCAGAGATTATAGGACATAATTATTCCTTAGATGTCATGTAATAGTTGCATTAAGCAGTTTTTCTCTGTACGTGTATTACATAAATGTCATAAGAAACAGAATAAGACACCGAAATGCTACAAGAATAAGCTTAGATATAGGCAAGAATTGTAAGTTCTATCTGTTGAACTAACCGTGGGTATGTGTCGGCCTGTAAAATGTGCTGTGTTCACCGCAAATGTCACACTGTGGCCAATTGAAAAGGTGGAAACACAACCGTCGACTGTGGGGAGGCATTGTCCACAACAGTCGGATATGTGTAAGGAATAGCTTGGACATAGGAAAAGGTGCCATCCTACCAATGAATACAACAGGCTGGCAAAATCCTGAAGTCAGCGGTATAATCCGAACTTGTATGTGACACAGTTGAATGGGTAGTACCCGGGTATACCAACCAAGTAATGAAAGTGAAGTATGGGCGTGTACCTATGTGCGTGAGGTATAGCATGTGGAAAGCAAACATGGCAGGGTAGTCCACACAACCATAAAGGTACCTGACACATGTAGGGTAGTCAATGTGTTACTCTGGCTGTGTCATGGGCCAACAACCAAAGTAGTGATCTATGGGGTGTGAGGAATTTGCGTGTGAGTGGTGGGTGGGTAATGGTAAAATCCTCAAAGGCGATACTGTGTCATATGCAGAAAAGGTGAACCGGAGGTGTACGAGGGGGCAGCGGGTGAAGTGGAAAGAAACACAAACACATGTAGAAACAGCTGCAAGACAAGCAGACAGGCCATAGTGTAGAACACAATCCCACAAACATATGAATATGGAAATGTGCGATACAAATGTATAGATATGTCACCGTCACATACCCACAGATTGGTCCTGATGGAACTGGCCATAACAAATGCAACACACCTGGATGCATAATGGCCTACCCAGCATACCCTCCACATCACACAACCCAACCCATACCAGAACGTCCACCAAATCCAGCTGTACTTGGCCTACTGGTTCGTTGCAGACACAGCTACACACAGTGACCCCTATGCGTATGTAGTAGGTATTGTCACCCTAGGCAGTTTCAGGATTGCAAACCATGTATCCCCTGCATGTAAACCCCCTGCACATTTTTGTAAAGCCACAAAAATCTTCTGTATCTGTCTTGTTTTGGTCTTGTCCAATTTTTGGGATATCCCTCATGGGATAACTAACCTGTGTAAATAGTAGAATGGGTATGATGACATGATGTCCAATCCTGTAGATATCTGGACACAAGTCAGAACATGCAGTAGAGGTCCATGACACTGTCCAGCCCTAAGTGGTCATGCATAACCTACTACCCAGGATAAAACACCTTCCTGTGACACACGTGTCCCAACACAAATAGGCGGGAGAATATATTGCACACATTCGCATAGTGGCAAACGGCATGAGGGTGAGGAAGACACTGACGTAAACAGGATAACCCTGATCAAGTGTGAGAGACCCTTACTGTGTGCAGGCATGACCGACCATACCTGTCAACCTGTGTGAGCAAGATATCTGGACAGAGGCATGAATACAAGTGAGACAAAGGTCCAAAAGCAGGGACAATTTGTAAAGAAACATAGAAATATGATAGAATAACAGTTTGCACATTGGCATTAATGTCCGGAGTATGAAGTCTGAAACCCAACTGTCTGTCAGCATGTTCCAACTTCAGTCTTTAATGATGAGCTACTGCTGTGCCAGATCACAACAGCGTATTACAGAGGTCCGTACCATACCACTCAACTGTCCAAATATTCGCAGAATGACCAGAGTTTTGCCTCATATTGTTGTTGTGTGCCTCCGACAATCTGCACCTGTCTGGTAAATAGCTGAGGATTGACGTCACTAAATAATGAGAAATATTTTGAGTTTAAGACTCCACATCCTTCAGAAAAGTCATGCTAATGCAAAACCTAGTATTCTATCAATGTTCTAAGCTTGTAAGAGCAATAGTTAAAATGTGTCCCTATTTGTCCCCCCATCATGTAGGTTTTGCGCAGATTTGGTGCTCTAAGAGGTTGAGAGGTATGGTCCGTACATATTTACAGTAACAACCCTTCACACTGATTTTCTATTGGTTTGTATTTGTTTTAAAATGTTTGGTTTTGGGAGTTGCTTTATCTGATGAAGGGCAAAGGCCCGAAAGTGCTCATCACTTGTATGTCTATTTTTAATAAACAGAAGGAGTTGGTATTCGAGCAGTGTCCAGTCTTATTTGTTTTTGGATATTTGTGTAATGTACAACTGCATACCTGTAGTCACTTCATGTCCAAAATAATAATCTCCGTATGACTGAATACAGGTAATAGTCAAATGTGAATGGGAACACCCCTCACCGTGGAGTATGGACTGTAACAACCCCACCCATAATATGCATTGCCAACAGAATAAGCTGCTGACAGGTGCCCAAACACCTGTGTCTATAAACACAGGTAAAAATTCATAATAGGGAGAAACTCCCTGTCCATATGCACCGTCTGACATTTGAACTCGGCCAGGGAAGTTCCGTTCACCAGGTCAACAAGCCTAAACCCAGATCACTGCATGAACACCCTAGGAATCAAACACCTGTATGTGCCATGACTATATGCCTTGGTGTTCTGCATATCCTTGGAGTGATTAACAATGCAGCTGGGGTCCACAGCAGTAGGCAATAGGGAATGTGTAATATGTAGTACTGTGTTTTTCCCAGCAGGAGAATGGATGCCTGTGTTGTAAGTGAAGCGGTGAGGCATATGTTGATGTAGCTAAGTACTATGGGTATGCATATCAATGAGGCAAAACACCAATAAAATAGTGGTTCCGGCATCCGGCCAACGTGAATGCAGTCCCGGTTGACCTACGACCACTGCACATATAACTTTAAAGTGCAATGAATGCATTTGTGCTGTACACACATTTAAATATGTAAAGGTGAACGTGTGTTTCGCATCAGTCCGTAAACCGGAATACAGATATGTAACTGTTACGGTCAGAATTATGAAAGGCCACGTAAGCGCAAATATCTATTAAACATATGTAATCCACAATAAGGATATGCAAGTGCGCCTGCACGTGTGTAATCCGCTCACAGCATAGCAAATGAATGCTGTTTTCTCCACGTTATATATACATGGCTCATACCTGTTAACCCCGTAAAGTACGAAACCGGACAAAGCCATGAAAACAACTGGTACAAATAGGGACAATCCCCAGATATTGTCCTAACAAACATAGAAAGTGGATAGAATAACAGGTGTGTCACTAGCATGGATTCTCTGAAGGGTATGAAGTCGTAACCTGAAATGCTTGTCATTATTTACCATGTCAGTCTTTAATGATATGCCACTAAATTGCCAGATAGACACAAGGTTATGAAAAACGGACCAAAGATAAGAGACAAACAGCTGTACATTCAGCGAAAATCTGTACAGTTGAAAGGTATGATATGGATATATATATATATATATATATATATACACATATATCCACAGACTTAAACCAAAGCAAATTATGAAATGAGGAATGTACAGACATATGTATATATGTACATATATATATATATATATATATATATATATATATATATATATATACACACATGATACATTAATAGATATATACACAACAAACATATCTCCCTGTAGATATAACACATGTACATAAATAGGTCATGGTATAGCTATTATGGATAGACAAACAGACATGCATGAAAGGTGAATACACTGCTGCTTTCCAAACCATTGCCCGAAAAGTACCAGTGGGACAGGCCTGCAAGTTCTACACTTTAAACATGAATATAGGTGTCCTTTGCAGGACCCCAAAAATTGATCTCGTATGAAGTGCGAACCATCATCGATGCAAAGGAAGTCACAGCTGCAACTATGATATAGCTGTACATGCAACAGTAGCAGGTGCAAGGGTAATAACACATGGGTCGATAGAATGTATGACGTACAACCTGATATCCGGAGAGTAGGGAGTGCTTAGAAGTGTCTTCACACTTTATTATCCCTCACATTAAACATGTCTAATGGGTACTGTGGAGGGGTGTCAGGTATGGTAATCATGGGTATGCAGAAATGGGCCTAGGTGTTGGTTGGCACAGATTTATTAGGTCCGCCCCATGGGAGTGATCAATATACCTATGTGGGTATAGCACACGCCTATATTCTCCAAAAAGGTTCAACCCATCTACTGGATATTGTGTAAACCATTGGGGGAAGACATCGGGACCTATATCAGTGTCATGTAGGCTATTATCATGGATGGACATGCATACGACCAAGATGGTAACCATACCTGCCCAACTTTCAGAATAAGACAGCTGGACTAAGGCATAGTACATGAAATACAAATAGGGACTATATTAAATATACCCCAGACAAAGTCAGAACATTGATAGAATAATGGCGTAGTCAGGAATACGAATGTTATGAGGGTTACTAATCATGAAATAGAAATGTCAGTCATTATTATCTAACCTCACAGTCCGTAATGCCTTGCCAGTAATTTACCAGAAAGGCACATTATTATGACAAATGTAACAAAATCATAGGTCAAACCTCAGGGCGTTTACCCATAATGTGTACAGGTGAGAGGTATGAAGGTAACCCATCCTAAATAAATGTACAGAACTAGTGATACTAGGTGGACAGGTGATAAGAAAGACGTCAGGACAAATGACAAAACATGTACAAGTCAAAAGCATGTACTTCGACAAATGTGAATGACAATGTATGCCCTGTGAAAGTCAATGTGGAAGGTTAATAGACTCAAAAGACATGTGTCCCTCAGGGTGTCATGCAGTGTCACCAATACAGTGTCCAGTCCCCCATACTCGTACGTGAGCTCTGCCACTGACGGAAAGCGCAAATACCAGCGTACATGATAGAATAATTAGTGTGGATAAGCACCTGTTGGCCTTTGTGAGGAATACAACCCTCTGGGTGGGTGTGTCCTGCAATAGGAATGTAATGGCATCTGGCCTGTGATGCCGCCATATATTGTGTGTATTGGTGTAAGAAAATTGATATCCTGTATCAGAAACATACCTCGCAACTGTACAGATTTTCGCAGAATGTGCAGATTTTTGCCTCATATGTTTGGTGTGTTCCTCTTAAAATCTGTACCTTTCTGGCAAATACCTGAGAACTGAAGTCATTAAATAATGACAAACATTTGAGTTTAAGACCCCAAATCCTTCAGAAAAGTCATACTAATGCAAAACCTATTATTCTGTCAACTATCTACGTTTGTAAGAGCAATATTTAAAATCTGCCCCTATCTGTCCCCCCATCATTTTAGGCTTTGTTCAGATTTTTTGCTCTAGGAGGTTGAGAGGTATGATCAGAAACAGATACATGTCTGAGGAAACAGCATTATCGACTGCAAGATAACTCAGAAGGTATGAAAAGCGCTGTAGTAGGAAGTTCAGTATTGGCTGCAGGTATGTGCTGACATGTCAAATGACACAGCAGTCTGCATGAAGTACCTATAGGGTGTCACCTTTACCAATGATGACAGTGGGACATATCCACAGCCATGCATACACCACAAATAGACATATCACACAGCAAAGCCTAGGCCATGATACACAAAGCCTCCGGCGTGTATGAGTAGAGTGAGAGTACAGCAAGGAAAGATGTCTGCCAAGCTATTCAGCAAACTCCTGTAGGGGCGTGTAAAACACAAATGTTGCACGGACAATGTTGGGATTTGCAACATACCCCATTTCTATGTGAAAGCTATGCAAATGATGTAAATATACGATACATGAAGCAGTAAGCTGTCCGTGCAAGAGCAGAGTTATGTGCAGAAATGTACCCGGATGTTAGGCGACTAACGTTCTGCACGTTGCTAAACGGAGCAATGACAGCTGCAAATACAGTATGAATACAGTCAAAGAACATGCCAATGTCCAAATCTAAGGCCAGTGACATTATTGTCCATTAGATATCAATAAAACTGTAGTTGTCCTCCCCCGATCTCCGGTGTGGAAGCATAGCGCAGCGCCACGAGAACGCGCTGTGCTTCAAAACAAGTCAAATATGTATAATATACATACAAAATGTAGGTTTAGTTAGATGTTAGTACGCCATGCAGATGAATGGCAAGCTGGAGACAACATGGCTACTGCGTACTGGTTGTTATGTGTGGAAGCGCTCTGTCAGAGATGTAACGAAGCATTTGCAGGCAATCTGATGCAAGTGAGGCTGAGGATAGTGAATCAGAACATGTCATGCCATATGGGCCAAGCTTCTACAGTGTAGTGTAGGATAAGGGGACTATTAGAGTAGAAGATAGGTGACAACATGAGTGTGTATGTATAAAACACTGTAATCTCACCGGAGCAGTGTCACATGTTTGCTGTCAGTACTCAGTGGAAGAGGCGTGTTATGAGCTATCCTAGGGAAAGTCAGGAGACTGATGGTGTACGCCATGGATACCACTGATATTACCTGCAAACCTGCCCACAGTGTGTCTGCGCCCGTGCATGCCAGTATGCCTGAGTAAGCATGTGTGTGTGCGTCTTAGCCTGTGTGCGCGTGTTGAAGAACGAGTAAGCTAGTGTACGAATGGTGAAGCCCGTGTAATGTCATGTATGCCAGTGTACGCATTTGTAAGCATGTATACATGTGTACTACACACATCACACATGTACTGCACACTCAGACACACATGCTGCCAATACTACACACATCAGTGAAATGGCACATGGATGGAGAATACATAATCAGAATTAACAGTGCTGTAAACTATGCTACATTGATGGTCATAGCTGCAATGCATCATGCCTGCTGATATCACCTGGAAGTAACACACTTTGTGTTAACAGCATTCTAACATCAATACAGTGGAATAAAGCCACCGTGTGCATCAGCACCAGGTTAGTCTGATCATGCATCAATGTTACACATCACAGGTGGTGGCACAGGTGACATCATATGCACAGGGTGTGGTCTTACATTTCCACAGCTGTCATTGAGCCATCCAATTTACATGTAGGTGCGTGTGTGTGTGAGAGACAACGGTTATTGCATGGCCCAATGGTGATGCAATGGGTTTGTGTATGTGATAGCCCTAGCTGTTTGTGGTAAGTGTGTGTATCTGCATATACACAGGTACAGCATGTGTCAGCCATATACAGGAGGTTGTGGGACAGTCAAAGACCGTACCTGCCAGGCTGTAAAGATCACCATTACTGGCCATGGACACCCCTCCATGCATCCAACACTAACCCAGTCCTGCACCTGTCAATGTATACACATACAGTCCTGGGATCTGTACCACAACCTGTGGATAAATGTGAGTCAGTAATGTTAACCTGAGTTGCATAGAATTGTCAGTTACTACATAGAGATATGAGCCATACTCACCCTCCAAAGTAATAACCACTGCTGACTGTTGCCGAGATGTGCATACGACCATTCAAAAGTGCTGTACTAACATTGTTTCCAATGCCCGTGTAATACCCAGCAACACAATAACCGGTCACTACACAAGTATAACCCACGATCACTACAGCACACAGTATGTGCACTATCACAGAGCCATAGCAGATGTACATACATCCAAGGTGATCACGTACAGATAATGCAGCACATTCAAGAGTGATAATCTCAACATAGATATCGATATATGTAGATATGTAGATAGATATATACATACATACACACACACACACACACACACACACACACACACACACACACACACACACACACACACACACATATCACACGTGGCAGGGTTGGGAGCAAAACACAAACGTAACCACTGTACCACACAACAGCATTACGCAGTTACAGAACGCGCTACTGTGATTAGTAGATCACAGCATTCACACAGGCATATGTCTAGCCTGCAGACAGCAGCATCAAAGGCAAAGACGCCTCACGAATGTTACAGTGAGTGAATACTGTAAAAGCAATGTACTGTTGTCATGCAGCTGGAAACACACACACACACACTTGGCAGAGCTGGGAGTCGAACATACACCTAACTACCCTATCACACTACAGCATGAAGCATTTACAGAACGCGCTACCGAGATTACTACACAGCAGTCCCAGAGGCATACTTCTAGGTGCATGTCATCATCCGCAAAGGCAAAGACGTCGGTAGGAAATATCTGTGGTGTGAGGCGTCTAAAAGCATGACTGAGTCCACAGGCGGACGGGAGCATGCATGCACATACACACACACGCTTGGCAGGGCTGGGAGTCGAACATACACCTAACTACCCTATCACACTACAGCATGAGGCATTTACAGAACGCACTACCAAGATTACTAAACATAGCAGTCCCAGAGGCATACTTCTAGGTGTGTGTCATCATCCGCAAAGGCAAAGATGTCAGTAGGAAATATCTGTGGTGTGAGGCGTCTAAAAGCATGACTGAGTCCCCAGGCGGACGGGAGCATGCGCACACACACACACACACACACACACACACACACACACACACACACACACACACACACTTGGCAGGGCTGGGAGTCGAACATACACCTAACTTCCTTATCACACTACAGCATGATGCATTTACAGAACGCGCTACCGAGATTACTACACAGCAGTCCCAGAGGCATACTTCTAGGTGTGTGTCATCATCCGCAAAGGCAAAGACGTCAGTAGGAAATATCTGTGGTGTGAGGCATCTAAAAGCATGACTGAGTCCCCAGGCGGATGGAAGCATGCGCGCGCACACACACACACACACACACACACACACACACACACACACACACACACACACACTTGACAGGGCTGGGAGTCGAATATACACCTAACTACATTATCACACTACAGCATGACGCATTTACAGAATGCGCTACCGAGATTACTAAACACAGCAGTCCCAGAGGCATACTTCTAGGCACGTGTCATCATCTGCAAAGGCAAAGACGTCGGTAGGAAATATCTGTGGTGTGAGGCGTCTAAAAGCATGACTGAGTCCACAGGCGGACGGGAGCATGCATGCACATACACACACACGCTTGGCAGGGCTGGGAGTCGAACATACACCTAACTACCCTATCACACTACAGCATGAGGCATTTACAGAACGCGCTACCGCGATTACTAAACATAGCAGTCCCAGAGGCATACTTCTAGGTGCGTGTCATCATCCGCAAAGGCAAAGACGTCAGTAGGAAATATCTGTGGTGTGAGGCGTCTAAAAGCATGACTGAGTCCCCAGGCGGATGGGAGCATGCGCACACACACACACACACACACACACACACACACACACACACACACACACACACTTGGCAGGGCTGGGAGTCGAACATACACCTAACTTCCTTATCACACTACAGCATGATGCATTTACAGAACGCGCTACTGAGATTACTAAACACAGCAGTCCCAGAGGCATACTTCTAGGTGCATGTCATCATCTGCAAAGACAAAGGCGTCGGTAGGAAATATCTGTGGTGTGAGGCATCTAAAAGCATGACTGAGTCCCCAAGCAGACGGGAGCATGCGCATGCACACACACACACACACACACACACACACACACACACACACACACACACACACACACTTGGCAGGGCTGGGAGTTGAACATACACCTAACTACCCTATCACACTACAGCATGATGCATTTACAGAACACGCTACCGAGATTACTAAACACAGCCGTCCCAGAGGCATACTTCTAGGCACGTGTCATCATCCGCAAAGGCAAAGACGTCAGTAGGAAATATCTGTGGTGTGAGGCATCTAAAAGCATGACTGAGTCCCCAGGCGGATGGGAGCATGCGCACACACACACACACACTCGGCAGGGCGTCGAACATACACCTAACTATCCTATCACACTACAGCATGACGCATTTACAGAACGTGCTACCAAGATTACTAAACACAGCAGTCCCAGAGGCATACTTCTAGGCGCGTGTCATCATCCGCAAAGGCAAAGACGTCAGTAGGAAATATCTGTGGTGTGAGGCATCTAAAAGCATGACTGAGTCCCCAGGCGGATGGGAGCATGCGCACACACACACACACACACTCGGCAGGGCGTCGAACATACACCTAACTATCCTATCACACTACAGCATGACGCATTTACAGAACGTGCTACCAAGATTACTAAACACAGCAGTCCCAGAGGCATACTTCTAGGCGCGTGTCATCATCCGCAAAGACAAGGACGCCAACAGGGATTGTATAGAGAGTGATCAGTCTGAAAGCATACAGATATATTACTGTCCCATGGTAGACGTAGACAAACACATGGCAGTGGTTTGATCGTGGCAACTTAAGATTTACGGAGCACTACAACAACAATACATAGACACGGGACGCACCACAGACAGTACACCCTTCAAGATAGTTGACCAGTGTGTACTCGGTAGGCATCCATCGTGACGTTGAAAATGGGCATCTGTTGTCTGGATGACCACCATGGCTATACAGGATGTTAACGGCCATGCCCATGCACAGAGGGACATCACCGACACAAGGTGTCACTGGCCATGGCCACACACTTAGTAATACACATCTGTTCGGACTGTACTGTGTGTTGATCTACACAACGGCGTACTGGGCATGCTCACACACTTAGCAGTTGCAAAGGGCCGTCTTGCATGCAGACGAAGTCTCAACACGCAAGGGCTCATTTTGGACTGTCCCGTGAGTCCATCTACACAACAGCGTATTGGGCATGCTCACACACTTAGCAGTTGCAAAGGGCCGTCTTGCATGCAGATGGAGTCTAAACACAGAAGGGCACAGTAAGGTATAACTGTCCCTATGCACAGGGCAGGCCCTACTGCATGCAGATGGAGTCTAAACACAGAAGGGCACAGTAAGGTATAACTGTCCCCACTCACAGGACGGTCACACACATGCAGTGACCAGTACACACTCAGCTGCCATCACAGCTGTCACAGGTGCAGATCACAGACGTACACACTGCAGTCTACACTGTAGCCCTCAGGACATCACCATGTCGTTGCTGCAGCAATACACAGCAATACATTACCACAACACCGTGTGACACATGACCAGTGGACTGTACAGAGGTCTACAGCAACTGTGCAGAGTACACATGTACCGACAGGGTTTCAACAGGTGTTATGCATTGCAATGATACCACTATACATGACCAGGTCAGCTCAAGACATACCAGGGGCCCTGGGTCTTACAAGGCTGTGACAGATGAGTGTTGCTGTACACCAACGAACACACATGTTTGGATATGTCATACATGTGATTGTAGTGGATGTGTGCATGGACCACACACACAACACATATGTACATAGCTTAGCCTTTGCTGTCCCCTGTGCAGAACAGTGGCCTAAGCAATCATATGCACGCAAATGGAAGGTGGGTCCATGTCTGTTGAATGCTCACAGTACAGGAGGTAGCAATGTTGACCGAGGACACATTCCCCTGTAGTAGTCGCCCATGACACCCCTGATATCATACCACAGTCCATGTGTTATGTATGTCAGCACACATGTCCACCAATAGCAATGCATACAAACATGGCTACAGGAGACACATGTAGGACCAACACACATGTACAATCTGTACTGTGCATGCAGCAACCATGCATGTGCAGTGGCTAATGTCCGTAACACAGCTGCGCCTAACTACTACATGCAGTCACAATGCAGCCCCATCATTGACACCTGTATATGGTGACATACAGACAGTACGGTTGGTTGTACATCACGTATGGAGGGATGTGTGTACATAAAGTGGTGATCCACCTGTGTAGATGTATGTGTGCCGGGGATGGCTCACAGGTGTGTCACATGCCATCCTACCATGCCATGTGCAAACAGTACGCTATGTCACTGTTACTTGATGGTGATGACATAACGCATACACAGCAGTCAGGTGTTACCAACTGTATATCACATGACACCTGTAACACTTACATCCTCCCATGTGCATATAGCAGCACAATTGCCAGACATAGCATTGGTACACATAATGAGGACAATACCGCTGCATGTCTATCAAACGTCTTATCATACGGCAGGTGTATCATTCCCAGCACTGCCATGTGTGTCTGCTTGTGTGACCACATATGCCACATATGGTGGGGATTACATCCCAGTTGTTACACATCCCTGTACACCGTTGTAGAGATCTGTACATACTGCAGTGTGGAAAGCATGACCTCGCCAGGTGTGGTGCATCACACACATCGGCTATCCATATACACATTTCTGGTTACCACAGTGTGTGTGTGTGTGTGTGTGTGTGTGTGTGTGTGTGTGTGTGTGTGTGTGTGTGTGTGTATGTATGTATGTATGTATGGCTGTCTGGTGCTTGGTGTGAGGGTGTATGCTACCATACAGTGAAAACAGGATCACTAACCCCTCGTGGTGACTAACCCCTCATGGTGATGCAGTCTACTACCCTGTTGATGCCATCGGTCCCAGCCATACTGGCTACCTGTGCATGTTCCTTCTCTGTGCCACATCATGTGGGTGCAAAGTACTGCGAGGGTGATGACCACATAGGCAAGGGTCCTCACCTCAACACTATGGGGTGTGCGTTATAGTGCTGTAGACCCCGTGAATGTGGCCATGTTCCTGTAATGTGACAGGGTATTACTGCTACACAGTGTGGCCTCATGCTATCAAGTGGCCTCTAACGTCATCATTGGCCAGACCGCTGTGTACAACCCCTGCACCATCTCAACATACGTGTAATGTTTTCTGGTATGTATGTCACGTCTCTGTCCACTGTAGCCTGTTCAACTGACCACATACTTCAGGTGCAGTGTATGTGCAGACATCTGTGTCATGTTCGACTTTCCAACAGTCAGGTTGAGGGTACGTTTAGCATGCTGATATTGCCATACATGCCTGTGAGTACTCCACAGTTACACATGGGGGACTGCAAACACTGCTACCTGTAGGCACATGCCAGTACACCATAGGAGGGAACCAGGGCATCATTACCAACATGCTGTTACTGTTGCAACCGAGACACATACTGTGAACATATCACAATGCATGCTGCACCTGGACTACATGGTATGACTGGTGCATGTCGACAGTACACAACTGATGTCACATACACATCTCTCAGTATTCACACACATCCAATGCAACATACACATCCCTCAATATGCATACAGAAATAATGTTAGATACACCTCTCACTATTCTGTTCACCCTGTGCATCAGACCATTTGAGCATATCCCTGCACCGATGGTGTGGATGACAGGGATGCACAGGGTGATACTGTTTGCCAGGGGCATAGGCTGCACCAATGGATGACATCATGTGTATGGGTAAGGGCCGGTGATTTGATTGGACATGTCTGTTCCGCATGCATGTGGGTGTTGTGGAGCCCTAAAGTTGTGTTTGCTGTGTGCGTGTATGTGTGCACACAGTTCTGTCATTTGTGAGGCCTACACAAGGGTATTATCGACAGCTCCAGATTGTACAGACCAGGTTGTACAGCTCACTGTGACCGGCCACGGCCACATGTCCTGTGCTTGCCAGGGGTTGCATGGGCACTACCAGGCGGAGGTACAGAATGGCTACTGTCTGACAACACATGGCCACTGGAACCGTGTCCCCACCGGGAATGTCCAGGGCCACATCCACGTGGCCTGCTGTGTCCTGGTGTGGACAGCGCAGCACCAGCTGCACTGCTACTGCTACCGGCACTATGGGAGTGGCCATGTGAGGTGGCACACTCATGTTGACCTGCACTAGGTGGTGTAGCTGGTCTACGTCCATGTGGCCTACGCCTCACCCCTACCAGGTGTTCCAGCACAGACAGCTCATGCTCGCGGATTGCCATGCCACGGTCAAGGATTCTGACCATGTCACCCAATCGCCTGTCCAGAACATCAGCAATCTGCTGCTGAGCACCTGCCAATGCCTGGATGTGGTTGTTTAGGGTACTGATAGCAGCCCTCTGCAGCCTCTGCCCTTCTCTGTTCTGCCGTTCGGCACATGCCTGTGCCGCCATTACAGTCTGGAACATGCGTCTGGTGATTCCAGCTGCTGCGCTATGTCCTGCAAGTGCATGTCTGCCAGAGGTCCTCCTATAAGCAGCACCAGCCACATCCCTGTGTGGCACATCTGCAGTCAGTACACTGCCACCATGGTGTGGAGACACACCTTCTATAGCTGCCACATGTTCTTGTTCAACGCTAACAGATGCTGACTGTCCTTCCTCTATGGCCACTGTTGATGCGGTATGTGTTGGCAGCTGAACTGTGTGCGGGGAAGAGGGGGACATAGCTGGGATGGCAACCGTTGGCACAGATTCAGCCCCTGACATCCCTGCCTGTACCTCATGCATATGTTCATCACTGCTAGCATCTGTGGGGACTCTATCAGATGGACCACAGGAGGGTAATGCACCTACATCACCTGTGAATGCAAAGAAAGACTCTAAATTACAATAGACACACACACACACACACACACACACACACACACACACACACACACACACACACACACACACACACTGACACACACACACACACACACACACACACACACACACACACACACACACACATTGACACACACACACACACTGACACACACTGACACACACACATACACACACGCACACACACACACACACACACACACACACACACACACACACACACAAACACACACACACAGACACACACACACACACAATGACACACACACACTGATACACCATGCATGTGATATGACAGATGGCATGCAGCATGCTTGTGATACAGCTGACAGCATGCAGCTCAGACATCAATAGTGTTTGTAAGCATACCCCCTGGAATGCACACTACAGCAGGCAGGTGTCATATCATTATCCATGCAATTCACATGATCATGGTAGTATGCATGCATCCCCGTGATACACCATGTGGACCAGAACAAGATAACAGTACACATGGCTGACGTGACCTTGACATGTAATCTGCTGACGTGTGCATTAACATGCATGCATGCCTGACACAATGGTGTCCTGACACATGTACAGTGTCATACTGGGTATCACATTGCGGTGTTGTCCATATGCCCCACAGATAGAATGCATGTTGAGCAAATGTGCATGGGCATGGTAGGGGACTGTGAGCATGGTAGGGGACTGTGAGCCGTCTACATTGCTGTACAGTGTGAAGTACAGACACTGTGTCATTGCATGGCATCATGAGGTGTCTATATTGCTAAACAGTGCATGATATGTACGCATAGCCTATCCAGAACTACATGCATACCCATGACATACCTGTGGATTGTGACCCACGATGCTGAGGTGTATACACACCAAATCATGCTGTGTCATGTGACAGGTCACTGGAGGACATACAGATGACACCCCTGCATGATGACTATAGAGTTTTAGCTGCCTGGCAGCCATGTCCACACATAGCGGACCTGTCATGTGCATGATATGTACGCATTGCATATCCAGAACTGCATGCATACCCATGACATACCTGTGGATTGTGACCCACGATGCTGAGGTGTATACACACCAAACCATGCTGTGTCATGTGACAGGTCACTGGAGGACATACAGATGACACCCTTGCATGATGACTACAGAGTGTTAGCTGCCTGGCAACCATGTCCACACATAGTGGACCTGTCACATCACCATTTCACACATGACATTGATGTACCATGCACACAAGGTGCACAGCTAACAGTGATGCCCTACGGCAGCAAGGGAAAAGTACAGTATCTGTGGCCTGGTGTCACTGTCAGTGGAATCTGTAAAGATGACTACCGGCATGCTATGACACAGACGTCATGTTCAACACATCTTATGAGGTAGACATCACTGACACCTCCACTAGCTGTGCACAGGCATTTAAGATGTGCAGCATACCACATCACATATACAATCGGTCTAGAATGGCTGTAATTGGACCATGTGTGGACAAAGTGGGACAGGGTGTATCCACATCCCATCTACTGTGTGGCTACGTGTCTCCGGCCATCCCCCATGGCCATGTATGCACATGTGTTTGTCATGTATGTGATGGCCGTCTATCACACATGTCTGTGTTGTCCCATATGACATACACCCATAGATTTTGGATATGTCACCATCCACAGGGCTATGCAGACAACAGGTGTATGTGTGGTATGTGTGGTATGGGTTATGGGAAAGTGTGACAATATTGCAACCAAAACGCTACATGTCTGAGACATGTCGGATGGAACATCACAATGTGTGAACCCATTGCAGGGGCATATAACACAATGGTGATGCTTGTGGTCTGCCCATATCACTGCTCACTGTGCGGTACTGGTTTGTGTATCACACATTTTGTTCCACTGTATAGTACATATGACTCCACTGTAGAACACCTCCACTGTTATATGCACAGCTGGACACACATGTAGCAATGACAAATACTGTAGTTTCATGTCTGTGTGTCATTTCATTTGTATATATTGCACATGGGTGGCCTGTGTGGATGATGGGTGATGCGACCTGTATATCCATGTATTAACTGGCCACATGACGAATAGATCTATGCTTTGACATGCCTGATACCGATGACAGTCTCACCTGCAATGGACTCTTGTCTGTGCGGCATGCCAGAGGTACCTGTATAGGGTGACACAGCAGTATGAACATTATCCATGACTGTATGACAGCCACAGAGTGCACAGTGCAAGTTAACACATTTGCCTGTACAATAGCATATAGTAAGCACATGTGTGCATACCATACCTCTCAACCTCTTAGAACAATAAATGTGGACAAAGCCTACTATGATGGGGGACAAATAGGGACAAGTGAGTGTTTCGATCAAGGCAAGCATCTCCTTGATATTTCTGTACTTGTGCCTGTCCTTGGTGTCTCAAACCCACTGCACTTTTATCTCATCTGAAACTGCTCTCCAGGCAAAGTCTGAAGCATCTGTGGTGACTTATTGGTTTGGAGCTTTTAATAATAATTTATAAACCTCATATGAAAACAGCCCAAGGTGATCTTCATAGGATCATAGGAGGTTACTAGGCTATTGGCCCTGAGGCCCTTATAACCCTAGCGAAGAGTTTATCCCATGTTTAGACAAATCAGCACCCAATACTTCTGTCTAGCAGGGACATGGGTGGAATCCCAGGGATATATTTTCTGTTTCCCATCCAGTTATCCAGGTTGAGTTTAAAAAGGGGTAAAGAGGTACTCTGCTTGATGTGGAGAAGGAGTCTATTCCATAGATGGGGGAACCTCTGGGACACAAATCTGTCCCGCCAACAAGTCTTGTTGATGTAACAGACCAGGTTGAGGCTGCACATGGAGGTTACTCGATGGAGCTTGACTTGGGGATTTGCAGCAGTCCCATCAAGGTGAGGTCTGTGGTCACCTTGTATGCCAAACAGAGGTCAAGTCTGAGGAGTCTGTATAAAACTGGGTAGAGGGATAGGGCTTTTAGCCTATCCATGTATGGTGGATGTTTGAGGCCCTGGATTCTCCTGGTGAGGAACCTCTGCGGTCTCTCCAGCTGCTGCATGTGCTTTTTGAGGTACATGCTGAAAGGGGCATTGTACTCAATAATGGTCCTTATAGGGAAAGAATACAGGGATGTTATGACCTCTTGTCCCTGGATGAGATACCCTTACTTATAAGGTGGGCCATGTAGAAGGCTTTCCGCACAACGGAAGCAGCATGGTGGTCAAAAGTCAGGTTATCAACCTGGGTGCCCAAATCCCTCATGACTGATTGCATGCTTAGGATGTTGTTATTAATGTGATAATTTCTGGGGACATCACTCTCCCCAAAGTGGATGATGATGCATTTTATGGTATTTAGCAGAGGCCATGTTTCTGGCACCAGTCATTTGTCTGAGTGACACTCTCTTGGAGGATGTCCACATCACTAGGAGAATTGATGACAGCCCTCAGCTTGCAGTCATCTACTAACTTGGTCAGCCATAGCCCACTGGTTTTGGCCTGCACCTCAGAAAAGTATATCCCAAATAACAGAGGCCTCAAGACCGAACCCTGGGGTATGCCACTTATTAGGGGTCTACTGCTTGAGGTGGCTTCCCCTATTTTGACTATGTGGGTTCTATCAGTGAGTCAGTTTGCTATCCATCTGGTAATATATGGATTGATGCCTAGTTAAGAGAATTTATCTATTATGCTTGAGTGGGGAATAGTGTCAAAGTCTTTGGCCAGGTCAAGGTAGGCGGTGTGCACCATCTTCCTCTTGTCCATGGCTTTTGTGACTGTCTCAAAGAAGTCGACCAAATTTAGAAGACATGACCTCCCCTTGACAAAGCCAGACTGTGTGGGATCAAGTGTTTGGAGGTTGCCAATGTCCTTGCTAATGAGGTCCATGATAATCCATTCCATGGCCTTGCAGATCAGGCTACTTAGGCTGATGGGTCTATAATTTCCCGGATCGGTGGATGCTCCACATTTGTGTAAAGGGATGACATTGGCTGTCCTCCACTCAGATGGGATGAAGCCAGTACTCAATCTTCTGCTTGATAAGTTTGCAATATTTGTAATAAATACTTTGCTTAGTGCAAACCATTATTCTAATGCTCAATTTTACTTGAGTGTGCTAAGAAAGACTTACATGTCATTATGCGTCTGAAAGTCAATGCTTTGAAACATATTTTAAGTTCTTGCAGAGGAAACTTGCATTTCTCTCATGCTGAGCTGATAAAAGGGAGTCTGCAAGTAGTTTTGTAAAGCCATTTCTCCTTTTTGTCAGGGTGTCTCATATTGGATCGTATGCGCACTTGTTCTTTGCCATATTCCAGACTGTGACTGTTTGCTGTTTAGAAGCTAAAGTTTAAGTGGATAGGCAAGAACTAGTACAACATAACAACTGTTTCAAAGCTATATATTCACCACTTTGTCAGTAACCCTTTGTCAAAACTTCCATATAGGAAAAAAAAGATCACTGCAATGTCTACAAGCAGTGAAATTTGCATGAGCTTGGCCTGAGCAAGGCATAGCTATATGACATATGCCAGAAAACTTTATTGAACCATAGCATGTTACCAAAGGGAAATCCAAAATACTTTAAGGGGGATCAAATAGTTAGTTTATGTTTTTTGCCAACCAAAGAATTTCCATCTCAGAATTTTAGCTTGTAATGCTGGAAAGCATTTGCAAACTAATTTAATTAGGAGGACCAAGATGAAGACCATTTTCTATTCCACAAACCTGGCATTTTTAAGTCCCTGCGTTTATGTATGCAAATACTATAATGACTGCATTAGCATAATGGGATTCTTTAGTTTCATTCAAAGTTCTGCTATATAAGAATTATTGTTTCACTGGGGAGGGAAGGGGTTTATTGGTCATTTTGTCACTAATGCTAATTTTAGTCACCAGAACTTTGTATTTCCTGATAAAGCAGGCTGATTTAAATGCTCACGTTAGCTGACCTGTTCACCCGTACCAATGCTTTAGTTGATGGCCTTTATCCACAGTGCAGTGCTGATTAAGTTTATTAGTGTAGCAGTATAGTTACTAAGTAAGTTTACCACCAAAATCCTAAGGAAACTAGTCCCACTACTAACCATCAATAGTAGCTGTTTTTTGATCTCTGATTAAACCTAAGGTGGAGTCACCCCATCCCTTACCAACCATACCTTTGTGACCTGACTCAGATCAGACCTCAGCAATGTAACATGCAGATTTTATTCATACCTCAGTATGTTAGATAATGAGGATGAAGAAGAGAGGAAAAGAAGGAGAAATGTAGATGCCCTTAATTAGGCAAACCCAAATTCTTCTCAGAGAAGATCATCCTATAAATTTCCCTGTCTTCTCTTGAAGGTCCACTTATATAACAACACAAAACAACTAATCATATTTTGGCTTTTCTCTTTTTAATTTCTCTATGTCTTTTGGATTTCTAATACCATGATGGGAATGGAAACCATTCCTAAGTCAAAGAATGATTCAAGTTCATAGCCAGAAGTACTCGTCACAGCCCCCACAATGTGCCCAGTACTGACTCCTTCTGCAATTCTTATGGAGTTACATGTATCGGTAATATATCTGTGTCCGATTGTAAATTCTTTTTTATAAGACCCGTTGCACCTACTACTATTGGAACTGTCTAGGTATCCTTTATCTACATTGTACTAATTTCTGCTGCAAATCCTGGTATTTTATGACTTTGTGTCTCTCTGTACATAAGACATGGTAGCCAATGGGTGTAGAAATTTCAGTGATCAATGCTACTTTTGTCTTTTTTTCATGGATCGCTATATCTGTTTTTCTCACATTTATTTTTTTAACTGCTGTCAATGGGTGATCCCTTGTGATCAAAACTTCATCATTTTCTATCATTTTATTTGGCTATTTCCAATGTTTTTCAGATATTTCAGTATTATAATGTTTGCACAATCTCCAGTACAACAGTCTTGCCACATTATTATGCCTGTCAATATAAAGTCCTTCTGCCACTAGTATATCACAACTAGCAAGAAGATGTGCGACTGTTTCCAATTCTGTTCTGCAAAATCTGCATTTGTCTGTTTTTCCCACATGTTCAATGGACTTTGTAAACCAACATGTATGTAGTGCACTGTCTTGGACAGCCCATATTAACCTTTCATCTTTTGGTTTAAATTCACCTCTCCTTAACAATTCATGCATTCAGTCCTGAAAAACATGAGATTGTTCCAAGGGTTTTCTATTCTTGCAACTATATTTATGTATTTTCCATATTTTTTTGCCTTCTATCTGATCCTTCACCTTATATTCTTTTTTTCTTTTGGGGCATATTCAGTTGCTGCTTGATTTTTATCTACTTCTAGTTTGATTTCCATTCCTGTTTGATGCCAATGTGCTTCTGCTAAACTAAGCAGGGAAGTCATCTCTTCAAGTATGCAAACTTTCATTATATTTGGGTCTTGTGAGGTCAGCAAATATGTATGCAGTCCTAAAAGTGCAGATCTATACATGTAATCATTTTCAAGGATGTCCATACTTCCTCCAGAATGGGAATACATAGTCTTGGTATATATTGATTTTTTTCTAAATCATTTGATAAACATAAAGAATCCTTCTTGTTTTTCTGTCCAACTGATCCAAAATCTTTTGGGGCCAGTCAATCATGCCAAAACTGTAGTTAGGACAGGAAAAATAAATTAGTTTATAGCTTGGACTTTGTTCTTAGATGTCAGTGCTGTTTTCAGTGTAAATTTTAGTCTTCTAATATATTCCTTATTAAGTTTTGTTTGCATTTCTTCATGTTTTATTAATGATCTTTCATCAATCATAAACGTCCTAACGTTCCTACTTTTTCTATTTTCATGTCTACTATTTCATCCTAGTCATATCTAACCTACATAAATAAACTTCTATCCTTATACTTCTTTCCCCTACTTAACTTCCCCATTCCCCGACCCTACTAACCTTTCAGCCTAAACCCATCTTTTCCCTTTCTTAGCCCTAACCCCCTATAATTTTACTTCCCCTCCCATCTCCCTAATCCATACCCTACTTATTTAGACTGCATAAACTAAATCTTTCTCCCCTTTCCAAATTTCTCACTACTTTTTTCTGCCTCATTTACCAATGATACATTTTCTACTAATCATTTTTAGTTTTAGACTAATACAAGCATATTATTAACTCTGATCGTCAATATTAATACTATAACATGAAAGCCAATTTTAATTATAATAAGCATGATGAGCTGATCCTTTTTCAGCATCTCAGGCAATATATCCTTTCAACCTATGTGACATCAACATTTATATTCTAAGCCTAACTTTGAATTTTCTTCTCAATGTAGCTTGCTGCAATTTTAGGTTTTCTTAAATTCCTTGTACATTTTTGCATGCTTTACTATTGTTGTACATTTTTGTTTACTATATTATTGTTGAACTTTTTTGGTAATAATGCGTATTGTTTCAAACTGTTATGGAGCTTTTCTTCCCGGATCTCCACTGAAAATGGGCATTGTTCCCAGTTGGAATTTCCCGGTAAACAAATGTAAAATAAAATAAATAAAAAAATTCCCAGTTATTTATACATTCCTTCTTGCTCAAGTTCTTTTGCATTAAATTCCTGTCCCGGTCTGATGTTTACTTGGTGCTTCAGCTTTCCTGCTTTAATGGTTGCTTTGGTACATTTATCAAGACCAGATGACATTCTTATATCATCTGAAAATGTTTTGACTACTTGCAGTTGTGCTTTCATTCCTCATGTATAAGCAATCATACACTAAAAGAAGATGACAAGCCTTTATATTTTGTTGTTTTCAGGGAGTCAAATTGTAACCATGACCTAATCTGTTAAGTAGACTGCTTATTGGTTAAGGGCAAGACAAAAGAGCAGTGGTGACAAAGAGTCACCCTGGAATATCCCCCTTCGAATTTTTATCCCTGGAAGAAAAATGTGTCCCTTTTCATGGCTTAACTACAAAAGGGTTTGCCACTGTTTCATGGTTGCTGTAATGTAATTGATCAGTGTAGGGTGTATCTTATACATTTTAAAAAATTATTTTATCCATGAATGTGGAATGCTATCAAATGTTTTTCTGTATCCTAGCCATGTCCCCTTTTCACAGTTCTCCATTATATCTTTATTTAACAACAAATGATCCTTTGTTCCACATGACTTTCTTTTGTTACCCTTTTGTTCTATTGCCAGGATTGTTTTCTTCTAAATGATGATAAACTCTATTGCCATCAATTCCAGTGTATAGTTTACATGTTGTTGGAAGGCAAGTTATTGGTCTATAGTTTTTAGGATAGCTTGCAGGTTCAATCTTAAGTAGGAGTATTGTTTTTCCTGTTGCTAACCAGGTTGGTTTCTGTTCTGGGTGCACATATAAATTGTTCTTACTCGTGGCTAAATATTCATGTAAAGCTGTTAATGCTTTTAGCCAGAAGTTAGAAACTGTATCTGGGCCTGAGGTTTTCCAATTAGGAGCTTTTCTTATTTTTTTTTTTTAATTTCTCTGGTGGTTATATCATCCCATTTCATATCCTGTACATTTGAACGGATTGCTCTTTCTTTTACTTCTTCAATCTATTCAGCATCTTTCTTATGTTCTGCAGAATCTTCATAGATACTTCTCAAAAATGTATCTATTCCTTCTGTTTTTTTTTGGTGGTTTTTCAATTCTTTTTGCCTTGTTTCCCAATTTTCTGTACAAATTTTTTTGGGTCATTGGCAGGATTTAAATGAGTTATGTAATGTTTGACTAGCAATGATTGGGGTAGATTATAAGTGATGTGTAACATTTGCAACTAAAATTCTGTCAGTATGGTTTGTGATGTATAATGCTTACAACTAAGATTATGTCAATATGGTCTGTTTTCATTTATATAAATGTATGATTGCCTATGTCATAAGTGATCATTTAATAAAGATATTTTTTGTTTAAAAAAAACTTTTGGATCATCATTTATATTTATCTACATATCTTCTAAGTTTTTCTGTCTGTACTGCTGTTTTTAGTTTATTATTTGCAATAGTGCATGATAGATCCTCATCAGCTCTGATACTGCACACTGCTTTTATCACATCTATCTTTCTGAGTATTTTTGTTGATAAGTTCCCTCTTCTATACTCTTCTAACAGTGACACTTCGTGTCTTAATTGCTTTATAGTTTTCTCTGTTTGATACTTCCATGATGGCGTTTGATTTCTCTCCTTCCTTTCCCTTACTGTCCTGTTTTTTTTTTGTGGTAAGACTTTATCTGTTATTAATTTAACTGCACAGTAATATAGCCTATTTACTTCTGTTATATTGCATAAATTTCTATGAGCAGTCCTAGTTACTGTGTTCATTTGTTTTATCAGACTTCTAACTTTTTGGGTTTTATTGACTTTCTGTAGTCAATTTTTTTTCATTGATCGTAATATCTCTGTCCATCTCTAGTAAATCAAGCAACTCTTCTCTTAGATAATTTTCTTCTAAACTGAGGGCACATTCTTTGTTCTCCATTTCCTGTGGGCATTCTACAGAAAGTTCCAGAGCATCTTCCTGTGCCACATTCTCTTTAGTTTCATTATGTGTCATTTGTTGCTCCTTCATATGGGAACTCACTGGCCTATCACTCCACAACACTGACTGCATTAGAGTCACCACAGTTTCCTGTTCCTTCCTTTGCTCTGCAACTACAACTGAACTTTTGTACTGGTTTCCTATGGAAGGCTCCAATGTATCTTTATATTTCAACTGATCAGATGTTTTCCACTCCACTGGCTTCTCCTTAATTTGGGGATCCATTGTTCTATCTTGCTGTGGTGTTATCAGAGTTAGATTTTCTACACTAAATCCTTCACTTTCCAGGTAATCCATAACCTCATTTTCAATTTCTTTAACTTCTCCATTATTAATCCTCTTTTCTACTTTCCCTATTTGTTGTCTTGTTTTTTTGTATTGTAAAACTGTCCATATCTGGATGCTTTTGCTAGTATTTCTCTTCAAATATCTTTGGTATTGCTCTTTTTGTACTGATTAGTTTTACTTTCTACTTTACATAAATATTGCATCATATTAAGTCTCTTTTTTCTTTCCCATGTCCATATTTCTTCTTCGGATGTCTCCTGCTCCTCCTGTTTCTCCTTACTTGGAGGATTTATTGTCCCTTCATGCTGTGATATAACCTGTGTTAGACTTTCTACACTAAGTCATTCACTTTGCAGGTATTCCATAACTTCAGCTTCTATTTTTTTAACTTCTACTTTACTAATCTTCTGTTCTACATTTCCCCTTTGTGCTCTTACTTTTTGTATTGTGAAATTTTCAATATCTGGATGCCTTTGCCTGTTTCTCTCTTCAACTATCTTTGGAGCTGCTTTTTTGGTTTTCTATGTGGTGGGGAAGACAACAACAGAAAGGTAATTTAGGATAACATTAACTAGCGATCAAATAACATTTCTTTGACAGCTAGGTATATGATACTGGCATGACTAAGATGTTACCTCTAATGTTAGAGACAGAAAATTGCCCACAGAGGTTGGTGCTGCTAAGAGTTCACTCTCCCAGCACCTCCCCCACTTGACCTAGAAGTTAGCATTTTCTTTTCTTTTCTTTTTTCTTTTCTTTTCTCCCTCCTCTATAGATGACCATAAGCTATTCCCAGGAGACCCTTATTGCTCACCAGCTCTACTGAACCCCATAAATCATCCCCAGAATTGTTCCCATCCGATGTTCAGCTATGGTGATGAGACTCAGTCATCCCAAGGTAGTATCATATTGTTACTGAAGAAGATTTTTTTGTTATGCACTAAAGTTGCTCCCCTAATGTTCACTTATAGTGTCTTAAGACAGATGTACAAATGGCATGCTGGTATATCATCCTATTTCTACAAAAATTCAGTCAAAACTTTATCTTTCCAAATACAATATCCATCCTTGTCTTCTGCTGGAGATCAGTCAAGATGTGTGTTCCAGTAAACTTCTATTAGGCTGGGCATGCCCATCTTCCCCTTGCCGGTGCCTGAAACTCCCAAGCTGATAGTCAAACCCAAGTTGCCTGGTCATAGTCAGGGTTTTACCCATCTAGCACACAGCAGTGGCCTTAAGTGTTTGGATATTAAAGTTTGATACATAAAGGAAAAGTCTCCTGCATGGCGTTTTCCTTTGTCAGCACCTGACTATTGATGTTGCCGGTGGTAATAGAGTAGGTTCAATAATAAAACTATACCCTCCTAGGGGATGGAAGTGGTAACTAAACTAATGCTTACACTAAAGCCCTGTGCAATCACTGTATAAAATGTATAGACTAGCCTGTTCCAGAGAGAATCAAAGTCAGAGCCCCAAGTAAAAACAATTCATCCTGGTAGATACCCAGCATCAACAAACTTTACAACAAATGCAAAAATTTGCTGGCTAAGAAAATTAAGGCAAGGCCACAACAGTGGAACGCAGCCTCTTCAGCCTCAACAGGCAAATAAGACAACATGTCAAATTCTCTAAGGGTAACTTTGAGAAAAATTTAGCAATCACAGCCAAGGATAACCACAAGGCCTTTTACAGCTACGTGCATAGCCTAAAAAGAAGGACCCAAGCATGTGTCGAACTAGTGAGTAACCGTATCAAATGGTTTCACACACATTGATCCTGCAGAGATAGCAAACCTGCTAGTGGACAAATTTCACTGTCTTATCCCCTTCAGACTTATCACAAACCTTGTCCTCAACTTCTTCCACACCCTACATATCTGAAGAGCAGGTCATTAAAGCCTTGTCTAAGGCAAGAAACACAGCCTCTATGGGACCAGACAACATCCCAGGCTGTCTTCTAAACAAATTAAAACTTGAAAAAGCATCATCATTAAGTACTGGATTCAATCGCAACCTAACCACAGGCTTTGTTCCTCGAGAATGGAGAACAGCAACAGTTATTCCCCTCCACAAACGTGACTTAGCAACATACCCAGGGAATTACAGACCCATACGTCTGACCAGCCTCATCTGTAAAGCCATGAAACGTGTCATCATGGACCTCATACATAAAGACATAGGCAACCTCAAAACCCTGGATCCAACCCAATTTGGCTTTGTCAAGGGCAGATCCTGCCTGTTAAACCTAGTGGATTTCTTTGAAAATGTGACCAGGGTCATTGAAGAGGGCAAATGTGCACACAGCATACCTCGATTGGGCAAAGGCCTTTGACACAATTCCACACTCAGGCATTACTGATAAACTTAGCAAACTGAAAGTAAACACCTTTGTTGTAAGATGAATTGCCAAATGGCTCACAAACTGGTCACACATTATCAAAGTTGGTGACTCCCCATCAACCAGCATGTCTGTCACCAGCGGGGTGTCACAAGGGTCAGTGATGAGACCCCTACTGTATGGTATATACTTCTCAGACGTTCAGGACAAAACTAAGAGGCTGTGACTGACCAAGTTTGTGGGCGACTGCAAACTGGGTGCGATTATTCAATCTTCAAATTATGTCAGTATACTTCTGGAAGGTCTTGCACAGACCAACAACTGGTGTCTTAGTCATGGTCTCAAACTGAATGTAAAGAAATGTATCATCATTCCCTTTGGTAAAAAGAATGCTCCCATCACACTATCAAATTAACAACAATACCCTATGTACTTACAATGTGGTAAGAGATCTGGGATAATAAGTAGACTGTGACTTTAACTTTGACCACCATGTGTCTACTGTAGTAAGGATGGCTTTTTACGTAGCACACTTGGTTAGCAAAGGCATCACCTCTAGAGCAAAGGACATTATACATGCCATTTTGGCATGTACTGTACAAAGCACCTGCAGCAATTGGAGAGACCTCATGAAGTTCTAAGAAGACCAAGGGACTCCTTACACAGACCGACAAGTTCCTGTTACTATACTTAGTATCGTGTAGACTTCTTAGTGTAGACTTATGCCTGGCTTCCAGAGCAATCTCTGACCCAAACCTAATGAATTTGCTGCACATCTGTAAATCAAACAAGAGTAGAGCTACCTTTTCCAGGGACCTAAATATGGTTTGCAACTTGAATAGGACTTGCTGAAAGGGCAGCTTTGTCTCCCAGCGACTGCTGCTTCTTTGGAATAGGCTGCCAATTGATGTGAAGCAGAGCACCTCTATGACACTGTTCAAAAGGAACCTGGACAAGTGGATGGGGCACCATAAATTCTTACCAGGGATAGTGCCCAAAGCCCTCCTGGACATGGGCAGTCATAACTAAATACAATCCTAGGCATTGACTAGAGTATCTATGGTATTACATTGGGGTGAAACAGTTAGGCTTGAAATGACCTTTGGATCAATAATCTAGTAATGTTCTATGATCCTATTAATGAATACTTGTATATTTTTCCTGGACATCCCAGAAATTATTTTCTTAACTTTATTCTCACAACTCTGGCTCCTAACTTTTATGTAAACCAATGGAGTTAGCTGGAATAGACATAATTTAAAAATACTTAAATCCCAGACCTCTAGGTATATCATACGTTTTCTGTTCAACCCTAAAAATTGCTATTTAGTCATGAAAGTGGCCCATGGTAGTTCTTGCACTGAAAGCTACCTCAGTTTTCTGCAAAATAATTCTGTTGTATTAAAGTTACCTCAGTTTTCTGTAAAATAATTCTGTTGTATTAACGTTACCTCAGTTTTCTGCAAAATAATTCTGCTGTATTAACTATTATGAGCATAGTAGGTGTTTTTCTTAATTCATAAACTGAAAATTGAAAATCATGCCCTACCTAGTCAAAAATATATTAACATTTTGAAAATCTGATAAAATAAAAGATGTCTGTGTCAAATACCACCCTAAAAAGTTTAAGATTGTTATGGCCTTTTATTCTATGGCAGATCTTGACAAAGGGTGTAGCCAGACATAGTCTTTGGACTCAGGTGAGTATATATTTTTTTCTGAATCTTTCTCAGAGATATTATGAATTGTAGAAGCAATTAAGAATTATGTCAATGACAAAATAAATGGCTACAACATGCACTTAAACACAGCCTGCTTTGAAATGTAATTAATCACTTGAAAACATGTTTTATGTTTTTATAGTTGTAGAGCAAAGTTATGAAATAAAGCACACATTTTATATGTGTATGTGGTAGTAGAATTTGGAGAAATGTATGCATTTTCTAACATGAAATAGGTCAGGAAAGGTATCAATAAGATAATGTGAGTAAAAAGTTAAAAATAGCTGGATGCTCTCAGAATCCTGGAACTCTTCTCCTTCAGACCTTAACTGCTATCTCTGCACATACCAGCATGCTCGCGTGCATGCACAGACACACATGCAGGCATGCACAGACACACACACAGACACACACACAGACGCACACAGACGCGCACACAGGCGCGCACACAGGCACGCACACACGCACACACTCTTCTCACTCTGTCTTGTCTTTTACTCACTGCTTTAGAACAATACAATGCCACTTACCTGAAACCCATATCACTGAGATGAAAACACCAACCGCACCAACACACTGACGTCCCAGAACACTGACTAAACACTCCAGGTAAGTAACCGCTTGGCCATCCAACACAAACATGTATACAGAAGAAAACCAAACCCACTCTATGTGTGAGGCTGCTACTACCACACCCCCCTACTAAATATAACAACTCTGAGGTCACACTACTATTGGGGTAAGGGGCAAAGGTCAACAGGATGGCCAAGCGGTTACTTACAAGTGGTTAGTTGTTGTTCCGGGACGTCAGTGTGGTGGTGCTGTCAGTGTTTTCATCTGAGTGATACGGGTTTCAGGTAAGTGGCATTTCATTGTTCTAAAGTAGACCCATATATATATATATATATATATATATATATATATATATATATATATATATATATATATATATATATATATATATATATATATATATATATATATGAAATTGGTGCACCTTGTTGCTGTAGCATATACCAGATTCAGGCCTGCTGAATCTAGCTTTGTTTGTATAACTTGAGCACTGATCCAGGCCATCTTTTTTGGTATCTGCTTTATTTTATAGGTTCATAGGTAGGTACTAGGCTATTGGTCCTGGGGCCTATACAAGCCCAGCCAAAAAGGTACCCTGGCTTTTGCCACCCAAGAAAATTATTTTCCTGTGCCACTGTCGAGCAGAGCCACAGAGGAGATCCCCGGGGTAAATTTCCTATTTCTCATCCAATCATCAAGATTTTTCTTGAAGAGTGCTAATGAGGAGCTTTGTTTGATATAGATAGGTAGTTTATTCAAGAGTATGGGAAGTCTCTGGGACAGGAATCTATCCCTCCAGCATGTTCTGTTTATTGTGGTGACAAGGTTTAGGTCCCTAGAGCATATAGCTTGGAGGGATTGGGATTTCTTTAAGTGCAGCATGTCCAACAAACTGGGTTTGATATCGCTTTGTATGTTAGGCAGAGATCACCTCTGAGTAGGCGATATGCAACTGAGTAAAGCTGGAGTTTTTTTGAGACGGTCTGCGTAGGGCATCTGTTTGAGGCTGGTAATCCTCTTTGGGAGGTATTTCTGCGGTCTTTCCAGCTGTTCTAGATGTCTTGTGAGGTACATATCAAAAGGGGCGTTGTACTCTATAATGGGTCTAATGAGTGATGAGTAGAGGGGAAACAATGACCTCTTTCTTTCTGGATGAGAAACCTTTTGTGATGAGGTGTGCCACATAGAAGGATTTCCTGACTACTGTGGCGATGTGATTATCAAAGGAGAGATTACTGTCCACCTGTGTCCCAAGGTCTCATCACACTTTCGGTGTTAAGTATACTATTGCCTATGTTGTAGTTCATGGGTACAGAGTTTTTACCAAAGGGGATGACAATGCACTTTTTGGCATTGAGCTTGAGGCTATGGCTTTGACACCAGGCATCTGTCTCAGTGAGGCCCTTTTGTAGGATGTCCGCATCGTTAGGAGTTTCGATTATGGCTCCTAGTTTGCAGTCATCTGCGAACTTCATTAGCCAAAGACCTTCTGTGTTAGCCTGTACTTCAGAGAAGTAGATACGAAACAGGAGAGGACCCAGGACTGAACCCTGTGGTACTCCACTTGTCACTGGTCTGAAGTCGGATTTGGAGTCTGCTACTTTCACAGTGTGGGTTCTGTCAGTGAGCCAGTTGATAACCCATCTTGTGACATAGAGATTTTTACCTAGTTTAGTAAGTTTATCTATAATTCCAGAGTGGGGGATGGTGTCGAAAGCCTTGACAAGATCTAGATAGGCTGTGTAAACCACCTTACCCTTGTCTATGGCTTTGGTGACTGCTTCAAAGAAGTCTATCAGGTTTAGGAGACTTGATCTGCCTCTTACAAACCCAAACTGGGTGGGATCCAGAGTTTGGAGATTACCAATGTCTTTGTTTATAAGTTCCATGATGATACGTTCCATGGCCTTGCAGACCAGGCTCGTCAGGCTAATAGGGCGGTAGTTCCCGGGGTCCGTGATGGCTCCCCCCTTGTGGAGTGGGGTAACCGTTGCTGTGTGCCATTCAGCAGGCACAAGTCTGAGGTGAGGCTATGATTGAACATGGTACTTAGGTGAGGTGCCAGTTTGTTTTGTAGTTCGTGTAGAACGCAGCCTGGGATGTTGTCTGGTCCCATGGATGCTGTGTTCTTGGCTTTGGAGAGTGTGTTTTTTACCTGTGCAGCCATGATTACAGGAACTTTGCATTTTTCTGGTATAGAGATGGGCTCTTTAGGGGGTGATAGGGGGGTAAAGTTAGCACTGAACCTATCTGCCAGGATGTTGGCAATATCAGTTGGGTCTGTATATTTAGTGCCATTGTGCTGTAACTCAGAGCAGATCTGCGTGTTGCCATTGAGATTCTTGATATAGCTATAGAATGCTTTGTAGTTGTCTTTAGAATCAGTGGCAATTTTGTTTTCGTAACTAGCTTTGGAGGATTTTATCAGGGATCGCAGCTTCTTACTGAGGCTGACCAGGGAGCTCCTCCACTTGTGGGATTTTACTCTTTTGCAAGAGTTTTTTCCTTCTGTTGTACAGTTTGTTTATGGCAGGGGACCACCAGATTGGCTTCCTTTTTTTGGAGGATAGCGTCTTGGTTCTGCTTGGGATAGCATGATCCATGCACTCATGTAAGTGCTTATAAAGTGCAATTGTGTAGGATTCAGTAGTCGTAACTGTATTGTCCATCTGCGTGGGTGTCATGAAGTTCACCACTTCTGTCTTAAGAAGCATGAAGTTGGCTTTGGAGACATTTTTTAACATGGTTTCCTTAATGGGGGATGGAGGCAGGCTGTGGATATCTAGGGTAATTAGCTTATGGTCAGATCAGACCAATGAGGCATTGACTTCAGGTGTGGAACACCAGATATTGTTGCGCCTGGTGTGGGTGTGGATAAGTTGATCCAAGGCACTGGAGTTTATGAATTCCAGAGAGCGTTGAGTGAAGGAGTTGGTACATGAGTAGATTTCCCAGTTAATGGTGGGGTAGTTGAAATCGCCCATTATTAGGGTGTTTGGTTGAACCCTAATGTTTTCCAGTACATCAAGAAAAGAGCAGTGGGAATCCTGGGGCATGGTGGGTGATCTGTAGCAAGCTACAATTTGGATTGCAGTTTTGCCCAGAGTTAGTTGCACTTGGATAACCTTGGCTGCATTATGCTGAGCAACTAGCCTGGAGGTGTGGATATCCTTAATGAATATGGACACACCTCCGCCTTTGGTGTTTCAGTCCTGGTTACATGGCCGAAAAGTGTGGTATGAGTTATAGCCTGGTAGTGCAGGAGTGATCTCTGGAGCCTTGAACCAGGTCTCAGTCACTGCACAGATATAGATGTTCTCCATTTTAAGGAGTGCCTTGAGTGAGTGCATTTTGAGATTTAGACTTCTAGCATTGAAGCATCACCCTCAGTTTTTGCTTGCCTGTTCCTGTTACAGTGGTGAATTTGTTATTTGAACCTTGCCTAAAAATGGCACTATAGGGACGGCAAGAACCTTAGCCAGTATCCGGAATCCCAGGGGTGACAGGAGCAGGCCATCTCTAGCAAAGCATTGTGGTCTGTCGACCATGTCATCCCAGGCAGACAGATACTGGATCCCTTAAGAATGGCACCAGAAGCTTAGCCAATTGTTGAAGTTGATCATTTTGTCCTTGTACTGCAGCATCATTCTGGGTGATGGCAGAATGCTACTCAGGGCTAGGGTCATACCTGCCTGGGTTACAAGATTGGAGAGCTCTTCCATGTCTCTTTTCATGTAATCCAGGGAGGTACGTCTCAGGTAGTTCACACCAACATGGACAATGACAGAGTCATATTTGTACTTGTTGTGGAGTTACCTGAGTGCGTGGTTTATGTGGCAGATCCTGACACCAGACAGGCAGCTGACAGTAACCTTCTCCTTATTTAGCCTGGTGAGTGGGACATCAGTGTGCCTGACTATAGAGTTGCCTATGACTAGTGTGTTGGGTACGTTGTTTTGCCTTATTGGCTGTGGTTGAGTGGCACACTGAGTCTGCGGGCTATGTGTCATTTGGGTTGTATTGGGGGTGAAGGTTGCTTACATTTCTGCTTTGGAGGTCTCTGTTGCTTGAGCAGACTATTATTGAGAGCCTCCGCGAATGTTTTTGTGTTTCTATGTGTGGATTTTGGTGGTGTAGATGGTGTAGATTTAGTGAGACTATGTGATAAGTGTCGTGTGGTGCAAGTGTTTACCTTCTCCTCCTGACTGTCAAGTTCAGTCTTGATTGGCGAGAGCTTTACCTCCAGTTTGGCTAGATAAGTGCATCTCTCACAGGTTGTAGTGTTGGGTGGTAGGAGGAGAGGGCTGTCTGTGTACATGAGGCAATTTCTACATTGCCCCCAAGATGCCCAGATTCATCAGATAGACAGGAGAGAACACTGGGAGCTGACCCTTGGACATGCCTGAATAAAAAAAATATTTTCTCATAGATAAGTGGGGAAAGTGAGTACAAGAGCTGTTTTTCTCTAGGCAAGTGAGGAAAGTAGGTACCAAAACTGTTTTCCTCTAGGTAATGAGGAAGGTTGAGTGCTTTAGTAATTAGTAGGTTATTTAGTGCTTACAAGTTCTGAACAAGTGCTGATTACGAATAAGCAAATTCAAGTGCTAAATGTAAGAATCTGTATCTGGACTAAACTAATTACAGGAAAGGGGGAAAACAAGTGCAAATGTGGGCTTTTAAATCAGAAAGTTGAGAGAGATGGAACAACTGCCCAAACGGCCAATAACTACAATTTCTGGGCCAGAACCACGCCTTATGTGGTAGATAGGTTACCTAGTGCTTACCACTCCCACTGATAAGCTAGAAGGCTTCCCTCCAACACAGAAAGCTTGAGGGGGCTCAGAAGCTTACATACAGTCCTGGATACAGCAAATTTGAATCTGGACTACACTAGTTACAGGAAAGTTTTTTTTTTTTTTATATACAGAAATGTAGCTAAAACAGCAGTCAAAACAATTCAAATGCAGTGCAAGCTAGCACACTTGAGTATGTAGCAATGTTAGACCAAACAGCTTAAAAAATGCAATTAAATTAAAAATGACTAAAAACAACGCAGAAGGAGTCTATTAGGTAGAATGAGGTAAATAGATGGGACTGGGGGGAGTGTCCCAGATCAAATCTACAGTGGGGGTGGGCAACTGAAAAAACCTCCAAATTTAAACAACAACACAGGAATAGAGAGGGTGGGTATGGGAAAACCAACACCTTCAGCAGATATACCAATATATACCACGCTCCACAACATCCAGCACCAACCAGCATACAAACACCCAAAATGAGTGTAGAACCATGTTCAACAAAAAGAACTCCATACAGGAACAAGGCTGTAAGCTGTCATATATATAATATCTGGCTCACAATGAAACAATAAAACGTACACGATACACACACCTAGGTTTTGCCCCCTGGCATCATCAGTGTGCTGGACGTTGTTGAGCGTGGTGTTTATTCTGTCCGAGCACACACATTTCACCAAGCACCTGTTTTCAGGTAGTGTATATGTATATGTATATATATATATATATATATATATATATATATATATATATATATATATATACTTGTTTCCCATCTTTCTAAGATAGTATAGTCTAGTTTTCAGGTTAGTACTGAATATTCAGGGCTGTGTTACAAATCTCTGTGTTTGCCCATACCTTACTTGGATAGAAGGAAGTTTCTCTGCTCACCTGTGAGAGAGGGGAGCTTTGAGCAGCCTATCTGTCTCTGGAGGATTGGTTTCAGACCAGAAATTAGTAGTTTATTGGCCATTTTGGGCTAATTTCTATCTCTTTCATTTCCCTGCTATAAGTACCGCATTAGCTCGGTTTTGCGTGCCGGGCAGCTCAATTAGCTAGGGTAAAACTATTCCCAGCTCCACAAAGATTCCTCTTCAATATTTCCCTTGGAACTAGACAAACTTTCAACATAAGCACTCCAGCCATTCATTTCTCAGCCCGGCACTTGCTCAAAACTTATAGCAAGCATTTATAAACCCTAGCACTAGACCCTCCTGTACTGTAAAGAAGGACAAGGCTCTCATTCGACCTTACCAGCCATCCAGTAAAACAGTTCACTGTACCTATCCAGACATGTCCAAAAGGCAGTTTCAGGTGTACTCTCTAGTCCAACTGGTGAATCTGGGCATTTTGAGGCAATGTTACAACTGCCTCATGTACACAGAAAACCCTCAACTCCTACCACCAAACACTAATACAGGTGAGAGATGCAATTATACAGCCAAACTGGAAGCTAAGCTCTCTCAACCCAAGACTGGATCAGACAGTCAAGAGTAGAAGGAAATGCTTGCACCACACCACCACTCTCACATAGACCTATTAAACCAGCACCAGCAAAAAACACACATAAATACATGAAAACATACTCGGAGGCTCTAAATAAAATCTGCAAAACTAACAGAGACCTCCAAAGCAAACAAACCATGAAACACATACTTCACAAAACCATTGTGCCATGCATTCACAGACCTTAAGGCAAAATAACATACCCAACATACTAGTAATAGATGACTCTATAGTCAGTCATACTGATGTCCCACTCACTAGGCTGAATAAGGAGAAGGTTAATGTTAGGTGCCTGTCAGGTGCCAGGATCCACCACATAACACAAGCACTCAGGTCACTCAAGAATAAGTACAAATATGACTTTGTCATTGTCCATGTTGGCATGAATGACCTGAGCCGTACCTCCCTGGACTACATGAAAAGAGACATGGAAGAGCTCTCTGATCATATAGCTCAGGTCGGTATGACCCTGACCCTGTGTAGCATCCTGCCCTCATCAAGAATGATACCACGGTATAAAGAAAAAATTCTCAATTTCAACAATTGGCTAAGTTTCTGGTGTTATTCATAGGGGATCCAGTGTCTGTCCACCTGGGATGACATGCTTGACAAGCCACGCTGCTTCACTAGAGATGGCTTGCACCTGTCATCCTTAGGCTTTCAAATACTGGCCAAGGCTCTTGCCACCCCCACAGTGCCTTTTTTAAGCAAGGCTCAAAAGACAAACCCACTGTCGTAAATAGCACAAGTAACAAAAAACTGAGGGTAATGCTACTCAGTGCCAGACGTCTAAACATCAAAATGCACACACTTGAGGCACTCCTCAGTATGGAGAAAATTGATGATATATGTACAGTAACAGACACCTGGTTTAAGGCTCCAGAGAGCACCCCAGCACTACCAGGCTACAACTCATACCATACATTTCAGCCACAGAACCCAAACTGAAATACAAAAGGTGGGGGCGTATCCATATTCATAAGGATACCCACATCTCCAGGTTAGTGGCACAGCACGATGCTTCAGGGATCATCCACGTGCAACTAACAACGGGCAAAACTACAATTCAAATTGTAGCTTGCTACAGGTTACCCACCTTGTCCCAGGACCCCCATTCTGCATTTCTGGAAACACTGGGAAACATAAAGGTCCTAACAAACACCCTAATATTGGTTGATTTCAATTACCCAAACATTAACTGGGAGAACTAATCAAATACTAACTCCCTTGCGCAACATTTCCAGAATTTATAAATTCAAACGCCCTGGTTCAACTGGTCAACACTCCCACCAGAGGTGACAACATATTGGACCTGGTCATCACCAACATGGGTGACTGGTATTCCACACTGGAGGTCAACCCCTCACTGGTTAGATCTGACCATAAACAAATCACTTTGGATATCCACATTGCGCCCACACCCTGGACAAGGAAACCACTGTGAAAAACTTTTCAAAAGCAAACTTCACGTTATTTAAGACAGAGGTGGAAAATTTCAAAGCCCCCATGCTAAACGATAATGCTGTCCAAGCTGCAAAATTTTTTACTAATGCATTCTATGGGCACCTACAAGAATGCATGGATCATGCCATCCCAAGCAAAACTAAGACTCACTCCTCCAAGAAAAGGAAACTAGTCTGGTGGACTCCTGCCATAAACAAGCTATACAATAGAAGGAGGAAACTAGTACAGAAAAGAGTAAAATCCCAAGAAGGGAAGACATGCCTGATCAGTATCAGCAAGAAACAACTACAATCTCTCATAAAATCATCCAAGGGGATCTTTGAAAAAAAAATTGCCAAGGACTCCAAAGATAACCACAAGGCATTCTTTAGCTATGTCAAGAATCTAAGTGGCAATGCTCAGATCTGCTCAGAGTTAGTGCAGAATGGCATAAAATACACCAAACTGACCAATATCGCCAACATCTTGGCAGACAGGTTCAGCGCAAACTTCACCCCCCTCTCACCCCCAAAAGGGCCCATAACCATACCAGAAGAATGTAGAGTCCCTGAAATCACAGACATTCAGGTTAAAACAGCCCTCTCCAAAGCCAAAAACACCGCATCAATGAGACTGGACAGTGTCCCAGACTGTGCTCTACATGAGCTCAAAGACGAACTAACCACTCACCTAAATACACTGTTCAAACTCAGCCTCTCCACAGGCTACATTCCCATAGAGTGGCACACAGCAATGGTTATTCTGCTCCACAAAGGTGGAGCCACAACAGACCCCAGGAACTATTGCCCTATAAGCCTGACAAGCTTGGTCTGCAAGGCTATGGAGGGCATCACAATGGAACTCATTAGCAGAGACATTGGGAACCTCCAAAATCTGGACCCTACCCATTTCAGTTTGTTAAGGGCAGATTATGCCTCCTAAACTTGGTGGACCTCTTTGGACAGTTGCCAATGCTATAGACAAGGGAAAGATGGTATACACAGCCTACCTAGACCTTGCTAAGGCCTTTGACACCATTCTCATTCTGGTATTATAGACAAGCTCACCAGCCTAAACATAAACCCCTACATCACAAGATGGGTTGCCAAATGGCTTACAGACAGAGCCCACATTGTGAGAGTTGCAGGAGCTAGGTCTGACTCTAAACCGGTTACATGTGGCATTCTGCAGGGCTCAGTCCTAGGACCCCTCCTGTTCGGCATATACTTCACAGAGGTACAGGCAAGCATAGGAGGACTATGGCTGACCAAGTTTGCAGATGACTGCAAACTAGGGGCTATAATTGACTCTCTGGCTGACACAGTCATCCTCCAAAAGGGTCACACTGAGATGGATACCTGGTGTCAAAATCATGGCCTCAAGCTAAATGCCAAAAAGTGCATAGTCATCTCTTTTGGAAAAAAAACAAACTACCCACAAGCTGCCACATAGGTGGTAGTCCCCTAAATACGGAAGACGTTATAAGGGATCAGGGGACCCAAGTAGATAGATATCTCACCTTTGATAATCACATTGCCAAAGTGGTTAGAAACTCCTTCTATGTGGCCCACCTAATCACAAAAGGGTTTGCATCCAGATCAAAAGAGGTCATTGTGCCCCTCTACTCATCACTCATCAGACCCATCATAGAGTACAATGCCCCATTTGGGATGTGCCTTACAAGACACCTGCAGCAGCTGGAAAGACCACAGAAGTACCTCACCAAGTGGATCACTGGCCTTGAACAGATCCCTATGCAGCTCGACTGAAGAAACTCTAGCTGAACTCGGTTGCATCCTGCCTTCTCAGAGGTGATCTCTGCCTGACGTACAAGGCCATGTCCAACCCAGAATTGATGGACATGCTCCACCTAAAGAAAACCTTATCCCCTCGAGCCACACATTTTAGGGATCTAAACCTCACAACAACAATAAATAGGACATCCTAGAGGGATAGATTCCTGTCCCAGATACTTCCCATGCTTTGGAAAAAGATTCCAATCTACATTAGGCAGAGCTCCTCGCTAACACTCTTCAGAAGAAACCTTGACAAGTGGATGGGAAACAGAAAGTTTACCCTGGGGATCACTTCAGTGGCTCTGCTGGACAGAGGCACAGGGAACTAATCTAAGGGGGTGGCGAAAGCCAACACATTCTGGCTAGGCTTATAAATGCCTTTGGGCAGATAGCCTAGTACCTACCTATGAACCTATAAACCTACATAGATACATATATATATATATATATATATATATATATATATATATATATATATAGAGAGACACACACACACACACACACACACACACACACACACACACACACACACACACACATGCATTTGTGTGCATGTGTGTGTGTGTATGTGTGTATGTATGTGTGTGTGTTTGTGTGTGTGTGTGTGTGTGTGTGTGTGTGTGTGTGTGTGTGTGTGTGTGTGTGTGTGTGTGTGTGTGTGTGTGTGTGTGTGTGTGTGTGTGTGTGTGTGTGTGTGTGTGTGTGTGTGTGTGTGTGTGTGTGTGTATATGTGTGTGTGTTCAAGTTCGTGACTTTTCTAAGCATGATGTTAGACTACTTTTTCATTTAGGAGTTTTATATAAGTGATATCTATTGTATGTTGTGGAAACAGTTTTTATTTATTTACTTACTTATTTACCGTGGCAGGGCAAGGCACCTGGAGGGTGAACCTTGGCTGTAGATGATTGCCATTATTGAAGTGACACCCCAACACCATATGGAAAATGGGAAAAAGGGGCCGTAGATGGATGGATTTATTTACTTACTTGCTTACTTATTTGCTTACTTACTGGTATAGAGCACATATTATAGCATGATCAGCAGCTGACAACCTGAGTTACATGCCATACTATAACAATTTCTGAGGAAGACATACTCTTATTACAATGATGTTTCCCACATTCAGAGGTAGCAAGATACAAAATAATACACATGCAGATAGTGCAATTATGTACATATTTACAAAAGACTAAGTTATGACTTACAATGAAAAATTAAGACAGAAAGGTATTAAGATGTGAGGAATATCATGGGGAAGAAGCTCATGGCCTCTGCATTTGTTATGTTTGCCTGAAAAAGCCTGGGTGTGAGTCTTCTTGCACTGCGAGACAAATATCATAACATTTATGTCCCTATCAGATTCCATCCATCCATCCATAGCTTTCTTTGGATAGACACTGTTCAGTCATTTTTTTACATGGATGAGTAATACACAGAGGTAAAAATCAAGTTTGGAGATGCTGTAGATGAGGTTAGTGTCTACCCAAACAGCATCAATTTGGTTTTGTAGAAATAAATAAAGTGCAGAACAGAGTTAAAATCATGCTGAAAAAGTAAAGGTACAGTTGACATAATTGACATCATACAGAAAGAAGAGAGTCATTAGCATAATGGATTAAAACTGAAATACCAAATTGTTCTGATGTCATTTGGACACATGGAAAATAGAAGTACAGGTCCTTGTGCAGCACAAAAAGGGACTGACAGATAAATGCACAAGACATTGTCCAGTGTGACAGCCTGAGATCTGCTTTCAAGGCAGCTGCTGAAACACTGAGAAGTCAGTGTGGATAGTCTAATTACAGAAAGTCTGCTTAGAAGGGCTATGTAGCTTGTAGCTAATACCTTCAAAAATTCAAAATTGCAAAGTAGCCACATCAGTGCCACAGTTAAGTTCTATGAAAATGTCTTCCATTATTGCAAGGAGGACTGTATCATGTACTTTTGCAAAAAAAAAAAAAAATCATGTGGAGAGTTGGGTAGTAACGTGTGAGAGTTCACAGGATAAACCAGTGAGTACATTTTTTCCAATATTTAGAAAACAGGCACTGAAGGGCGATATCAGTTGGCTTCCATAATTTAGGAACATGCTTTTCAGCAGTTTGTTGTAACAGATACTTACAAGGAGATGGATGGAGCAGTCACTTTCAATTGTGGTAGGGAGAAATCAGCAGCAACAAGAAAATTAAAACTTCAGCTAAACTATATGACAAGGCTAGTTTGGACAGTTAGAAGAGTGTGAGGGTGCAAGGAATAGAAGTTAACTGCTGCTTAGCTGTTGTGAAAGTGATGATGTAGTCTTAAAGTATAGTATTGTCAAGATAGGCATGCCCTTATTTAGCTACCCCGGCAGAACAGAAGAGGGAAAAAGGCTCAAATCTGTTTTGATTGGCCAGGATAATAGTTACTACCTTCCCAGTCAGAACTGTTTAGGATTATGTCTGGTACTGTTTTAAGGAGCAGTAAAGTACTATATTTTGTTACTTAGTAGCATGGACTTGGTGTAATTTCTACATTGTCTCAAGAAACAGCAATTCTGTTTTTTTTTTTTTGCCTGTCTTTTCTCTATGAGATGCCGGTACTTTAGTGTGTAGTGTGACCCAAGATTAGGTTCTGGATTTGAATCCGCCTTGTCTTGTAGGTTCAGAGTGTTGATGACCAACATTAAGGTTGTTGAGTCAAAATATTCAACAGTAAAACTCAAAGGAATAATAATCAGAAGAGTCCATTCCAGATTACTCACTGCAAAGATGAGTGCATGGATGATGACTTTCCTGAGGTTTCAAGGGAAGCAGAAATGATATTCAGGATGTCATTCAGAAGAGTCCTTTCCAGATTACTCACTGCAAAGCTGAGTGCATGGATGATGACTTTCCTGAGGACTCAAGGGAAGCAGTAATGATATTCAGGATCTCATTCTGATGTCTCACAGTAAACATAGGCAGGTGGTTACTGATGGTGGTATTTGTCATAATGCCAGCTGTTGCGGTACTGTCAGGTATGGATACAAATATTCAGCCATATATGCTTTCTCTGTAATAGGTTGACAGGGGTATTCAAAAAGGCTAGCTGTGTAATTTTACTAATACTGTGCTTTCCTGGCCCAGTTGTACTATGCATCTAACCTGTGATTGAGAGACATGAAAGAACCACATGGAGCAAAAGCTAATTAGCAGCTCATTTGCATGTCTCTGAATCTAACAGTTATTGTAGTTGGAACAATTGCAAAGTGTTTTCCCTACCCATTCATACAGCACTCTTACACTAACACCTACAAGTGTTTTCTCACACACACAAACACACACACACACACACACACACACGCGCACACACGCACACACACACACACACACACACACACACACACACACACACACACACACACACACACACACAAAATCTGAAAAAGTCACAATGGTACACAAAATCTGAAAAAGTCACAATCGTGTACATCACCATTGACCCTTAAAAACATACCTGCTACAGTGATAACAGACCTGCTACTGACATACAAAGGTATGGCATCTAAGTCCAAGGAAGTAATTGCTCCACCAGATTCAGCATTCATCAGACCTATCATTGAGTACAATGCCCCTGTTTGTATGTACCTAACCAGGCATATCCAACAAGTGGAATGTCCACAGAGGTTCCTCACTAAAAGAATGCAGGGCTTAAGTAAAATGTCCTATGCAGAGCACCTCAAAGCTCTATCCCTGTATTCTGCCTCCTATGGGTTTTTGAAGGAAGATGAATGTCTGACATACAAGGCATTGTCAGACCCCCACTCTGATGGATCTCCTGCATATCCTCAAAACAAACAGCACTAGAATTACCCATTCTAAAGACTTAAACCTTGCCTGTGATATAAAAAGGACCTGCTGGAGAGACAGGTAAGTATCTCAGAAATTACCCTGTTTCTGGAGCAGGCTCCCCATCCATGTGAAGCAGAATTCCTCCCTAATGCAATTCAAGTGCAACCTGGACAACTGGATGTGTAACAGGAACTTCTTCCTTGTTTTGGCACCTATGTCTCTAATTAGCACAGGTAACCTGTAAATGGTTCATCTCAAGGCCCTAGCGTGTAAATGTTTCATCTCCCAAGCCCCTACTTACATTTATCAAGGGTATCAGAACTTGTCAGAGATTTGGGATGCATGGCTAGGCTTAAAATGGCCCTTGTAGTCATCAGCCTAGTAAACACCTATGAACCTTTACCAGCTAATATTGTCCACTGTAAAACTATTGCATACTGACCTCACTGCTCTTCTTCTAAACAGTACAGCTTGTTTACGAATCTCTCTAACATGCTATTTTAATCCTAATGGAGAACTTGACAGCAAAGCAGATGGCTAATATACATTAGTCATACCCACAAACCACCACATTTGCAAGTGATACTATACAGCAAGATCACTGTAGTGCTATATAAGTCTTTGAATTTCTCATTCATAATACACTGAGAAATTCTGCTAGGAAAAGGGATTGTACAGTGTGTTATGTGCATCTGAATACTATCCTTTGGCTTTTCATTTAGGCAGTCTAATTAGTTATATCAGTACAAAAGACTGTGTGCTGTAATGCGAAAAGTGGTCTGTAGAAAACTCCCTCGTACACAAATGTCAGCAACACCAACAGATGCAAAGAAAATAAGATGTTATTTCAATGCTAAGAGCCCAGCCTGTTTCATTGAAACACAGCCTGTTCAGGATAACAATAAATGCCTTTCAGCATCCAATGTCTGTAGAGCAAAAATAATGTCATCACCCCTACTCTTTCATTTTCTTGCTACACATTTCAGTTTCTAACATAGCATGCTTTTTTAAACAATTTCACTTCATAAACATTTTTAGGATGTGTTTAATAATTAAAAGTCAGTGTCGTGTGTCGTGACACATTTCTACATAAATATACATTCAGTTATTATTATTTTTTTTCTTACAGGGAAATTCCAACTGGGTTTTTTCACTTTTTCAGTTGAGGCCTGAGGAGAAAAGCTTCACATAAGAATACAATACAGAATGGACAATATAATATAGATTAGTCAATACTGTGATTTGCAGGGTATTGCACTGCATATGGGCACATTTACACATTCATAAGAGCAGTATCAGCATTTCCCAGAAGGCACATCTGAATGACAGTTTTATTACTTCAAAGTTATGTTCATATTGTTTCCTAAAAGATATCAGTGTCCTAGGTTGTAAGCAATAGCCTTATAGTTTATAAACCCTCCTCCACTGACATCCTGCTGGTCAGCTTTTACTTTCTACTTTCTAACAGACATTGACATTTACTCATACTGCTCTTACTTACTTTTCTCTTATATTTTCTTAATTTCTTCTAGATTTGCTATTCCCATTAATTATATCCTTCTGTCTTTCTTTAGTGGAACTGCATGCCTTCAAGTAAGTCACCCTTGGTTTCCCCCTTCCTTTCTTATTGCTCCTTGCCTGAGACAGTTATTAAACTGCTTTTGGCTCTGAGCTAGTACTTGTGCGTTGTCAACATTCCCCCAGTGCACTCAACTATCTCTTTAATGTGTTTTTATTTTGCTGTGAAAGTGTCTCTGCAATTAGATAGATGTTTATGTAACAGTGAAGTCTGCAGTTTGAACACCAGTCTGTAGGCTATATGTTTATGTAAATTATAAATATTATGGCATCCTAAAACAAGAACTTTGTCAATGGGTTAATATCAGTTCGTCGAAATTTCAGCAGTTCGAAAACTGATTAACACGAAGCCGCGGAACACCGAATTCTTTCCCAGGGAAAGAATTTGGTAGGCCGTTTCTGCGGCTTCACTATTTTCAGCACTGTGGTGGAAAGTTACAGGTCAGGTTCTGGTAAGTGTGCAACTGTGCGGACATTAGGGTTAGGGTGCGGGTTAGGTGAGTTAGGGTTAGGGCGCGGATGAGGTGGGTGTGCGATAGTGACAGACTTTAGGGTTAGAGTGGGATAGATGAGTTAGGGTTAGGGCGTGGGTCAGCTGAGTGTGCGGTAGTGACGGACCTCAGGGTTAGGGTTTGGGTTAAGGTAAGCAGATAGATAGTAGTGTATGTACAGTTTAGTGTAGGGTTAGATGTAGGATTTTAAGTGTATGTGTGTGGATTGCTGTTTTATTGGTGTGCTTGTGTTGTGTGTGTGTTTCTTGGAACAGCGATTTTTTTCCCTGGGAAAAAAAATCACTGTTCTAAGCCTTCAATGGTTTTGCACTTCAAGGTTAAAAGTTCAAACATAGTTGTTCAAACTTCTGCCATTTTGTCGAAGTGATATAGACCATTGTCAACTATAATAACTCCATTTTGTTAGACCACACCAGTCCCATTGGTACTTTAAGTTCTTTCTCTTCTGGTGTAACCAATTTAGTTCTAAGCTAGTATTTTTCCAGAGCTGCACTCCTGAATTATTACTTATTTTTTCTCACTGTTTTGATGATCCATGGGGGTTGGGGTAGCCTTTGGACTTTGTATTTCAAAGTCCATAGAACCCTCCTTACATTACACAGTTGTTCAAGCAGTTAAGTGCATTTTTTTACTGTTATCACCATCAGTCAGTCAAGATGATATTGGACTAACTCTCCTACTAAAGCTGTGTCCTATGGCAACAAAATCAAGATTTCATCTTCTAGCACAGAGGACTTTTATACTGTATTGTTCCTTTTACTTATCTTTCTCTCAGCAGATTTGTGTCTGTTTAAGTTCAGTCACTGATTGTTTTTTTTCTCTGCCTGTTTGCCAAGTTTTTGACCCATTTTGTTTACCCTCGCTAATGGTCAAGCTCACTCCACTCCTCTGCCCATGTTACTCTACATTTATACTTCTATAGCACCACCCACATATTCCTCAAACCAATACCATCAGTTCTTCTAAACGAAAAACAATCTGTAGAATTACTCCCAATAATAACACCCACTCTAGTTTACCACCCAAGACTCTCAAACTGTCTTAATCCTTGCCCCCTTTTACTATCAAATTATATCTTTGCAACTAACCCCTTACCCTAACATTTTCTAATCCTAATTTACAACAAAGATAAACCCAAGTTAAATAACATGCCCCTAATGCAGATTATTTTACTATTCCTCCTCACTCCACTAGCCTTTATCATCAATTATCAAATCCACCTCCTTCAAATACGTAGGACTTCAGCCAGTCCTCACAAAGAATATCAACATCTACACCAGCCTGACTTTTTCTATAACACCCTATCTCTACAAACCAACCATATATGACTTATTTATCTATAAATATCTCAAACCTAAATATCCAAATTTATCATCAAATACCAAACCAAGTCCTAAATATTACTGGCCACACTCTTCCCTCTGTAAATATCAACTCAGAAAATTAGCGGAGATATTCACCCCAACTCCGGCCCCACTGTTCATAAAACTATCACTTCCACCCCTAAAATAAACCAATCATTTAATCAGCTCAACAAAAACACAGAATCCAATCTCACCTTACTAAATATGAACCTAAGAAGTATGTGCAATAAAATCCATGACATACATGCCTACTTTGCCACATACACTCCTGATGTAGTTATGGCTACTAAAACCTAGTTCAGGAAATACTCAAATTTAGCAATGCTAAACTTCTAATAATACTCCTAAAAATCAACAATAGGAAAATGTTATGTTTAATAGCAATTTGTATAACACCAGGGAGTAACATTGATACTGCTGAAAGCATACTGTATTGGATATCCCAACAAATTAACCATGAAACTATAATACTTGGAGACTTAAATATAGACTTGCAACTCATAAATTCCACCAACTCCACTGAATCTACAAATGTGTACAACTTCAGACAATTAATAATCACACCTACTAAAATCAACAAAACTTCAGGGAGACACTCAGTATTAGATGGAATTCTTACAAACAAACCAGACAAACTGACAAAAGTAGGCTGCTTCTCAGATAGCACTTATGACTACATACCAACATATGCCATTAGAATTCACCATAACCTAGATAAACATATTATCTGTAATCAAACATGAAGTACAACCAATTTCAGCAAAAATATTTTCAAATAAACTGTAAAAAAAATGTAACTGGAATGTACTTAGAACAATACCACTAGATACTGCTGTAGAATACTTTAATAACATATTCTTACAGACCTTAAATAAACTAGCACCACAACATAATAAAAGTATAAAGTCCAACCCACACCATAGCTGACAAAAGAAACAAAAAAATCATGACAAAAAGGGATAAAGCCTGGAAACATTGGTATACAAATATAACTCAAAATACCTGGCTGATAAATTCAGCTCCAACTTTGCTCCTCTCTCCTCCTCAACCTTCCCTCAGGAATTATCATCAAATATAACTCTCTCTACTATTAATAGGGACCAGGTGCTGAATGCTTCCTCTAAGACCAAGACCACTGCATCACTGGGAACAGACAATATCCCAGGATGCCTTTTAAATAGCATGAAACATGATCTATTAGGGCCTCTGGAATTAAATGTCATCTCCAAACAGGCTTTGTGCTTCATGAATGGAGAAAGGCAACAGTCATCCCTCTGCACAAAGGTGGGCCATCTACAGACTCATGAAACTACAGACCCATAAGTCTCACTAGTCTTATCCATGGAAAGAATTATCATGGAGATGATCAACGGAGATATAGTAAATCTCCGGACACTGGACCCAACCCAGTTTGGTTTCATCAAGGACATATCATGCCTACTCAACCTGGTGGACTACTTTGAGAAGGTCACCAAAACAATGGATGAGAGCAAAATCATTCACACTGCCTACCTTGACCTGGCCAAGACATTTGACAATACCCCACTCGAGTATTGTTGACAAACTCAAGAGGTTAGGTACAAACACGTATGTCACCCAGCGGATAGCCAACTGGCTCACAGACAGAACCCAGGAAGTTAGAATTGGGGAGTCTACCTCTACAAAGAGGCCAGTCACAAGTGGAGTCCCTCAGGGATCAGTCAATGGACGGCTCTTTTTTGGCATTTACTTCTGAGAAGTCAAGGCCTATGTCAGATGATTGCAAATTAGCAGCTGTAATTGAATCTCACACTGATATAAATGTTCTCCAGGAGGGGCTGACACAGACAAACAACTGGTGTCAGAGCCATGGACTAAAACTAAATGCCAAGAAATGCATAATAGTATCCTTTGGGCGGTTATCCATCCCTGGTAACTATCATATTGATAACATACCCCTTAGAGTTGACCCAGTAGTCAGCAACTTAGGGATACATGCAGAGAGTAATCTAGCCTTTGTTCATCATTTGTCTACAGTGATGAGGAAATCATTCTATGTTGCTTTTAAAAACAAAGGTATATCATCTAAGTCCAAGGAAGTCATTGTTCCACTATATTCGGCATTCATCAGACCTATCATTGAGTACAATGCTGTCTTTGGTATGTTCCTAACCAGGCATATCTAACAATTGGAATGTCCACAGAGGTTTCTCACTAAAAGAATACAGGGTGTAAGTAATATGTCGTATGCAGACCACCTTAAGGCCCTATCCCTGTATTCTGTCTCCTACAGGCTTTTGAGGTAAGATCTATGCCTGGCGTACAGGGCATTGTCAGACCCCATTCTGATGGACCTGCTGCATATCCACAAAACAAACAACACCAGAATTACCCATTCTAAAACTTAAACCTTGCCTGTGATATAAATAGGACCTGCTGGAGAGATAGGTAAGTATCCCAGAGACTACCCCATCTATGGAACAGGCTCCCCATCTATGTGAAGCAAAGTTCCTCCCTAATGCAATTCAAGTGCAACTAGGACAATTGGATGGGAAACCAGAAATTCTTCCCTGGTTTGGCACCTATGTCTCTAATAAACACAGGTAACCTGTAAATGATACATCGCCCAGACCCATGCTTACACTTATGAAGGGTATCAGAACTTGTCAGAGATTTGGGATGCATGGCTAGAGTTAAAAAAGCCCTTGTGGCCATTAGCCTAGTAAACACCTATGAACATGAACGTTCCAGCAATTTAGACATCTTTGAAATCTTGCAAAAGTCTAAGTCAAAGAGGACAAGAAAACATACTATAGCAACCTACAAGACAAAAATCAAAACCACCCAAAACCTTTTTTTGGTCATCACTAAATAAACTATTCCACCCTGGCAAGATCACCACTCCCTCTCCAAAAGCAGACAATATGAAAGACAATTTCCCCACCCAGTTTAATTCCTACTTTATACAATCAATATTATCTCTCTCAGACACTAATGCAGCGCCCCTCTCTCTACTCCTGTCCAATCAAAACCACCCTGAGCCCTTCAGTTTTAGTCCAGTCTCTACCACACTTAGAATGAAGTTGCTCCTTAAACTAAAAATTACTTCCAGGGCTGTAGACCATCTACCATAAGATGACCTAAAAATCACCACTAAAGTCATAGCCTTCCCTGTATCCATACTAATTAATAGGTCTATAGCAGAAAGGTATGTCCCATTACTGTGGAAAAAATCCTGCATCATACTACTGCACAAAGGTGGCACATCTACAGAGTTTAATAACTACAGACCAACAGATATTTTTCCCCTCTCCAAACTATTGGATAAATACATCAATAGAGGATTACTGGCCTCAAACAGATGCCCTACACTGACCTCAAAAAACTCCAGCTTTACTCTGTAGCATATTGCCTACTCCAAGGAGATATCTGCCTAACATATAAAGCTATGTTAAACCCAGAGTTGTTGGACATACTACACCTAAATAAATCCCAATCCCTCTGAGCTACACACTCCAGGGACCTAAACCTTGTCACCACAATAAACAGGACATGCTGGAAGGATAGATTTCTGTCCCAGAGACTTCTTATACTCTGAAACAAGCTACCCATCTATGTCAAGCAAAGTTCCTCAATGGCACTCTTCAAGAAAAATCTTGATGAGTGGATGGGAAATAGGAAACACACCACGGGGATCACTTCTGTGGCTTTGCTCGACAGGGGCACAGAAAATTAACTTTCTTGGGTGGCGTAAGCCAGGGAACCTTGTTGGCTAGGCTTACATGGGCCCTTGGGCTGATAGCCTAGTACCTACCTATGAACCTATGAACCCATATGCAGCTGATGCAATACATACCCTCAAATAACCTGCTGTCAGGAACACATCATGGCTTTAGTCCCCATCACAGCACCACTACTGCACTATTACATTTTCCCAGTATAATAAACCAACATAGAAACAATGGTCTGCTTGGGTCCACCATGTTCTAAGACTTGACAAATGCATTAGATACTGTCTCACCCAGCAACTGCTCATTCGTTCCTCTTCAATAGGATTTTCATAATACTCTTTGTTGTGGTTTCTTATTTACCTATCCTGAAGGCAATAAGGCATTAAATTGCAACAAACCTACTCATCTTTTCAACCAGTTACTACAGGTGTCACTCAGAGCTCTTTCCTGGGTCTTCTCCTATTTAGTATATTTATTAATGACCTCCACACCTTTCCTTCACCATGGTTGTTTAGTTCAGTAGCTGGACAACTCAGTATTACTATGTGTGGCCTCAACAATCAAGACCTTACCCAAAAATCTATCTCTTCTGTAGAAACCTGACTCAAAGAATCACACCTCCTACTCAACCCCAATAAAATTAGGTTAATGCTTTTTACCGCAAAAAGTTACCAAAATCAAAAGGAATCTTTTACCATAAAGTCAGCAAATAATATTCTAACTGAAACTGTATTTCACAGTAAACCTATAGGCATTATGATAGATGGTAATCTCAAATATGCCTAACATATACTGCACAACATTAAATGTATACACCAGAAACTACACTCCCTTTAAAGGATCAATGGATTCCTTACAGATATTGCAATAAAAATTCTAGCCAGCACCTTCTTATTGACTACTCTCTTATATGCCACTACTCCTGTCCAAAAGATTTAAACAATACTTAAATAAACTTGCCTCCAGTTACAATAAAAGAGCTACATTTGCCACCAATCTCCCTCATAGGACCCATCACTGTCATAGCTTGAAGCAATTGAAGTGGCTTAAATTACAACTACCTAATATTTTCACAACTAATTATAGGATATAAATGCATTTATCATCCAGACAAATGCCCTGCACTACAAAACAAATTATTGCCCTACTGTCCAGCAAGGGAACTCCACTCTATTAACAAATTGTTATTATTTACAAATAAGCCAAATAATGTTGTAGGAGACTTGTTCTACTCCCAATACATTGCTAAACTCTGGAACAATATCACCATACAAATAAAACTCTCTGACAAACTGATTAGTTTTATACCATTGCTTAAACAACATCTTAGCCAATCCTGGTCCTGCACATGCTCATCACAAGGTTATGACTTTGTGTTCACCATACGATACTCTCCAAATACTCTACTTAAACAGAATGTGCTCAAAATCTCACTGAAATGACAAAACAATTTTTATAAATAACTGCTGCCTGAACAATCCACTAAGTTGCACATGGGCTTTCTCTTTAGTAACTTCCACCTTTGTAAAATCTTAGAATTTATAAATGTAACTACTGTTTGTGTATAAATGTAAATAAAAATGTAACTACTCTATGTTTAACTGGAACTTAGTATAACACACTGTAAACAAACCTGGAACTCTGCTAAAAATGTGTATTACCCAGTTGGATTTTCCAGGTAAACAAAGACAAATAAATAAAAAAATAAATAAATAAATACCAGCACTCCTTTTTTATGTAAAGCCTTTTATACACTTTAAAGTAGACATATGCTTCTCTATACAAATCAGATTGAATTTGTTATTTTAGTAGACTTCATGTTTTCTGAAACAAGATTGGTCCTCAGCATGCAAATATGTTATTTTGTACAGCTGTCAGTCATATTCATTTGTGGTGCAGTTAATTTTGCTTAAAAATGTACACTGTTCCATTATTTAGCTGAAAAAACAAACATTTGGCTTGGGTCCAATGAGTATACATTAAATGTCGAAATCTTTTGTGGTCACCTGCTCATTTCAATGCTAAATGTAAGATTCTGAATTAAGCCGTCAACTATATAAATATGGGTATTTGTTGGAAATGGTTATTAATTCATTTCTATGAACTGGAAGTTGGACAGTTTTTCCATTTAGAATGTAGTGGGGCTGAACTGGCAGGAAGATATAATGTGTGGCGGTCTATATTAGTTTGCCAAAATGGTATTCCAGCGAACATCTATTCGGTGACCTCTAATCAGCAAAATTGCATCAGCAATTCATTAAATTTACTAAGGATGATGAAATAGTTGCCTGAAGCACAACAAACTGACTTTTAGTTGACTCAAACACACCCAAGGAGGGGACTTCATCCTCACACCCCCTAACTATATATACCACCTCCAGATTTGCACTACAACGGAGGAAAAGGGCAAAGTCCTGTAGTTGTCTGTTGTACTTTGGGCAACTATTTCATCACCCATAATGAATTCAGTGAATTGCTGTAGAGATTTTCGCTGATTATGGGTCACTGAAAAGGTGTTCTCAGGAATACCATTTTGGTGACCTAATATAGACCCCTGTGCAGATTCCTTGAGATGGCCACACACCCAGCCAGTGTTGAGTCTGTGGTCAGTATTTCATCACCAAGAATGCCAGATGCTAACTATGTTTCCATGATATCCGTGGTGTTGGACCTTTAGTGGGAGATCCATACTTGCAATAAAAATAGTTTATTGCAGTTGCTGTAGGCAGTAACATGCACTAGTTGCAAACAATGATGTGTGTTTATTATTACTAACAGAACTAATTCTTTCACAGGCATGTGAGGATTTACACATCAGACTTGTTCTTCAGACAGATGCTACACAGTGGACTGCTGTTATAAAAGATATACAAGTCAAGCCACACTTCTTATTTGAATATGATTATGGAATTCATGCTTCTGAACTTCTGAACAGTAAACTATTCCACTAATGACCTTTAAAATTACAGATTGCAAGAGAAAACAGCTGTTTGATTTTATTTTTCAAAATAATGCTTTTCATATATTTAGTAATAAAATGGTTGCATAGATTTAGCTCCAGTCAATCAAGGTGAGAAAGCATAAACATAAAGGAAAGTCATACAGCTAGATAGGATTAAACACAACATCCCAAATGTATGTTTGCCTGCATGAAACAATTGTAATGCTTTAAGTAAAGAATAAGACAGAGCAAGGTATTAACTAATGTCCATTATCACTCGATATTTAGTTCATACTTTATTTGACACGGTAGGTTCTAGCTCATACTTTACTATCTAATAAATAATATGCAAATCGCTTTGTACTTTTCTAAAATGTATACATACAACTGTACTCATTATGGGTCCTCCTTCTAATCTGTGCATGTTACCCTTTTAAATTTTGTATAATGTAAAGTGAAATTGTAATACAATTAATGCATTTATTCCATGCAAATATGTTTTGCTAATGCAGCTTTTCTCCTTGGGCCTATGAAGAAAATAGTTACATTTGACGTAGTCAGACTTTCCAGGTAAACAAATGTCAACAATTAATTAATTAACATGACAAGAATACATCCTTGATATGTAATAAGGCATGAGGCATTTGTGACTAAATATGATAAAAATGCAGAAATACGAATCAACAATAAGGTAGATACTTTACAAATAATGATAATAATCAATAAGTGCAACAAATCCGCAACACTTGATTTTATGTTTGGGTGACCTGTGTAAATTAAAGAAACATATCTAATCAAGAAAAGCAAACGGGTTATTATGTTATTTGCCACAGAGTCTGTCAAATAACATGTACTTGGATGCACCCTGTCAGAAGTGTGAGACACAACTCTGCAAGTCCTGACACTTCAAGAAATTAACAGCAACTTGAAAAACAACAGCAAATTGCACAACTAGTTGTTCTTATGCTCATATTCAGCACAACTCTTATATGCACTGACTCTAAGACTGCTCTACCAAAATATTGAAAACATTGTGTGTGTGTGTATATATATATATATATATAGAGAGAGAGAGAGAGAGAGAGAGAGATTCTCCATACTTGCTCTATTACTTCTGCTAATCTGAGGACTGCAGTTTCAATCCTTAGAATTTTGTCTCGCACCAATGTTTGGCATGTCATAGTTTGCTTTATTCTAAAAGACAGCAAAGAAATATGGCTATAAAAATATCATCAGAAACAAGAGGCATGATGCGGTTTAAAGAATAGCAGAGCTACTCTGACCAGTGGTACCTAAGCAGTATGTAATATGGAATACCCTGATAATCATAATTCAGTCATCTTTTATCTAGGTAGAGACATGTTCCTTTTACTTTCCGTTTATTATTTTGTCAACACTTTGGAGTATGTGGAGTTGAGTTCACCTGAAATCAAGGTCCATATTACCAGGTCTGGCACGTTAAAGTGAGGTTTACAGAAAAAAATATAATAAGGAAATCAGGAGGCTTGTCTTTTTCTCAAGTTTTACTTACTGCTATGTTTGTAAATATGTGAAACATGTTCCTATTTACATTTTATTTTCATTAAACACTACCTACCATCACAACATGGTAGGTGCTATGTAGTTTCATTTATTGTGAAAATGTAGTGAAGTGTCATACATTTTCACTATCTGGAAATGAAATGAATGGTATCCATCGTGCTTTGAATCAGACACATATATTTTTTATTCATCACTTTTTGTGGAAACTCTGACTGATGCTTGGAGCTCATTTCCATGAATGCCATTTTTTTCTGCATTTCCCTTTAACCAGCTGATTGATGACTGTATGTGCTGTGTAAAAGAAGAAGTACATCTAAAAACACATTTCTGATAAAACAGTTGTACAGTACCTTCAAGCTTACACCAAAGATGGGTCAGCTTAGTTACTTTGTGTTCCTTGGCTGTTTAATCTAATCTAATTTGATTTAGACAAGTACATGCATGCATGATGTCTATTCTCCATATAATAAGTTGTAAGGTAATAAGATGGCAGATTGCAGAATTAAAGAATAGAAGAAAACATCAGGAATCAATAATATTAGATTATGCTCAAGGTTTGTTTTAGCTCAAGACAACTCACAAAATGTGTTTTCCTGACTATGGATGCTTCAGTCACAAAGGAATTGAAATGCCTGAAAGCTTTTGTGACATATTCGTAAAAACAGCAAAAACACTGAGGTAAGGCTCCAGGCTTCAATGTTTTATTGTTCATAAAAACGAGACACAAGCGCTTTCACCCAGTTGGGCTTCTTCAGGTGTAATAAATCAAGGCACTAGCTCCTCTATTTATACTAATTAACACATACAGCTTAGAACATTCTTAAAGGTATATTCAAGATACAAGCTCTGTATTAAACAATACTAGTAAAGTGCTGAAGTCCAAGATACATAAATACAATATAAATATAAAAACATAAATATAAATAAAATACATATAAACCTGTAACTAAAAACATTTTATTTGTGCAGGGGTTTATTTCTTAGAGCTGGTTTTAGAGCGATATTTTCATTCAGGCCACGACCTATAGTAGCTTTAAGTCTAATGATCCATCTGGCCTCTAAATTTTACATAAAGTTTACGTGGAGGTGATGTTAAGATAAAAACTGAAAATTTAGAGGCCAGATGGATCATTAGACTTAAAGCTACTATAGGTCATGGCCTGAATGAAAATATCCCTCTAAAACCAGCTCTAAGAAATAAACCCCTGCGCAGATAAAATGTTTTTAGTTACAGGTTTATATGTATTTTATTTATATTTATGTTTTTATATTTATATTGTATTTATGTATCTTGAACTTCAGCACTTTACTAGCATTGTTTAATGCAGAGCCTGTATCTTGAATATACCTTTAAGAATGCTCTAAGCTGTATGTGTTAATTAGTATAAATAGAGGGGCTAGTACCTTGATTTATTACACTTGAAGAAGCCCAACTGGGTGAAAGCGCTTGTGTCTCGTTTTTATGAACAATAAAACATTGAAGCCTGGAGCCTTACCTCAGTGTTTTTGCTGTTTTTACAGATTTTGTTTCTTTTCTGAGGTATCTGGTTGAAGTTGGAACTTTTTTACTATTATTTTGTGACATATTAGTGGATGATTTGTTACTCTGGTGGATTTAGAAGTCATTCAATTTGTTGGTTACTGCTTTACAAGGATATGGTTAGAAATAAGTACTGACTAATCAGAATTTGGAATTTTGCTTGTTTTATAATAGTTCATATGATACTGCAACAACAACAACAACAAAAAAGAAAGGTACATTGCCGTTTTAGCATTTAGTCAACCAACAAGAGAAATCTTAGTTACAAGTACGTACTGAACAAAAATGATAGCTATTAGGTCTTCATATAAGATAATGCTGCTAGTACTATTTCAGTTAGTTTTAGAATAGGATAATAAACTTTGCAGCTTTACGATTTCAGCAACCCCAGCTAATAAGCTACTGCATGAGAAAATATTTGAGGTAGTAATTGATCTATTACAGAACTTCAACGACCACCTCTGAAGGCCACAATTTTGCAGTCATGTGACTGATTGTCATTTCATTATATGTATGCATATATACACATATATTGCACATTCTTTCTGTGGTGGGACAACACTTCCTGCATCAGACTTTTTACATAACCGAGTTACTGTACTGTAGAGGAAAAATAATTTACTTTTCTAATTTGATGACTTCACCTTGGAGGTGCAGTTTTTGGATTTCCAAAGACATTTGTAGGGACCAAAACTGCCAGTACCTTTTTACTTATTTATTTTGTTACTTTGTGTTCATTGGTTTTTGCAATGAAAATGTTAAATTACACAGTGTACCATCAGAAACTATCATTACCAACCAGTTCTCATTTCCAGAATCAGTATAATTCCATATCTGGAGATTAGTCACCCTAGATAATTTTGGCATGAGACTGTGTCTCTTGCCTTAAAGATTTCATTCTAGGAGATATCATACAGTTACATGACTTTGAATGGGCTTAACTTTTATGTTCTGATTTGATTGCAGATGCTTCATCTAATCTTTGTTACTAATAAATGTACCCTTTTCTGTGCTGTAATCTGTAGAATTTCTTCATCGTGTCTGACAGGTAAATTCATCCAAGCATCCACCCTTTTCTAAAAAGAAAGAGTTGGTCATGTCAAAATTCACCTCATAAATTCAAACTTCATGTGATATGTTCTCTTTTGATAAATATCGACATTTAAGGACATATATCCCATTTACACACATCTCTCTGCGCAATGTACAGAGTTCTGAAAGGATGGCACACAAACTTAAATCTCTGTAATGAAAAGTATTCAGTGTCTTTAAATATTGCATATACTGTGGTATATCAAAGATATACATAAACCATACCTATTTTTTCAGCCTTCAGACACCCATTTGGAACAATAATTCTCTAGGTGTGCATCTGTCATTCCTTTGTTACCAGTTGTTTTCTTAGAACAGTTGTCAGAGACTTCAAGTTAAATGACAAAAATGCTATTGCTTAAAGAATGAGGAAAGGTGTCAATTAATCTGTTTAAAAATAAAGCATGCTATTGTAAAGAGCCTGCCAAAGCTGTAGATGCTTGTCAGATTAATTAAAAAAAGAATTATATATACTTCTGTGTGGGTTGCTCATTCCTTTTTATAGATGAAGCTACACTTCATGACAACTTTTTTTAACTAATGTGAACTGGATAAATTATAAAATGAGAAACCTCTATTATACTAATTAAACATCAAATAAATTTTTGTTGTGCTATTTTATAAATATGTCAGTATGCTAAGGAATTATGTAGAATTATAAATGTCAGTATAGACTGGACCTTCTATGTTCTCATATAGGACAGATTTTAAGAGTTCATTAAGTAATAGCAGCTAACATTTCCATCCTGATAATGATAGCTGCTTTTAAACAGCTTACTTCAAAGAATTCACAAACTGGCATTTTACTTGTAGTGCTGACTGGTTTTCAGACTAAAAATGGTGAGATACAAAAACAAGAATATGAAACGCACATTAAGCCACATTCCATAACAGCACATAAATAAAATAAAGTTAAAAAACAGAACAAAACACCAACTTATGGTAATTAGTGCTTTACATAAGTAATATGTTTTTCTGAATAACCCCATAAGAGTTGTGAAATTCTAATGGTTTGTTATTCTGACCTGTCTTTGACCCCACTTATAGAGAAATATGTCTCAGGCAATAGTTTGAGATTTACTACTACTTATTTTAGGAAAAAATGCCGAGATAATCAATCATACATAAATGGATAATCAGGTATATGGTGAACATAGTACACACATTTATATTTAAATACAAAAAAAATTGTTCCAGCTTTTTTCATTGTCATCATCACACATCTATGGTCTACAGAAAACAGATCAAAATGGTTTCATCTTGAAAAGTCTGTATGTAATTTTACACTTACCAAAACTATGTTTTTGCTGTTGCCTTTATATGACAGAAACTATCAACATTTATAGAAAATAAATATCATCTTGATGTCTACTATTATCCTAACACAATGCAGATATGGCCCTGATACTTTGCTTTACTGAAGATATTTTCATCACAAGGAATAGTTTAGTGTAAACGTTTAAAGAATTATTTGAATACACTATAAATTCCACAGATCTCCTACATTTCACTAACCACTACACCTTTGAAATGGTAGAATTTTTGGATCTCAGCAATTACAGAAAAGAAAATGGTTCCATGTTAAGCAATGGCCTTTAAAAAAAAATCAATGCAGATCAACTGGTTACTGCATGCAAATAGTATGTAGCCCAAAAATCACAAACAATATTATAATGTGTCAAGGGTTGAGAATGGCCCATGGTTCTGGGAGAAATGATACAGTTTTTACATAAGTGGACCAATGGCAAAATGTTTTACTTGAAATGAGGTTCAGAGAAAACCTGATAAAAGACATACTTGGCCCCATTACAACCCTAAAACAGAGCAATGACCCTATTCTCTTCAATCCACCAGAAAGGAAACAAATGAATACAGTAAACTCTAAAAAGACAGTAATAGTGAAAATAAAAAGAAACATCATTCTGACATTCACAAAAGACACTATGGAAATCAAATGTATTATGCACAAAAACTTTAGCATTATCTGTGGAAACTATTCCAAAACATTACTTGACCCTGAATCTTCTCTCATCTGTGATGAAGCATGAAATATTAGGTGCTAGGTAGAAGGATACGCTTTGCCCACCATAGACATAAATGCTGGCACCTTTCCTGTACAGATGCTGTGCCCTTATGAGTAAGAGAACTAGCTTTTATTATCAAAAAAGGATATTACAGCACAAAAAGAGCTGTCTGTAAAAATAAGCCTGTAGTTCACAGGGCCAGCTACACAGCATGTAGAGAATTATTTATAGACAAGACTATTAATCTATGAATTCCCTAAAGGTAAGGGTCAGTAAACATTTATCTGAGATCCCGACTACAAGATCTTAATAACCCACTAGTCAGACATGCTTTATGCCAGAAACTTTGAGCAATTTGTGATCCATGGAGTGGCAAAAATAACAACTAGCCAACTTGAAGGCAATGCATGACACATACTTAAGGAAAAAGAACTAAAGTGGCAGATTCACCTTAAAGCTTACTGGCACCCTGGACCATAAACAAACTACTCCATCAAATCTGCACTTGTACTTAACTAGACCAAAACAGCTTTTATTAACAAGTAGACATATTTTTCTTCATTGCAGACATAATATATTTTATTTAACTAGTATTATATTTATGGAGGAAAACTACCACAAGACCATGAAAAAAATAATAGGTAAGTTAACATCACAGGTTTAGATGAATTTTATGTTTGTGTGTAACACTGCCTTTTGTAGCAACATTTTCTCAGTATGATTTCCACTGCATATGTCAGTAATAGCATTACTATCGGCATAACTTTTAAAGCTTTCCTTCAATAAGTTATACAACAGTTTAATAATGGTTTACTTACACCCATTGCTTAAATTTGATTTGTTTTATTCTGGTCTTGACATCACGTTAATCGTACACATATTTAGTCTTTAGTGAAGTCAATCAAATGAATGCATTTCATCTCATGGTACAGCTCTAAATTTATCTGATGAAGACCCACCTACTTATTAGTAGACTGGTGAAAGCTATTTAAATTCCCGAGTTTATCTTACTTACTTGTATCAATTTCAACAACAGCTGTAAAATGTTGATTTTTCTCAAGGGCAAAATACACTTTTTTTCCTGTATGTAAGCATAGTCACCCATCCCGACTCTTATCTCTCTGTTCTTGTAATGAACAATCCCAGGATTAAGTTATGTAGCCTAAGGCGATGGAGCTTTCCTGCCCTAACTTGATTCACCACTTCCTTTAATTCAGTCCAAATTTCACACATTTAGATTAGGTCTCTTAACAATGATTCACCCATTTGTAATTAAGCTCCAACTACAGGCTGAGCTTGTGTCAGTTTCACAACATGTAGCACCTTCATTATATTAGTATGTATGACTTCTAACAGTGGACCTATCTTTGCATTGTACCAGATTTTCTTAGTGTTGCATTAACAATGTATGAATTAATTACTTTTTATTTAACAACCAATAGGCATATCAATATGTCGTTTGCACATAATAATCAAGTAGCTTAAGCATATACTGCCAAGGATCAGGCAGTTTTTATAGCCATATTTTCCCATTCCCCTAAAGAGGGACAACAAACATTGGTGAAACAGTTACTGCAGGATCACTGCTTCTTACAGTAGGAGCTATACTTGGCTATATGACAGGGATTACAGCTGTGGCAACATCCATGTGACTGTCATGGCACTACGTTTCTAGGTCTTCAAAACATTAACTAGCTGCTAGGACTTATAACACACATGTTGTCACCTACCTCGTGTATGTTAACTGATTTTACACTTATTGTCATTAGATGGAGTGCACTGAATTAGGAGTCATCATATATTTCCTCTTTTATCCATATTAGATTCACTGTCTTAGGTAGTTGTAGCTTTCCTCAGAGTTAAGCAGATATGGAGCCCTTTCTGGTCTCTTGGCACACACACACTTGTAATAGTTGTATTACTAGATAGATGTACTCATTTTTGTTATTGAAAGGGTAATATATTACTGAACATGATAGGTGCTCCCCAGGAGTTGCCTTAGGTCAACTGGTGCACTAGGCAAAAGGGCTCCATGGTGCCCCCTACCATACCATCTGGTTCCCCCATCCTGGTCTACCTGCACCAAACATACTGGAGAAGCACCCCTGCTAAGGCAGTGCCCTAGGCGGCCGCCTAGTTGGCCTATGCCTAAGGCCGGCTCTGGTGCTCCCATTCATTAGGTCAGCTCGATAGTACCCAGAATGGTTCTGACCAATTATGGTTCTCCCGCTCTCTTTCTATTAATGCACCATTAATGCACCATGGGATACATAGGGCAACAAACACCTTTTCAGTGCTCTTTGTTTCTGTAGCAGCTACAGGTTTTATGTGCTCAGGTTGCTAGCCCAAGGTGAAACCCTCCTCAGAGGGTGCACTATACACACTTGCATGCACACACTCACACCTAGGGCCAATCTAGAGTGTCTAAGCTACCTATTGCATGCCTTTGGAATGTTGGAGGAAACCCACATGAATGCAGGGAGAATATGCAGACTCCACACAGAAGACACCCCAGCCGAGAATCGAATCAGGAAATCTCTTGCTGTGAGGTGACAGTGCTAACCACTACACCACTGCCCCACCCATAATTATGATTACAACACTATAATAGTCACGGATTAGATTTTGGATGGTTGTCATGGGTTTGGTAATACTTACTGTCCATTTTAAATTGTGAAAAACAACATTAACTCATTAAAGTAAGTAAATAATGTGGGAAGAAATAGCCAGGGAATTGTTATGGCTAGGCTTGTAATGGCCCTAGGGCCGATAGCCTAGTACCAACCTATGAACCTAAATAAGAGATAAAATGAAGTACTAGTGGCTATGCATATATATATATATATATATATATATATATATATAGAGAGAGAGAGAGAGAGAGAGAAACATAGGATATATGAATATAATAATCGATAGGTGCACATGTACAGAAGGGTTGTGAAAGATGATATCTATCCCATGATATCTTGGCCATACTACCTAGGGCTTACATTTAACATCCCAGTTTGAATGAACTGATAATGAACTATGTCTTAAAGCGTATAATACTGCAACCCATGTAATCTGGAGCTAGAATTGATGAAGCCCAATTTAATATCTTTTATTTTCAATAAAGAAGTATGATTTTCTAAACAAGTTATAAGGGCTTGATTTCTTTGAAGTGTCAACAGAGAAGGTCTGCAGTATGTGGTATTTACTGTGTTCAAGAAGTCTGAGCCAGCAACTTTTCCCCTTATGAAGTACCAGTTTTCCCTGTGGGTTGAAGTCTTTCCTTAAGGATTGAAGATATTTTTTTTCCTTTAAGGCTGGAAAACTACTACACCTTACCACAAGGATCTACTTTTCTATACATGTTTGTCTATGTGTATATCTATCTTATCTATGCTTGCGGGTCAAAACAATAAATGCTCATACATATTTATAGCCTCAAAAAGTATTCATTCACATGAGCGAATGTTTTTTTCTATGGCGTTTTTGCCAATGCAGCAGGGTTAGGGAATGTGCCCTTAACCCATTGTTGTGTGATCTTGGTGTTGATATCCATAATTAACAGGAGGTGTGGGGACACATAAGGACTTGCCCCTGGCAAAAAAAAAATACCTTTCATTGATTTTGATAATTTTCTATTTAGTCTAACATGATCACTCTTTCTTCATTCACTTTTATGAGCTTAAAATGTTTGATGAAACAGACACACACACACACACACACACACACACACACACACACACACACACACACACACACACACACACACACACACACACACACACACACACACACACACACACACACACACTCACACACACATATGCATATAAATTTCAATAGACTCACATATATATTAATGTAATCACTTTGGTCAACTGGCTATCTTAGTGACCTGCAAATGGTCAGTCCAAAATTGTTGAATTTTTGGTTGTATCAGAAGTTCAACTACTCCCCTATGAAAAACCCATGTTGAACACGTTCTGTTTTTTTTGTTTTTTTTTGTATAAGGGGTGCATGGAGGACAGGACTTTTCCCCTACTGTTCAGCATATACTTTTCAGAAGTACAGGCAAATGCAGGAGGACTATGGCTAACCAAGTTTGCTGATGACTGCAAACTGGGAGCCATAAATGACTCTCCGGCTGACACGGACATCCTCTAAAAGGGCCTTAGTGAGACGGACACCTGGTATCAAAGTCAAGGCCTCAAGCTAAATGCCAAAAAATGCATAGTCATCCCGTTTGGGAAAAACAAAACAGCCACAAATTACCACATAGGTGGCAGCCCCCTTAATACAGAGGAGGTAAGAAGAGATCTGGGGACCCAGGTAGACAGTAATCTCTCCTTTGACAATCATATTGCCAAAGTAATTAGGAAATCTGTCTATGTGGCCCATCTAATTACTAAAGGGTTCACATCTAGAAATTAAGAGGTTACAGTGCCCCTCTACTTGTCACTCATCAGACCCATCATAGAGTACAATGCCCCATTTAGGATGTACCTCACAAGACACTTCCAACAGCTGGACAGACCACAAAAGTACTGCACCAAGAAGATTATTGGCCTCAAACATATGTGCTATGCAGCCTGACTGAAAAACCTCCGGCTGTACTCAGTGGCATATCGCTTACTCAGAGGTGATCTCTGCCTGACTTACAAAGCCATGTCCAACTCAGAATTGATGGACATGCTCCACCTAAAGAAATCCAAGTCACTGCGAGCCATGTGCTCTAGTGAGCTAAACATCATCATAACAATAAATAGAACATGTTGGAGGGATAGATTCCTTTCACAGAGGCTCCGAATGCTTTGGAACAAAATTCCAAACTGCATTAGGCAGAGCCCCTCGCTAACACTCTTCAAGAGAAACCTTGATGAGTGGATGGGTAACAGAAAATACACCCCTGGGATGACTTTATTCACTCTGCTTGACAGAGGATCAGTAAATTAATCAATGGGGTGGCGAAAGCCGACACACTCTAGCTAGGCTTATAAATGCCCTCGGGCAGATAGCCTACTACCTACCTATGAACCTATGAACCCTATAAGATCCAGGTTTAGATCTGCTCATATTTTAACTGAAAGGGAATTGATATTTTGTTCTGGTGTTTTTAATGGTTAATAAAAGTCAACCAAAGAGAAAAGAATTATATATATATATATATATATATATATATATATATATATATATATATTACATACAGGGGTCTACTTTTAAATTTAAAAATCCCAAAACCTTGAACCTCTAAATCCCGATGTTCAGAAGTTTGAAGTTTTATAATCTCAAAATAAAAATTAAAAACACCTAAAAGAAGAAAACCTCAGAAATCATGTTTTTGCAGACGCAAGCCCCCCAACACCCCCACACCCCTGCTATTTAAATATACCCAGTCCAAGATCGCACTATAGTAAAAAAGAATGGTAAAGTTCCTGTTCCCCACTATACTGTGATTTCCATTGATACATTTCAAGATTCCAAAACTTCGAACTTCTGAATGTTGCAATTTAGAGGTTCGAGGTTTTGGGATTTCGAAATTTAAAAGTAGACCCAGATATAGATATCTAGATATAGATAAATGCAGATAGATATAGATATATGCATATATACATATTATATTGTATCAATTAACATCATTGTTTATAAACATAGAACCACACATACTAAAAAATAAACAATGACATTGATATTTAGCAAAAAGAAAAAAGTCATGAACTGACAGTCATTGAAAAATGTAAGGAAATGCTTTATTTTTCGATCATTTATAAAATAATACAAAAAACAGTCTAATAGCACCTAAAGACCTACTTTCTTTGTATAGTGGTACTGTTATAGCAATGTTTTTTTGCCTTAATCATTTTAGGGTTAGAGTTAGAGGCAACATCAGGATTAGGGTAAGGGTTGTAAGTAAGTAAGTAAGTAGTAAGTATGATGGGGAGGGATTCAACCACACTGATGGACTTCCTCATTTTGGATTATATCTCAAAAACGTCTTGAGATTGTTTAATAACATTCTCGAGAACGGAGGAAATGAAACTTTGCTACACCCGCATTTAAGTTGTGATCAAATGTAAGAAGGCACGCACAAAACAAACCATCTTAGATGTGTCATTTTGTGGGTATACATGTGCCAAGAGATGCTGGCGTCTTTACATTTTTATTTTATTTTATTTACATTTGTTTACTTGGGTAGACTGCTGATCAAAGGTGACCAATTGCAGGCCCAGCCTTGGTTGTAATAAACAATACAACAGAGTACAGCTACTGCAACACAAAAATTAAATACTGCACAAATGTAAGATAACCGGTGGTTATTATGTGTTCTGTGTTTTACATAAATTCACCATGATAGCAATGTATTTTATCAAGAAGCTGTAGAAGGGGTTAGTAGGGGTTGGAGAATTATATACACACTGACAAGGTTTTTGCTGTATCATGTGTTAGTGAGGGTTACAGAGGCATCAGTATAATGGATAATGAGTGCATGCAGAAGGAGATTTTATTAGTTATGTGATGTGACCTGTCTAACTACTATTACATTTATATTTCTCTTACAGAAATAGTTTTTCAGCTGGTGTCAGAAGCTAGAATATTCAGTTATTTCAGTTACATGTTCAGGTAGGGATTGTTGTAGTTTGGAGGATAGGATTGAGTAGCTGTAATCAGTGCAGTGAAGTTTAGATATGGGGGTTTAGAGTTGCGACCCTGTTCTAGAATGGCTTCTGAAGTTGTAGTGCAGGAGTGGTTGTGATTAGCTTCATGGTAAGCAGGGATGGTGCAATTTGAGGAGTGGGGACTCTATGATAAGGCTTGATCTGCCTTCTACATGTAGCCATTTGGCTTTTAGTAGGGTAACACAGTGATTTTCAATATGTGGAGAATTTGTGATAAAATGGCAGGTTTTGTTACATATTAATTGAAGTATTGCTGGGTGATTTTTGTGAGTTTCTAAGGCAAAAAGAAGTAAACCATATTCCAGTTGGGTGAACAGGACTCCTTTACCAATTGCAACTCAAGCATTAGTGCCCAGAATAGCAAGCCATTGATCCTGGCCATATTTTTTTAATATGCGCCTGAAAGTTGAGGGGTTGGTCAAGTCAGATTCTGTGTGTGTGTGTGTGTGTGTGTGTGTGTGTGTGTGTGTGTGTGTGTGTGTGTGTGTGTGTGTGTGTGTGTGTGTGTGTGTGTGTGCGTCTGTGTGTGCATGATTAAGTAACAGTTGCTTAGTTGTGAGATAATTGTTTATATGGAGAAGGTAAAACTGTAACTGGTTTCGTATGTCTAGATAATTTCAACTAGGTCTGTAAATCACCATGTTGGAGATGAAGCAGAATTTGTTTACAAAAATGGAGAAGAGCATGGGGGCCAGTATAGATGCTTGGGGACAATGTAGTATGGATAGGCAGGGTGAGAGAGGTTAGGGGTCAAGTGTTACTTGGAAGGTTCTTTACATGAGAAAATATTGGAGCCAATTGTGACATCAATGTCAGAAATTATTTTTATAGAGAAATATCTGTGAATGTTAGTTACAGTGTGCTACCATCTCGTGATGTATGTGTTCCAGATGTTTTTACTACAGAAGACGGAAAGGCGTTTCCTTTAACTATATAATGCCAAAGATTAAAAAGCTAAGATTGCAAATACTTTAAGGACAACATTCCAAGTAGAGCACTATTAATAGGTGAAAGATCACAAACACTGAGACACAAGTAGAGCACTATTAATATGTGAAAGATCACAAACACTGAGACACAAGTAGAGCACTATTAATTTGTGAAAGTTCACAAACACTGAGACACAAGTAGAGCACTATTAAGAGGTGAAAGATCACAAACACTGAGACAACATTCCTGCAGTATAGATATTGACACTATGATAACTTCCTTGGCTGGGGAGACTCTTGTTTGGTCTGTTTTGTAGGGAGAATAGTCCCTGCACTTTCCACATTGGGGGGTTTCATTGACTCTCATTTGGCTGTTACTTAATTATTCTCACTGTGAGGTCACACAGCATCAGAAATTAATAAAATCCCTGCCTTCAGGTGTGTTGTAATATTGCAGTAATCAAAGAGCTTGTGCAATTTCAGATTAAGAATGATTAAGCAGCAGGGATATTGGGGGTCCAGCAACCCCAATTTGGTCTGCATTCTAAAGCTCTTTCCTTTTAAGCTCACACTAAGCATTGTTCAAGATGCTGTGCATAAGTATTTTCAGTTTTTATTTTCTGGTCTTCTGAACTGCAGTTAGTATATATGGCACTGTGTAGAGTACCGTAAGGCAAGTAAAAGGTATATGCCCTTTTCCCCACTGTAGTGTGATCCTGGAGTTAGTATATATAGCAAGGTGGGGTGTGGGGGTACAGCTTCCCAAAATGTGGGGTGTGGGGGGCATAGTTTGAGTACATATTGTATTCTGGAGAGAGCTAGTCATTGGTGTTGTAACTATGCATGTCTATTGTTTAAAATGTATTGTTTTGAAGTTTTGCCCCCCCCACCCCCCCAACTATATATAGTAACTGCAGGATTGCACTACAGTGGGGAAAAGGGCATATAGCTTTTACTTGCCTTACACTACTCTACACAGCGCTATATATACCAAGTTCAGTGAAATGAGTTTTCAGTAATTTGTGTTTTCAGCGATGTGGTCGGTGTGAAATGAAATTCACTGAAATGAGATTCAACAAAACAAAAGTAGACCCATATATATATATATATATATATATATATATATATATATATATATATATATATATATATATATATATATATATATATATATATATATATATATGTATATATATATATATATACACACACACACACACAAACACACAGACACACACACACACACACACGCACACACACCATATATACACATTAGCTATAGATTGGAACCACACACGCACACACACACACACACACACACACACACACACACACACACACACACACACACACACACACACACACACACACACACACACACACACACACACACACACACACACACACACACACACACACACACACACACACACACACATAACATACATATACATAAGATATAGATTGGATACACACACATATTTATCTACCTAAACATGTCTATATAACTTATCATTATATGAAATAATTGGGGTGTGGGGGGACAATTTGAATAACAGGCCAGTAACAAAATGATACCAGTACATGCTCAGTTTACCAACAATAAACATGAGCATATTTAGGAGGAATTCTGCAAAGATAAACCCAGGTAAGTAAGCTAAATAAGACAAGGTTTCAAATACAGGAACAAGTGAGTCACATAACAGACACTGTAAGTTATTTTAATCACTTTTCCCTTTCAGTCACTGTTTTGCAGCCAGGGAGTATATGACTCAGAGAGTGTTAGGGGTATGGGGGGGGTGATGTCCAAGCTATAGGTTTACCTTTGTTTTGTTTTCAACCTTTTATGTAGTTGATAATATAGCATAGATGAAATGGTTGTTGATGTAATGGAATATATACTATTAATGACATACTCATGTATATATGTGCATATCTATATATGTGTGTGTGTGTGTGTGTGTGTGTGTGTGTGTGTGTGTGTGTGTGTGGGTTTGTGCAAAATAATTGCGGACTGTATGACCGACAGCTGTTTTGCTAAGTCCATTTGCTCAATATTCAATTCATTAAAGATACGAGTGCAAGGTTGTTGTAATGGCAGGGATGGGAAATCAGTTTTTTTCTGAGTGCTGTACATAAGTCTTTAATAACTGAAACTTTCGATTTGATTAGCAAAATAATAGATGCTGAAGTTAACAAAACTAGCCTTATAGTCACAGTGAATTATGACACCATATATTTAGTTATCCCAAATGAGACAAGGATATAATGGTTTGGAAAATTTTTATTTAGTAGTGGAGCATTATCTGTGTCCAAAGTATGTCTGTTAACTGCATTCATTGACATTGTTTCATTCAGTTATGTCCATTTTATTCTTAATAGCATACCCCTCAAATGTCCAGATTTTTGCCTCATATTTTTGGGCTGTTCCTTATAAAATGTATAGCTTTCTGTCAAATCAATCAGGACTGAAGTCATTAAATAATGACAGACATTTGAGTTTCAGACCTTACACCCTTCAGGAAAAGTAAGCTAACACAACACATTTTATTCTGGCAACTTTCTAAGTTTATAAGAGTAATATTTACAATCTGTACCTATTTTTAGTTCTGTGTCCCCCCCATTATTTTTGGCTTTGTCCAGATTTCTTGTGCTGAGGATGAGAAGTATGCTTAATAGCAAACTTTACAGGCAAAAGAGTGATGCAGCCATGGATGCTGACATGGCACCCAGTTTTGCCAATCTGGTAATGAACTTTGGTCAAGAAAATTTCCTGTCCACCAGTGAGTTGTTTTGTAGCATATTTCCTTTTATGGTAATTTCAGTGATGCTATTCTGTTTGCGTGGAACAACAATGAGCAGTATTTATAACAATGTTTAAAAAAGTGATATTCAAGAACTAATTATCTTAGGGGTTTTTTTTGCATTCAGCAGGTTGTAAAATTCTTACATCACTGCATTTATGAATATGTATATAGCAGCAGTTTAATAAATAACAGTTTATTTATTTATTTATTTCCAGTTTGATGACCTGGGAAGTCCACTGGGCCAAGAAGAGCCCATTTTCAGTGGAGGCCTGGGGAGAAAAGCTCCAAAAGCAGTTAACAGAATATAACATAAGTAAAGTATGGAATATACAGTACATAAAAGCACTGGATGCCACAGTGGTGCCGCAGTAGCATTGCTGTCTCACAGCAAGAGGTTCTTCCATTCGATTCTCGGTTGGGGTGCCTTCTGTGCGGAGTCTGCATGCCCTCCCTGTGTTCGTGTGCATTCCTCCAGGTGCTCCAGTTTCCTCCCACGTTACAAAGACACGTGCCTGGAGCATTTCTCCACAGGCCTCTGCTGAAAATTGGCTTTGTTCCAAGTCGGACTTTCCCGGTAAACAAATGTTATACAACTTAAAATACAAAATCAGGGAGTATATGTTTAAAAATCATAAATGTTAAAATAAAGATAAAGTCAAAAGTAATACAGATAATATAATTAAAAGTGCAAGTCATAAAGTGTTTATACAAGTTTATTGTTTGTTCTAACAATAATGTTAGTGATCAGAGGTGATAGTAGATGAGACTGAAGGGAGGTTTGAAAGAGACAACAGTGTAATTTAGGTGGGAAGAGAGCAAGAACAGTCCCAGTTTGAGGTAAGGTAAGAATGGAGGAGAGATTTAAAATTAGACAAGTTGTGAGTACAGCGGGGGGAGGGGGGATCCCATAGTTTAGCTAAGGAGTGTGATAGAAGTAATTGGCCAGGAGGTCAAAGGGCTTAATAGATTTTAAGAAGGTTTTGGTTTTCAGATCTAAGAGTACAACTTGGAAGTGAAGAGGTTAAGATAAATGAAAGAGAGGCAGGGACAGATGGAGGGTTGGAAAATGAGTCTGTGAGCAGTAGTGAGTTGTATGAATTTCAGGTAATGAGGAAGCTCAAGCCAGTTTAAATACTGGAGAGAATGGCAGTGATGGGTGGACTATTTTGACCCTGGAACAAATGTACCGACTTTGTTATAGTAGGCTTCTAGTTTGCTTTTTAGGCTAAGTTGGAGATGAGTAAATAGAGGGGCACCATACATAAGAGAGGCGAGCAGGTAGAAGGAGGCTAGAGTATGTCTGGTAAAAGCGGTTAGATAGCAATTTTGTCTATACAGCAGACCTAGTTTTTGGTGGGTTTTTTGATATTATTTTGGATGTGCATATAAAATTTTAAATGTTCATCAATGGTGTCTCCAGGTAGTTTGGTGTGAGGTGCAATATTGATTAGAGTGTTATTGTGGGGTTTTATTTTAAAGGAGCTTTTGTCTGTGGTGAAGAGAGAATATCATGATTTTTGTTTTGTTAGCATTGCGAGATGGTTGTTTATCATCCAAGATTCGGTATTGGAGAAGGCTATTTGGGTTTTTTTGAAGGAGTTTGGAGGGCGTGTTTGCTGTCCAGATGATTGTGGAATCATCAGCATACTGGATCAGTGTAGCATTATTTATGGATTTGTGAAAGTCATTAATGAAAATATTGAAAAGTAAGGGAATGAGAATAGAACCTTGGGGGACACTGGAGGGATTGTTGAGAAAGGATGAAGTGGAATATTTCCATTTAACAGCTTGTTGTCTATTGGAGAGATAGCTTGTAAACCAGGCTATGGAGAAAGGAGAGAAATTGAGGGAGGAAAGTTGAAATAAGAGTAGAGGATATGAGACAGTGTCAAAGCTTTGGAAATATCTAAGTAAAGGGTGGATACAATTTTCCCAGAGTTCCAAGCATGATTAATGGTGTCAAAGAAGGGCAGAAGAGCAGTGGTAGTGCTGTGGCCAGGCCTGAAACCATGTTGTGTTGGGGTAAGAAGATGATTGTGTGTTTGGTATGGCAAGAGTTGGTGATGAATGCACTTTTCAAGGATTTTAGAAAGAGGTGAGAGAATAGCTATAGGATGGAAGTAGGAGTGTTTGTGTTATTGCTGCCTTTGTGGTGAGGGGTGACAAAAGCTTCCTTCCAGAGTGAGGGGACACAGGCTTCTTTGCTGGACATATTGATAAGAATGGAATTGGGGAGGTCAATGCTGTCTGCAGCTATCTTATGGAAGGATGGAGGTAGATTATCAGCAGCATAGGAGCAAGGCTTTAGTTTCAGGAGGAGTTTTTTTATGCTGGTGGAGATAGGTTTAAGACTGAAAGGTGAAGCATTGAAAGGAAAATCAGTGAATGGGCACTAAGAGAGGGAGAGAAGATAGGAAAGTTTGTGGTTAGTCTGGCTATGCAGTCAACAAAGAAGGTGTTGAAATTAGATGCAATTTCATTGGTCTGGGGAGTTTGAGTTAGGGCATAGATTGTCTTTTCTACCAGGGTTTAGAAGGGAGGAAATGCAATTCCAGAACTTTTAGGGTTAGGATTATACTCTGATTGGAGTTTGGGGTAATAAGTCTTATGGTCTTTAGTTAGTTTCTTCACTGAGTTGTGGAGTTGTTTGAATTCGATTATAGAGTTTGTTAACTTATTTTTTTTGGTATTGGTTCCAACATTTGTCTCTGTAGAGCATTTATTTTCTGGTTTCTTTAGATAGCCAGGGAACAGTGTTGGCTTTTATTGTTTTTGTTCTAAGAGGTGCTAGGCTGTTTAGCAAGTCTAGGAAGGTTTTGTTGAAGTAATTAGTTGTACTGTCCAGAGGCCGATCCCGGGATTCAAGAAGCTCGGCGCAAGGACGGTTTTAGCCTTGCACCGAGTATCCACACTACAGATGGCGCAGCAACATCATATGAATATGTATGAGGGTACACCTCCGCAAACTCGATGTGCACAGGAAATGTGTGCGAGTGCAGGGGGGGTGTGTACAAGTGCTCTACAGAGGCATAAACATGCCCGACAATTGCAAAACCTACTATGCCTACTAGTAGACCCCGCCCCTAATAGTAAGTCAGTAATTCAGTGTCCGTGGATATAGAAATGTATGCTAAGCATAGAAGAGTGTCCATGAACAGTGAAATAAACTCGAAATAGTAAACACACAAGCACATAGTGGAATGTTGAGCCCTGTCCCTAGAACTTTCATAATCAGATTCCCTGTCCCTATTATACGTTTGAAATGACAGACACCAGGAACTACCGCCCCATTAGCCTGACGAGCCTGGTCTGCAAGGCCATGGAACGTATCATCATGGAACTCATAAACAAAGACATTGGTAATCTCCAAACTCTGGACCCTACTCAGTTTGGATTTGTAAAAGGCAGATCATGTCTCCTAAACCTGATTGACTTCTTTGAAGCAGTAACCAAAGCCATAGATGATGGTAAAATGGTTCACAAAGCTTATCTAGATCTCGCCAAGGCTTTCAACACCATCCCCCACTATGGAATTATAGATAAGCTCACTAAATTAGGTATAAATCCCTATGTCATAAGATGGGTTGCCAACTGGCTCATGGACAGAACCCACACTGTGAAAGTAGCGGATTCCAAATCTGACATCAGACCAGTGACAAGTGGAGTATCACAGGGTTCAGTCCTGGCTCCTCTCCTGTTTGGTATCTACTTCTCTGAAGTGCAGGTCAACACAGAAGGTCTTTGGCTAAGAAAGTTTGCAGATGACTGCAAACTAGGAGCCATAATCGAAACTCCTAACAATGTGGACAAACTACAAAAGGGCCTCACTGAGACAGATTCCTGGTGTCAAAGCAATGGCCTGAAGTTCAATGCCAAAAAGTGTATTGTCATCCCCTTTGGTAAAAACTCTGTACCCATGAACTACCACATAGCTGGTAGTCTACTTAATACCGAAAATGTGATAAGAGACCTTGGGACACAGATGGACAGTAGTCTCTCCTTTGATAATCACATCGCCACAGTGGTAAAGAAATCCTTCTACATGGCTCATCTCATCACAAAAGGATTCTCATCCAGAAAAAAAGAGGTCATTGTTCCTCTCTACTCATCACTCATTAGACCCATTATAGAGTACAACACTCCTTTTAGTATGTACCTCACAAGACATCTACAACAACTGGAAAGACCACAGAAATACCTCACAAAGAGGATTACTGGCCTCAAACAGATGCCCTATGCAGACCGTCTCAAAAAACTGCAGCTTTACTCCATCGCATATCGCCTACTCAGGGGCAATCTCTGCCTAACATACAAAGCTATGTCAAACCCAGAGCTGCTGGACATGCTCCACTTAAAGAAATCCCAATCCCTCCGAGCCACACGCTCTAGGGACCTTAACCTTGTCACCACAATAAACAGAACATGCTGGAGGGATAGAATCCTGTCCCAGAGACTTCCCATACTCTGGAACAGACTACCTATCTATGTCAAACAGAGCTCCTCATTAGCACTCTTCAAGAAAAATCTTGATGATTGGATGGGAAAAGGGAAATTCACCCCGGGGATCACTTCTGTGGCTCTGCTCGACAGGGGCATAGGAAAATAATTTTCTTGGGTGGCAAAAGCCAGGGTACATTTTTTGGCTAGGCTTGTATGGGCCCTAGGGCCGGTAGCCTAGTACCTACCTATGAACCAATGAACCTATGAATTGCTGCAATACCGAAGGTGTAAGCAAAATGCGGCGTGTTTGTGCGTCGCTGTCCTCCGCCGAGTGTAGCTTACACATTATATTCATTCAAATAGAGGAAAAACATGCGGAATCAACATGTCAATAGTGTAGTGTTTAGACCATTCACCTAACAAACAGGCATTCACGGTTCAAGCCCAAAAATAGCACATATCATTTTCCATGTGGAATGAATGTCGTTTTGCCGTAAAACCAAAGTAAGAGTATCGCATGAGATATTTAACTTAAATATCATTCAAGCAAAGTGGCACTGTCATAATGAATAAGGTACTAGTAAGCAGGTGTAAGCACAAATAAGCAGCAGTAAACACATATAAGTACCAGTAAGCAAGTCTGGGTGCACTTGCACGGGTCTAAGCAGTGCACAGCATAGGAAATGTATATAAGTATATACAGATATATATATATATATATATATATATATATATATATATATATATATATATCTATGAAGAAAGAATGATGTAACAATAAAGCATACAAAAGGAATGAGAAGGGAGTCAACAGCAACCCCAGCATTATATAGCACTGTCAGCGTATGTCATATCCAGCTGGGCAGGAGTGAGCAAAGCACTGCTACTCACACCACAGGCAGGATATTACCAGTGGGAGGAACATTGTTGATTTCTAAGTCTACTTTACACACAGAGGGTAGTCCCTGGTGGGACTACCCAAAACTTGATAGACCATTTGGCCATCCGACCATTACACAAGCAAGGGCAGGTATGTTCAAGGACTAAATGGTGGGAGAGCCTGAGAATACATGGGTTGGAACAACATATGTGTAGGGCCCCTAACACTGAGGAGAGGGCAATGTGTGGAGGTGTGTCATGGCTGCGATAACAAGTGGACAATGGATGGTATGAGTGTATTTTGAACACGGGTGGGGTGGAGGAACTATGGGTATGAAATTATGGAGCCAGGCGTGCCAGGGTTGGATGGGCTGCTTCTAATTGGACCACCCCGTGGAGGTCAACGAGTTTGTTATAAATATATATGCATGCAGACATACAGATATCTATATGTAGAAGTACATTCTCTGTAACACATTCATTCCATTTGCAGACATAAATAACATAAATGTGCCCTTACAAACCTCGACAGTAGATAGAATAATAGGTTGTGCAGTAGAGGGTCAGGACCAAACTGCTAAAACGCAGAAGTGTGTACAATGTTCAAAGTCAGTGCTGTGCTGAAAATAATGAAATATGAGGACTTTCCCACACATGGAATCATTCTTCTGATCTGCCTGCTACGGCAACGCCAATTACTAAACTGGTCTATTTGTAAAAGAAATATGCCGAACACGTACATAATTTGGCTTTCATATGTAACGTGTGCATTACCACATAGTCATACATATTAATTTATTGTAGTGTCATGTTAACAGGAGTAAGGATGTAATGAAGTATAGAGCCTAATCTTGACATAAACACATGTGTGATGTCCATGTGGGACAACCCAAAAACTGCGAATAGTATTCTTTTGGTCGCTCATGTCACCAATGTTTGTGGACTAAACATTTGGTAGTTCTGAGGATATATGGAGTGAGTCAACCAATGGGATGGGACTATAGGAGTAGGGAGTGGCCAATGTGTAGTGGTGTGGATACACTGCGAATCCGACTGGAAAATGGATGACTGCAGTGTTAGGGAGGCATTGGAGTGTGTGTTTGGGGAACCAAATGCCATGGGTATATGGGTATATATGCAAATGAAGCAGCACAGCAATAGTGTATTGGTTAGAGCAACCACCTAATGAACAGAAATTCCCGTACCGAATCCCACTGTATCACATACCATTTACCATCGGTAATCTGTACATGAACATATTGTGACATCTGTCCACTATATAACCTGCAAAATATCAATTAAAAGTTAACTGGAGTGAAGTGTCAGTGTCATAATGAATAAGGCACTAGTAAGCAGGTCAAGCATATATAAACACCAGTAAACATGTGTAAGCGCGTTTGCGTGGGCTGTGTATTGCTTTACAGACACACACACATATATATATATATATATATATATATATATATATATATATATATATATACAGCAAAATATAAATATACATGTATGCATATATATACAGATATATCTGCATATAGTAATGTATATATATATATATATATATATATATATATATATATATATATATATATATATATATATATATATATATGTGACTGTAAATATACACATGTATATAGCTAGGATATGATACCGCAGTTACGAATAACATATATTCACAGGCCGTGCATATGGGGGTGATGGGTCCAATAAACAAATGTGTAACATGTAGCATCAAACCCCACCCCACCCTCACCAGCTAGGCTGGTGAAACATACAGGCACACAATAAAGGTAAACACACCACTGCTTCCCAGACCACCGGCAGGATATTACCAGTGGGAGAGACCTGCAAGGTCTAATCTTGAAACATAGACATTGATGTCCCTTGTGGGACACCAAAAATGAATGATCGGAGGCAGTCCCGGTAATGACTTATCAAACCAGCCTGTAGATGTACACGAACCAGTAGGTTGTGCAAGCCTGATAACCCATGGGTCGACACAACGTATGACATGTGTCCCGACACTGGGAGAGTGGCAATTGTGTAGTGGTGGTGTGCTTATACCCCACCTGCACCCACAGTAAGAATGAGTGCTGTAGAGGAGTGGCAGGTGGGGGAGCTATGGGTATGCAATTATGGGCCTAGGTGTGCAGGTGTTGGCTGGCACAGTCATATTAGGACTGCCCCCGGGATGTAAGTAATATTCCAAAATGGGCATAGCTGATGCCCATACCTCTCAACCCCTAAGAACACATCCACTGGACAGGCCATAAACCATTGGGGGAACAATTAGGGACCATATCTTTGAACTGTCCCTCATTTCCAGGGACGTCTGTGATTTCGACTCAGTTTCTAACTCTGACCAACTTAAACCCTCCTAAAACTAGTGACATTTGGAGGAAAGGTGGTGAATTACACATAATGAATAACAACAACAATTAAGAGTCATAAACATCATTTACCTCAGAAAATGTGTATGAATTCATAAGTTCTGAGTCTGTCAATGTGTCAGGTTAATAGCACCAATAATTTAAATGTGTCCCTGATGTTGTTATGCTGTGTCCCTGATTCAGTTTGTATTTTCCCTAATCGTATGAGAGGTCTGATAGGGACAGAAAGCACATATTCCACTGACAACCTTAGAAAGATGATAGAATATTAGGTATGCAGTAGCTTGACTCGGTTGAAGGATGTGGGTTCCAAAACCTAATTACCTGTTTGTATTAAAGAGTCTCAGTTCCCATGTATTAGCCAGATGGGTGCAGATTGTAAGAGGAGCACACCAATAATATGAATCAAACTCTGGACAGGCCGCGGATTCCGTATAGTCGCACGGCATGCCGTCGCCTAATGGGCAGCCATTCCTGATACTGTAGGCATGTAATCCGATGTAATAGGCATAACAAGGTAATATCATAGTCCCCACTCCCACCCAGGTGGGTGAGTGTCAGATACAAAAACCAAATGCAGTGCATTTGCAAGTGTGGGAGCAAGTGGGTGTAAGCCTGCTTGGCCACCAGTATGCGAGTATTACACTGGTAAAGCAATGTAGAGGCTAACTGAGTGTAAAAAACTGTAACCAGAGGTTAGCATTGCATAGCACCACACAAACCCAAGCACACCCATTCACAACTGCTTTAATGTGCCTTACTCACTCTGTATCCAATGGCCTTGTTCTGCCCTGCAGCAAAATAAACAACCTCTGCAAGGCTCGAAACCAGGACCCTGCACACACAGCTATTATGATTTACCAATAAACCATGGCAGATATACAGACATTGGACCTAATCACAAACATATCATCCAGCAGAGTCATTAACAGTATAGGAAATGTATTCTATCATGTAGATGTATGTGTGAGTGTTTATGTCCAGCATATAGGTACATACATATATAAGGATATAGCAGGAACATACCATGTGACAACAAAGCATTACAAACGAATGAAATGGGAAACACCAGTGACACCTGTATTATGTAGTGGTGTTGTCCTATGTAATATTAAGACTCCCTCAGACAGACGTGTCATTCATGCACGCAAACATTTGTACATTGGCCATATACATCACTCTGTGCATGTTATTTACATTAACACAACAGTTCCTGTCCAATCATTATGTGAGAACAGTACTATTGCAAGGTGCTGTGTGCGACATCATTATCATGATAAAGGTAAATGGAGTAACCATAGAGGGACTGGTAGTGTTGTGTGTACAATGGGGTTGTCCGCATCATGTGTACCTGGAACATTTAGGAGTCATGTGCATACTAGGATCGTGTGCCTGAGAGACAGGAGTGAGGACAAGTGGAGTATGTTGTGATGCATATTAAAAGGGTTACATGTGTCCAGTGGACACGTGTGTGAAATGGACGGCTATGTATGGGTCAAATGTTGTTCCAGGAACTTATTGGCCTTATGTTTCCGTAGGGTGAGAGTGGGATGTGGGGGAAAGAGAGTAGGTATCCCCGTGGAGGATAGGTAGGGTAGGATGACAGACAAGACAGCATACAGGGTCGGTATATGACAGATGTGGGAGGTTACACCTCAGACTGGGAGGGGTGTATGGCATTCACAAGCCCATGAGCCCCCAGATGGAAAGAGTGGGATGGAGGTCCCCAGCCTTGGGCAACTACCACTGCACCAAAACAGTTGCAAAGGTGGCAGTGCTGGAGGCTGTCTAGGAGGGGCAGCCTCACCCTGTAAATGTGACACTCTGCCCTTGAGCTGGCGTATCTGGCCTCAAGACCCCTTATTGAGCCCCCTACGCACCACATCCAGGACCGTACAACAGTGGTCATGTTCCTGTCTGGACCTGCTCCCAGGGGGGGACAAGCCCCATCCTCAGTAGTGGTACCACCAGAAGGTGGTGCAGAGCCAACAGAGGTGGAGGTCCAAGGCTGGGCCCCAGATGTGCTGGTGCCCGGTGCCATGGCCAGCTGAAGTGGGAAAGGAGGTTCTGCCGGGACCTCCAAACCCATACAGCCTATGGTGTTGCAGTTTAAACACAGATCTGGCCTAGTAATAGTCAACAGCATTCAGGATTAATTGCAACAGCATGCATAGGCATGACCATCAACCCAACACAACAGATGGTATACATTTGCAGAAGCAGCACAACACATGCATACATACTGCATGACATCTGTACAAAGTGTAGAAGACTTGTGACTGCAGCTATGAACAGTGGCCCATTACTGGCATGTCACTAAGAACCCCAGACAGTGTCTGTCATACCACTGTTTCATGTGGCATATGTCCAGTCAGGGATGCGATGGCAGTAACACATCACTATCACCATGTACTGACAGCAATCCTCACATTATGCTCCTGCTGTTCACATATGTGTGTTCAGTGAGTAACACAGGAAACAAATGGTTCCACAGACTGACCAGTCCACAGATGGCCCTACCGATGGGGGTCCCTCATGAACAGAGCACTGTCTTGTCAGTTTTAAAACATGCAGAGTAGCCATTACCACACACAACTTGTTAAACAGGTGGTAGTCTCAATGAAGCATAGCTGCACTTACATGCTGTAGCCATGTCTGGCACATCACCCTCCTGTCTTTAGGCTATTTCCCATTGTGTATGTTGTTTGAGGAACATCCAGATATCATCTGTGATGCCATCTCCAAACACCAGATCCAGGTACCACTCACAGCGACTGTCATGGGCAAACAAAAACATGATGTTCCTAGATATTGTGCTGTGTTTTTCATGCGAATGGCTATGGGAACATCATCACAACTGTTCCACATGCAATCAGCTAGAGGAGGACTGCAATAGGTGCAGCGGCCATCACCTGATCATGACCATCACTTACAATACACAAGCTACTGCTGAGCATGTGTACACCTCCACATCCACCAGAGAGTGTGTGGGAGGGACAGGCAGAGGCAAAGTACATCAGAGAAGGGCTTGGAGACTAAAACCTAAGCATCGCCTGTCACACACCTACCAGTACAGGGGTCAAACCCCTGAATGACTAGTCATTACTATTACAAGTGCATGCAGTTACTCCATGTGCCACAAAGCTGACATGTTGGTGTGCTGTAAGAACATATATGTGTGTTGGTGAGCGACATCTGCAACAGAGATATAGTAGACATACATTAGGTGTAGCACACATGGCTGTCCACATGAACGGATGTCATTGTCAACACAACCACACTCTCTAATGGACTCACATTGACACTCTTTGCCAGGACCACAAATACACTCCTTAACTACTTAGTTTGCCACACTGCAGTAATGCACAGGTACTACATGCACCACAGGGGATATCCGGAGGTTCTATGGGCAAGGGCATGTGAACATGTTTGACATCTGTTGGTATGCCAATGGGAGTTATACTGGGAGTGAGTGTGGTTGGGAGCATCATACCCCACAAGCAGACACAAGGTGCCAGTACTGACATGCATGTGTGCATTGCTTCATGGGTGTGTAGTGGTTGGCTGTGCAAGATGGCTGTACAAGGCTGGGTGAGGAGTATTCCTTGGCATCACACCATCCGCCAATCGTGTGCAGTGTGGTACAGGGGTTTAGTGTCTGCAATGTCCCACACAGATGGGTATTGTGTATGGCCATAGCTTTGCAATGCATGCCATGTCTGTGTTTGATAGTCCTTGACATGGACATTGCCTGGGATGTGCATGTCCCACAATAATGTACAATGACATGTACAGATGTTCCATGTTTGGCTGGCACATGTTGTGTACACAGACTGTTATCCTCCGATATGCCAATACTGGCCTGGTGTGGCAGAACCTGCTTATAGACAGCAGGTCGACCCTGCACCTGTATTGATAGCATGATACAGGTATTCCCTGGTGTCAGTGGAATCTGTCCATATAGGGCACATGTGTAAGGCATTGTATGGTTCTGTGGATCACATTTGATGGCACCACATATGTTGCAGGCATCCAGTGGGGAACATAGTGAAGGCACATTGTCTGCAATTATATGCCTATTGTACTGCTGTACAGGGTGCCATGTCCTCTGCAGCCCACTGCAATCACACCATGCATCTTTCAACAATGTGCAGGGTACTAGCAACATAGCAGGATATTCTAGGCACGTGTGTTTGTGTGTGACACATGGGTTCAGGACGTAGGGTTGCATACTTTGTTCACCAGACATTTTGTCAGATGTAGGGGTATGGCTTGCCAACACAGTCCCGTGGCTGACTGACATCTGTACTCCTTGTGAGGTGGACATTGTGACATAAGATGGACACCATATAGGAAAACTACAAAATCCGCTCCCCAACATGTCCAGTGGTTAGACACTTACAGCCACCTCCACACAGAATTGGACAGTCAACCACACACACCTGCCATGTCATGGAATCGAACCCCTACCTACCTAGTGTATCACACTACAGCAATACACAGTTACAGCGGCGCTATGGCGAATGCTAGTTATAGTAGTCCTAGAGGATTATTCCTAGGTGGGTGACATCAGCAGGATTGCAAAAGGTGGTCATGTGAATTGTACAGAGTGTGCATACTCTAAAAAGCATTGTTCTTGTCTCAGGCAGACAGAGACACACACACACAGTTAGTCTCTGTTGGAATAGAGCCCATACCTAACTAGTTTATCACACTACAGCAATACACAGTTACAGCACGCGCTAAGGAGAATACAGGGTTACAGCAGTCCTAGAGGTGTATTTCTAGGTGGGTGACATCAGCAGGATTGCCAAAGGTGGTTATGTGGGTTGGAAAGAGTGTACATACTCTAAAAACATCATTTCTTTCACAGGCAGGCAGACAGACACACATGCAGTTGACCTGTCTGGGATTAGAACACCTACCAAACTAGATTAACACACCACAGCATTACGCAGTTACAGCACACGTCATGGAGATTACTGGGTACAGCAGTCCCAGAGGTGTATTCGTAGGTGGGTGACATCAGCAGGATTGCCAAAGAAGGGCATTCCAAGTGTACTGCAGGTTGTACATGTCTGTTACCTGCGTGTACCCGCTGCTTACTGTCATGAAAACACATTTACATCTGCTTACAACTGCCTTATGCAGTCCTAACTGATAGTATCAACAAGACTTTCAGGTCTTGAACCCTGGACCATACACATTGAGGTCACTGGATGTACCACTAAGCCATCCAGGTTGTACACATGTTGCATGGAGTCTATAATGCACATCCTACTACAGGTATTCCACAGGTGTTGTTGTGTCTTTCGGCTTTTCCCAGTTAGGGGTTGCCACAGTGGAACTCCGGTCCGCTAATGACTGGCAGTAGATTTTTACATGCCAATTTGCCAGCCCTGATGCACAACCTTCAGCGGAGGTATGCCCATTCATGTATGTCTCCACAAAGAAGACGCTCTAGCTGAGAATTGAACGGGGCAACATCTTACTGTGAGGTGACAACGCTACCGCAGCACCATCACCGCAGTATTCCACAGTACTGACAACAAATGGGACAGTCCCTTTGTGTACATATGTACAGTACACTTGAATGTACTGTACTCTGAGAAACAACAAAGACAAGTCTACATCTGTACAACTGTCATAACTACATATATATATATATATATATATATATATATATATATATATATATATATATATATAAAACACCTACGGGATGTGTATACACACACACACACACACACACACACACACACACACACACACACACATACACACACACACACACACACACACATATATATATATATATATATATATATATATATATATATATATATATATATATATGTATATAAATATATATATATACACAGACAGATAGACACATACATATATATATATATATATATATATATATATATATATATATATATATATATATATAGATATATATATAGATATATACATATATTCATATACATACACACACACACGTCTGAACGCCCTTTGTGGCACAGAAGGGTTCTAAAGGAACTGACGTGTACACCAAACGGAGGCATCACCTGTGTTATAACATTTAAATCATAAGCAGTTCACCAGAGAAAGGATGGTTGTTGTGTATGTGGAGTTTGTGGTGGGGAATGATGGCTAATGTAATCTACCCTGGGGATTGTGGAGTTAGGGTGGGGGAATGATGGGTATGGACCTACACCCCGGCGACCACTTCTGTGTCACTGCTCGACAGTGGCACAGCAAAATAACATACTCAACTGTAGTCGTGCTTGACTGTGTATTCTTTACCATTCCAAACTATGTAATACTTTGTAGACACCGGTCACCATAGATGGCTACCATGGTGTGCTAAAAGACATTACACATGTGTATGCCTGGCTACAGGGTAGTCACACACACAAGCACGCACACACATGCCAGTATTGTGCATACACGTCTTGCCTATGTAAAGGTAACTAGTACAGTGGTATGCAGTTAAGGTATGTGCCACAGAACACATACAATTACAAGTACTGATTCCATGTCTGAACTGGATGACATCACAGGACTGACTACATGCAGTGGGGAGGGCAGAAGAGAGAGGTTTAGCAGTTGACAAGGATAAAACCCGCTGCCATGACAGAATGCTGACACAAATACACATACAACCTCTTGCCGACACACACACACACTTTGCTGAGACACACACACACACACACTCAGCCATTTGCTGACACACACACTCAGGCATTTGTTGTCATACACACAAACACATGCACACAGTTGTCAATGGTGGGATCAGAACTCCTGCCTATCTACAATTCACTATTACAGTACTATGCAGTTACAAGACATGCCACAGAGATTACACATTCCAAGGGAGTCAGACTGCCCTTCTACAATTGAAAACAACAACAAGGAGACTGACAGTCCTGAAGTACACAGCTGTAGACCTGTGTTTTTAAAGTAGGTGTCCATTGCAATCTGTATGCACAAACAAGACATATCATACACAGGTAGGCCTGAGATTTATAATTGTAGCACAAAAGGAACCTGAACCGGAGTATGGCCATCTGCGGAATGGACAACTACTATCACTATACAGGGTTACAGTGGGCATGCTCATACACTTATTAGCACAGGGCCATTTGGGATGCACTATGACTACAACTACACAAGGTTATACTGGGTATGCTCATAGTAACAAAGGGCTTGTTGGATGCACTGACTCAAATTACACAAGGTGGCAATGGGTATGCTCATACACTTAGCACAGGGCATGCTCAAACACTTACATGTACAGAACACATTGTAATGGACTCCTATTGTAAACACACAGGCTTACAGCTAGGTATATCCTACTTGTCAGTATATATGCACATCATACTGGTTTACTACCTGATACTTGTATGTGGCCTGTAGATGATATATCTGTGTCTGTGCTGTGTGATACATATGCATACATGTACATGAAGTACTGACATATATATGTTACGTATACACATTCATGCATGTGTGGACATGACAGACAATAGGTTACCTGGGTCGCACAAGCGCATGCTACCTACAGCATGTGTCACACACCTTGCTGCCCTGAAAGGCATACATTGATAGCAAGTTGTGGACAGTGGCATTATACGTGGAACAGTGGCATGTGCAAGCATAATGTGTGAGCCACCTTGTGTAATGGTACTGAGGTGCAGTTGACAAGATGACGTCTCCCGGCTGTGGTAGTAGTTGTCATTATTAGCAGGACTGTTACCCTAAGTATATCTCACATTGGTCATATACCCAAGTTCTTCCACTGTACGTCACCTTACATGGGGCATTTGCTACCAAGTGCATTAATGCCATGCGCAGGGATGTCATGGTACAGGTGGCAACTGCTAGACCAAAACAATGAGCCAATGTCCTGCTGTTATTATGAGGTCATTCATTATCTGTCATTCCGGGCTGTCATGACCGAACGATGAGCCTTCAACACAGAGCAAATGCATCCACGTTATGAATGTGTATGTGGATAATACGTAGGTCGCATTTACCCATATAGCCACATTCCAAAGCAAATGTACTACACACAGAAGTAACACCCTGACACCTACATGACAATTACAATGGAAGCCTATGCTAACCCGTGCTAGATGTGTGGCTTTAGTAATCCATTAGCTCAATGTAGAACCTACAATGGGGAATACCAACATCTGTGCAGTGAGGAACACCTGGCTGAAGACTCTGTAGTGCACAATTGCAATACCACCATATAACTCAGATCTAGACATATAGGCCATAACAGTGGTATGGACCATACCAGGTGGTGGTGTATACATATTCACAAAGGCTACTCACATGTAAGGACCACTACTCTGAGATAACGCATCTCAGATGAGTCAGGTACAGGTGACAGTGGCAAATGCTGCATTCTACGTTGCATCCACATATACATCCACCACCTTGTTCTCAGACTGCCAACACACATCCATATGTGGTATGACACGGTATGGTAGACCACCATATAACCCTCGATTGGTGGACTGTACCTAGGCCTACATCAACTGTGCAATGTACCCATGTACAGACACAGCTGCATAATGTGTTATGCAATGCAATAATACCACTGTTTGTGACCTGCTCAGTTGTACATATACCAGGGTCCCTCGGATGTTGTCAGCATTAACATGTTCGACTGTTGCTGTACACCAGTAACCAACACCCTCATGGTTGGATATGACCTAACCGTACCTGCCCTGGATATGTACATCCCACACTCATACAACATATATTACATTACCATAGCTTTTGTTTACCTTTCTACATACAGGTGGCTACAGTCATTACACACATGCACATGGCAGATAGTATGCTAACAGTACATAAGGTTCGATATCTATGTTGACAGAGGTAATATCCCCTCTCTACTGGTCACCATGACACCTATGATATCATACAACACCCCATGTGGCATGTATGTCTTTAGACATGTCCACTTAATGCAATACCTACAAACATACCCAAATAACAGGACCCTAGGACCTACACAAGGCTGTATTGACAGACTCAGGGGCATCCAGCTCTGCACTGTATGTTTCTGAGTAGTCACAGGTGGTAGGTTCATGACATGTAGAGCCATGTGTGGCCACAGCTCCTACATATACCCCATGTCAACAATTGCAAGCCATGCATGCTGTGTGCTGTCTGGACATTAGCCTTAGTGCCACAATAGTCTGTACATGCTGGGGTGAGATGTTTACAAGCCACAGATGCTTGGCTATGTTTCACACATGGCATGGGGAAGGTGTGGAATGTATCCTCTTGACCTGCTAGTGCACATACTGATGTAGACCACTTATGTGTACATGTATTGCTGTTTGTGTAGATTCCATGCGTACACAGTGTCTGATGTCTGAAGGTGACTGTTGTCTTAGTACATCATGCTGTTGCAATACAGCCTCAACATTGCCAACTGTAAATGGTGATATGCTCTAAGTACAGTAAGCTGTACATGAGGTATGGATGGATGTTTGGACATGACTACTAAGTGGTGGGGCTTCTTTGCAGATGAATGATTACTGAGGACAGCTCACTGGTGTGTACAACCAGTCCTACAATAACCTGTGTACCTGCTAATGTCAGGTTTTGTTAATTGAAGTGGAAGACAGACAATGCTGAATGTTGTAAGTGTGACATCGAAGGCAAACCCCATGACACCTGTAACAGTAATAATTCACCTGTGCATATATTGTGCATTTATCAGCACAATTGTCACAGGAAAGAGTCAGTAAGCATTGTACTGTGTGTGATTGTACTGTACTGCTGTAGTACCTATCATGAGATAGCCATGTGTTTGATTCACAGTACTGGCACGTGTGGGTGTGTGTCCATATATGTCACGTATGGTTGGGAATACATCCCACATGTTATCACTCTCCTGAACACTGTTGGTGACACCAGTACAGAGTGAAGTGTAGAAAGAAAGCCATAGGCAGGTGGTTAAACCACACACATGTAAAAGTGTCTGTATGTGTGTGACACAGGTGTATATCTTTGTGAATGCTGGTGTGTGTGTGTGTGTGTGTGTGTGTGTGTGTGTGTGTGTGTGTGTGTGTGTGTGTGTGTGTGTGTGTTAATGGCTGTCCGGTTCCTAGAGTGAGGCTGTATGTTACCATAGTGGAATATTAATGCCCCCTCCCCCCATCCACTCAAAGCAGTGTAGCATCCCTGTTGATAACATTAATCGTAGACGGGCATACTAACCGCCTGTTAACATGTATGCCCTGGGGTGTGACCTGTTGTTACATAGCCTACTGATAGACCCCCCCCCACATACACTCACTGCACTGTAGTATCCCTGTCGATGTCCTTGATCTTAGGCCATTCCAACTACCTGTACATGTGTAATCTCTGTGGCGCAACTTGTAATTGCATAGTACTATAATGATGATATGCACATAGGCAAGAGTTGATATCTGAACACTGGCAACTGTGTGTGTGTGTCTCAGAGTGTGTGTTACTGTGTCTGGAATCCCTGAGTGTGTGGGTGTGTCTGTGTTTGCATGCTGTCATGGCAGTGGGTATTACTGCTTCCCAATGAGATGCCACTATTTCCACTAGCGTTTACCCTTGTCATCCAGCATACCATACTTTTACCCACTCCATGCACCAGGTAACTATAACTGTGATATCACCCACTATGGATAAGACGGCTCTGAACACAGTAGCTTACTACACGGCTATCATGCTTTTGGATCATTAGAACAGTAAACATAATTGAAACATAGGAGAATGTAACTGTGATGTGGAAGCTACAAAGTGCATGCAGGTATTGCCATACTGACCTGTAGGTAGTCAACATGTACATATGGGACTCCCACATACACCAACATCCAGCGGCACATGTAACTACACCTGAAAGAGGAGGGCAGAACATCAGGATCAACATGTGTTAGTGTTGTTACACATGATACATGCTGTCAAACGTACAAAATGCAGTCTAAAACTGCAACACATGTTATGTCTGCTCCTGTCAACACTACTCAACAATATTAATCTACAATTGTCTACCTAGTATGTTCACCCTGTGCATCAGACCATATGAACATGTGCCTGAACCGATGGTGTGGATGACAGGGATGCGGCACAGGCATCATCATATGCACAGGGTGATAATGTCTGCCAGAGGCCTAGGCTGTGCCATTGGATGACATCATGTGTGTGTGTGTTAGGGCCTGTGATATTATTGGGCATGTGTTGATGTTATGCATGTATGTGTTGAGGTGCCCTACATTTGTTTCCAGTGTGTGTGTATATGCATGCACACAGATCTTGCATGAGGCTGGCCTACACAGCGGTAATACTGACAGCTGCAGACTGTACAAGGCAGGTGTCACAGTTCACGGTGTCTGGCCACGGCCACGTGATCTGCACCTGCCAGGGGTTGTGCGGGCACTACCAGCAGAGGTCCAGATTGGGTACCGTCTGATGACACATGTCCACTGGAATCGTGTCACTGTTGGGACCATCTAGGACTATGTGCACGTGGTCTGCTGCATCCTGGTGTGGACTGCATAGCACCAGCAGCACTGCTGCTGCTACCGCCACTATGGGAGGGGGCATGTGCAGTAGCATGTTCAGGTAGACCTTCAACAGGTGATGTAGACGGCCTACGTCCACATGCCCGATGTCTCACTCCCACTAGATGTTCCAGCACAGACATTCCACACTCGAGGATTGACATGCCACGGTCAAGGCTTCCACCATGTCACCCAATCATCTAACCAAAACATCTGCAAGATGATGGTGAGCATTTGCAAGTGCCTAGATGTTGTTGGTTAATGAATGGACAGCAGCCCTCTGAAGCCTCAGACCATCTCTGTTGTGCCATTCAGCATGTGCCTGTGCCTCCATTACAGCCTGCAACTTGCATCTGGTGACTCCAGCTGATGTGCTTCGTCCCGCAGGGGCATGTCGGCCAGTGGTCCTCCTACGAGCAGCACTGGGCACATGCCTGTGTGGAACATCACCAGTCTGCTGACTGGGAGCATGGTGTGCAGGCACACATTCCATAGTCACCACACTTCCCTGTTCCATGCTACCACCTGCCAACTGTCCTTCCTCTATGGCTGGTGGTGATGCGGTATGTGTAAGCAGGGGAACTGTGTGCGAGGATGAGGGGGAGGCAGGTAGAATGGCAACCAATGGCACAGATTCAGCCCCTGACAACCCTGCCTGTGCCTCAATCATAATATCATCATCACTGCTAAAGTCTGTGGTGACACTAACATCAGGTGGACCACAGGAGGGCAACACACCTACATCAACACCTGTGAGGGGAAGACAAGAACTGTACATTACATTATACCAGACACACATGGACAGAGACAGAGACACACACACACACACACACACACACACACACACACACACACACACACACACACAGACACACAGACAGGGACACACACAGACAGCGACACACAAACAGAGACACACACAGACACACACACACACAGACACACACAGACACATAGACACACATAGACACACAGACACACACACACGGACACACACAGACACACACAGACACACATGCTACATGCAGGTGATATAGCAGATGACATTCAGCTTAGACAATTATAGTAGTAGTCATCATACATCCCTGAGTTGCACACAACAGCATGCATGTGGTATAGCAGATGGTATGCACCTTACATAATTATAGTAGTGGTTAGCATACATACCTGTATTGCACCCTTTGTGTTAGTAGCCTATGCTCCATACCTGCAACACAATGCATGCGATTTGCTCTGTTGCAATGCACTGCCATGGTGTATGCAACATGTACCACATGTTAACGGACCACCACTGACCTTTGTACATCTGCCACTGATGGTTTTTGTTGACCACTGCCTCTATGTGTGAGGACATGAGCAGTAGGGTATGTCGACTGCATACTATGTTTGCCTGAGCCCTAGCTTGCTTATCTCCCCCAAAGCAGTGCATGTCTGTTCAACATTATTCCACCTACCCCTGAGCTGAGTGTAGACATTGTGTATGTGGCTGTACACACATGTTTGACATGGCTGTCCCTACTTTGCAATGGTGCCACAGACCAGCACAGGTTTACAGTACACCAGCCTGCTGTGTGGTGTATGACCTTGCCAATCACATGTAGAATGACATGTCTTCTGCTGACATGTTGAATGACATACATACATGTGTAACACAATGGTGTCCTTTCCAATCTACAGTATGGTAATGGTGTGCCAATGCAGGGATGTGTTATACTAACATGGGTCTTCAGCTGATGCAATGTTGTCTGTCCACCCTACAAATATGCAGGGACATACTGCACATTGAGCTGATGTGCATAGCCATTGCAGGGCTTCATGTGGCTTCACAATTGCTATACAGTGTGAGCTACTGACATGGTTCATAGCCATGACTATGTTCACATACAATACATATCTAATGTGGAATATGATCCGAGTCACCGAGGTATAAACACAATAAACCCTAATGTGGAATGTGTGATACAGGTCACAGAAGGGTATACAGATGACACTCCTGCACATTTGCAATCATATTACTGATACCTGCCAACTATGCCCACACATGACTAACATACAAGTTCTCTATGTCCCACATGCCATCTGTGTACCTCACACACATGAGGAGCAGGCATGACAGTGATGTCTGACACCAGCAAGGTGAATCTACTGTATCTGTGGCTTGATGTGGATGTATGTGTATGTTGTGCAACACATGTATGTATTTGGATACTGTATAGGTGAATGCTTCCATGTCGTGACACACTCCAGATGTTCAAGACATGTTATGTGGTGGTTTCATGTTTTGCCTACACAAGCTGAGCACAGGCCTGTATGATGTGTAGTGTTTCCCATCTGCAATATCACCATTACACAAAGGCCATAGTTGTATTGTGTCAAGCCAATGTACAACAGGGTGTACACACATGTACATCACTTCTACTGTGTGCTTTGCTTCATGTCTCTGGCCATCTTCCATGGCCATGTGCACACATGTGCAGTCCAGTGGTTGTGATGGCATCTTATTTCACATGTCAGTGTTATCCCATTTGACATACACCCATAGATGTCATATGCTCCACTGAGGACAGGGTTATGCAGACAAACGGTGGTATGTATGGGATGTGAGACATGTTTTGCAGGATAGTTGAGCAATGTTGCAGTATACCCACTACATGTCATGGACATGTCTGATAGCACATGACATTGTGTGACATTCATAGCAAGGGTATACTCCACAAGGGTGTATCCTGTGGGCCGGGCATACTCCAGCTCCAACATATTTAGTGTGTGTGCACACGTATGCTCTCTGTACAGTACTGTTCAAATTCCCAACATATGTAATGCTGATATGTAGCACCTGTCCCTACAGTGGAACACACCTCCACCATTGTATTCACTGTTGTCCACACATCTGGCAATGACAGTTTGGAAGGTTTAGTGTAGGTGTTTCATGCAGTCTACAATTGTTTCACAGAGGTAAACAGTGTGATGCATTGCAGGTCTGACCAGTGTCCATCACCAGGACTACCATACATTATGTGTATGTGTGTTATGGCAGAGCATGCAATTAATATGTTCCATGCATTATCAAGCTTGTTAAATAATAACAATCTCACCTGACACAGGCTACTTTCGCTGCAAAGTGCCAGAGGTACCTAAACAGGGGTGTCACAGCAGTAAGATCATTATCCACACCTGTGTGGTAGCTACAGGTTGCAATGCCTATGTTAGCACATAAGCCAGTACAATACACTATACTATGGAGTATGCACATCTGTGCATACATAGAGTAGCAGACTATAGTATGTGGCATGGGTGCATACATGCCTTGCATATGATGTTACATTACATATTGTACAGTAACACATGTAACTATGTGATATATGGCGGTTGTGTTTTATGTGCAGTAGTGACTTACCAGGCAACTCCAGGCTTGGTGGTTGAGAGACACCCACCTCCACAATACCAGCTAACACTTGTGGATGGAGGTCTGCAGGTGTCCCCAGGTTGGCCATTAGCCCCTTGATACGTGTGATTGGGGGCTGGATGAATGCCCCCCCACCTGGTGCACCTTGTTCGCTGATGATTGCATTTGCTCACTTTTCCCCCATCTTATCTGGTCAGTGCAGTGTCAGCGCACCTGCTGATAGGTGTGATTATGACCACCAACATCATTTACCCTCCTGCAGAGTTCCTCCCACAGGGCATCCCATTGCTGTGCATCCTGTGGCACATGGCTGAAGAGCATTGTGTAGTTGTCGAGGAGGTATGGGATGAGCACCTCATCCTCCAAGTGGCTGTATGATGGCAGTCAGCTACGGGGCATACCTGGAAGACATAAAGATGGAGACAGGTCACAGTAACTCACAGAAAAGTACAGCAGTACAGCTGAACATACATGTATCACATTTATTAAGTTTACAAATACGTCTTTGTAGATCTACATGACACTAACACCACTGATATGTATAAGGCACATACATTTGATACCTACTGGTGATGTGATGTTATCGCCATATATGTGTGTGTCATGTGATGACATTGCTCATAAACCATGTGGATGTTGTCTTGATGTGGGCATGTCTGTTTGCCTGTAGTGGTGTCTTTACCTATCAGCACATGCCTGGATGTGTTCACATTAATGCAATTGCCTTAATGCTGTGTATATGCCACATATATAGTCATACATAGCCATTAGGGACATGACCATTGGCCCTGCAGACTTGCAAGCATGTATGTGTTTTGCCATATACATCTACATGGCACTGTACAGCTGTGTAGCATCCTGCCATGTATTGCCTGTGTTGCGCATATGTAACACATGGGACAATAGCTAGCCTGATGGTATTTGCAGGGTTGGATATCAACTATGGCATGTATGGTCATAGTGATGTGGTAGGCTATATGCCCTGGGCCATTTATGAGCCTAGGCAGACAGGTTACCTAGCTGTAGGCAACAGACAGGTAATATTCAGTGGCCAGTTCAAGCAGTGCCACAGAACTGATACACATGGTTACTGATATATTTGACATGCAGTCATCACACCATGTCACAGAGATGGGCAATGTGCAGCTTCGCTGGAAAGGGATGCATAGTATGGCAAGAGTATGTTAAGTGTATGGGACAGGGATCTGTCAGGCATGTTGTGATCCTTGTACTAGAAAGGTGGATGTCCATGACACATGTGTTTATTTGGGATCAGGATGTGTTAGGTGTAGCATGTCCAACACCTCTGAGTTGGACATGGCTTTACTCAGGGTAGGCTGCATGCTACATAGTGCAGCTAGGGATTGTGAAGGGCAGTGTAGGCCATCTACACATGGGCAATAACCCTTAAAGGAAATATGTGATCTATTATGGGCCACATGGGTGTTGAGTATGGCTGAGCAGTTATCTCTATATTCCTGGTTGGCACCCTGTCATGAGTAGGGGTGCCACCTATGACTACCTGCTTTTTGTGGTGACTTAACTATCAAAGGGAAGTGCTGTCCAGTTGCATCTCATACACACAGTTGCCATTATGTTGACCATTGACTAGGTGGTAGTTAATGGATACAGGGTTTGTAACATAGGGGATGACAATGCAATACTTAGCTGTCAGAATGTGGCCATACATCACACACCACATATCTGACACAGTAAGGCCCTTCTGTATGTTGAATGCAGCACACAATGTATTGAACACTGCTACTTGTGCAGGGTTTGTCTGTACCTAATACTTCTGCATATGTATCAGTCTGGCCAGGTTGTTTGACCAGCTCAAGGCTGCATAGCTATGCATATAATGTTAGGGGGTTTACAGTGTGCTTACCAGACATATTTAGTTTGGTGTTACTGTGTATCATACTGTGCTTATAATCAGTACTCAGTAAAATGTCCTGGTGTACGAACATTTCAACCCTCTGAAACAGGATTAGTTCATACAAACCCTGTTACATCAGCAGCTGCTCAATTGTATAATGGCGACTATTTCACATAGGGCCATGTTAGTGTGTCTGTGGCCAGGTATGTTAAGGTTTCAGCAGATGTTGTACAGCAGTTGCATAATTGGTTTATGTTATAACAGTATGTATTGATGTAATTATTTCTGTTGTGGGGTAGATGTTGGTGGGTCTACATAGCACATGCAGGTGTGTAGGAACCCCTTTTATACAACATCTATATGTGTGAGGGTGTTCTTTCCCTATGTGAACACCTATCCCTTAATGGACTAATACTATGGTAAATGCAGGGTGATTCATTAAGGCACTATTAAATGCTTCCTGTATAGCATGCAGGTATGTTAGTCCTTGAATCCTTTTGGCAATACATCAGAATGTAATAAAGATTTGCAAAATGAAATCTGTGTGTGTAATTCTGTCATGGATATTTGCAGTCAATGCAGTTGTGTTGGTGACTGTGTCCATAGAACATATTTGTAATAGCGTATTGGCATATACTCTTCATATGTTATGTTCATATTGTTTGGGAGGGGGGCGAATGTGTGATTGCTATGGCCATGTTATACTCAGATATGACCACTTTGGATGCTGTCTACAGACATGTATGTATGTATGTATGTGTATATGTACATAGATATATACATTATTGCATATGTTTATCTGTACCTCCATAGATGTGTAGATGTTTCTAACCTATCTATATATCTACATATATATGTAGACCTGTGTATATCGACATGTCTCTATGTATCTCTCTCTCTCTCTATATATATATCTATACAGCTATATATGAGCGTACGCCTTTAATTGGGTACATGGCGGGTTGTCCTAGTTCAACACATTCCTCCCTTTTGTGTTTTAACCTGTCTGCATACACAACTGGGATAGGTACATACTAGGTAGCTTAGTGTTTGGTTAATCAGAGGATGGAGTACATGGTTGCGGGTTCTACTCCTGGAAGGTGTTATTATTTTACCTCTCAGAGTAGGCACTGGTAGTGAAAGTGTGAATAATGCACATTTACGTGGGTGTGAGCAGGTTTGCCCGTGGTCTGCACAATGTTAAACAAAGGTCAAACGTGTGAAGCGCTTATCCGTTTACCATGTAGCAGCTGCTTACCGTCACCCAAACACGTGGAAACCCACTTACAGCTGCTTAAGGGTGCTTTAATCCACCTGCATCCAAAAGCCCTTATTCTGGCCCTCAAAATAATCTAACAGCCCTTGAGCCCAGGACCATGAACACCACAGTCACTGACCTTACCACTACGGCATCTGAGATATGCACAAATGTTATGGTGTTTAGAATATACATTGTACTACAGACATTTCTCACTACTGACAACATATGTGACAATCAGTTGGTGTACATATGTCTGATACATGTTAATGTTCATATGTTTGTGAAAGTAGATGTTGCAATGTGACATGACAGGGTGTATTATGAATGAGTATGGTTCTTGCTTTGTGTCCTTTTTATATTGTCCCCATAATCCATGTATGCCCCTCCAGTTCACTTATTGGGCATTCGACCCAGGCCCTCCTTGATGCATGACTGCATTACTCATCATTCCTCCCCCGCCCCAATCTTCACATACACAGCAACCACCCTTTCTATGGTGACTTAGGTTAATATTAATTGTTATGCTACCAGAGCTACATGTGTTTTGTATACACTCCAATTCCTTTGGAGTGCTTCTGTGTCACAAAGTGTGTTCATAGATGCTTATATATATGGCTATAGCTGTATAATATATATATATATATATATATATATATATATATATATATATATATATATATATATATGTCTGTGTGTGTGTGTGTGTGTGTGTGTGTGTGTGTGTGTGTGTGCAGACATCACTGATATATATATATATATATATATATATATATATATATATATATATATATATATATATATATATATATATATATATATATATATATATATATATATATATATATATATATATATATATATCATATTTGTTTGTAACAGTAATACATCTGTAGACTGGAATGTGTTGGTTCATAAACTACAGTACAGTACAACGTACTGTACATATGTTCACAAGGCCACTGTCCCATTTGTGATCATTACAGTGAAATGCATATGGTATAAGGTGTAGTCTGAGGACCATGAACCATGTGTACACCTCGGATGGCTTAGTGGTATGTCCCATGACTCTAGTGTGCATGGTCCAGGGTTCGACACCTGTGATGCTTTACGAATGTTGTTTACTGCAGAGTAAGGCTCATTTATGCAGTTGTAAGCATGTTTAACAGTGTTTGTGTGGCATTATAGCAGCGGTTAAACACAGTTAAACAAACGTTGTGACGTATAACCTGTGCATGCAAACACGGCCACATCTGCTAACTACTCCGGATATATACCTGTCAGTGACGTAACATCTCACTATGTGCTGTCATGACATTACATTGTCTGTTGACTGTACTCTCCTGCACACATGGGTTTATATGGGTGATTTGAATGTTTATTATACAGACGATTACTACCTATATATGCAAGCTGTGGTTAAGGTATATTTTTGCACATGATAAACATCACTGCCTTTATCAGGATTGTAACCTCGAATGTACAGATACTATGTGGATGCTGTAACCATTACACAGTTGACATTGACGTTGCTTCTGCCTATTTCCTATTTCGATGGCTTCTATGTGTAAGCTAGGCTAAGCAAAGGGCGGTAGCTCCCTAACTTACTCAGCTTCATGTACTCATGACATAACAACATATAACAAATGTACTGTGAGACAATACATTACATTCCTAACTACATTAGGCATAGCCCCTCATTGACACACTTCAAGGGAAACCTTGCTTTGTGAATGGGTAACAGACTATACACCCCTGGGATCATGTGTCCCAGAACCATACAGCCAGGGGGTGTGGGAGCCTGTCCAGTTTGATAGCTGCAAGACCTGTTGGGGAAATTGAATGGTGTTGAATTGTCACATTAACATGCCCTCTTTAGATCACTAAATGCCCCTATCACCCTCCACAACCCCAGTCTTCAATAGCTTCCTGCACCTCTGCATGGGATTGCTTCATTGGCTATGCTTGACAGAGGCTCAGTTACTTCATCAATGATGCGGGGAAAGCCAATACACTGTTGCTATGCTTCTAATTGCCCTTGGGCAGATAGATAGTAGGCTGTCTGTGCACTTCTAACGTGCAGGCCATCACAGCCATAATATGCGAATAAACAGACCTTCAGATCACAATATACAGTGTGAACTCACCATGTAGTCAGGAAACAGTTCAGTACAGCACGAACATACAGAACACTGATACTTAGTCGCTCCAAATGCCTATCTTGGAAGCTAGAAGACTTGTATAAGGTTAAGGCTTTCTATTGCTTACCACTAGGTTACCTACAGGGGAGATGAAAATCAAGCACAGATGGGGAACATGCATACAATGATACCATACCGGCCTATGTGTCTGCCTTACATTTTGGACTACTGGCCAAGGCTATTGGCGCCCCCATGGTGCCTTACTTAGGAGAGTCGCGAAGGTGAATACCAGCTCCGTAAACAGCACAATAGCAGATTCAATGTGGTTTATGCTACTCAACACCTGGGGTTGTGATCACAACACGCATGCACTCACAGCACTCCTCAGGATGGACAACATCAGCATCTGTGCATTAACTGCAATCTGTCTTAAGGCTCCAGAGAGCACACCAGCACTACCAGACTACAACCCATACCACACATTTCAGCCACGGAACATGGACTGACAGACATGGAGGGGCTGTATCCATATTCATCAGGGATACCTACACTTCCAGGTTAGTGGGGCAGCATGATACCTCTGTGATCATCCATGTGCAGCTAACATCAGCCACAACAGCAATGTTGACTGTGGCCTGCTACAGATCACCCTCCATGACCCAGGACCTCCATCTACCTGGAGACAGTGGAGAACATAACAGTCCTAACACACACCCTGGCATTGGTCGATGTCAACTACCACACCATTAACTGGGAAACGTACTCCAGTACACACTTCCGGGACCAGCGCTTCCTGGAATGTATCACCTCATATGCCCTGTATCAGGTGGTAACCTCCCTAATGTGAGGTGGAAGCTACTAGATGTGGTCATCACCAACATGGGCAATGGATGCACCACAGTGGAGGTTTACCGGTCACTGGTTAGATCTGGCATGAACTATTCATTGTTTCCACACCCTAGCATCTCCCCCGCCCATGGATATCACAGTGTATACCTTTCCTACAGTGAAATTTACACTACCAGTGACAGGGGTGGGGGGTTTCACAGCCCCCACGCTTAGGGGAAACACTGCACCAGATACAGACAGATTTACAAATGTAGTCTATAAGCACTACACGGATGTATGGATCGTGCCATCGCCGGTAAACCAAGACTCACTCCTCCTAAACAAGGACAATGGTCTGGTGGACCTCTGCAATAAACAGGCTATACTACAGACATAGGACAGTGTTCCAGACACACAGCAAATCCCATGAAGGACAGACATCTGTGATCACTATTAGTATGATACGTAGGTCCCTCATGACATCATCCAAGGCTAACATCAGCAGGAGAATACGCAAGGATTCGAAAGATAACCACAAAGCCTACTTTGGCTATGTCAAGGATCTACGTGGTGACACACAGATTTGTACTGTGCCAGTGAAATATAGCACAAAATATGCTGACCCTACTGATATCACCAACATCCTTGCAGATACATTCGGTGCATACTTCACCCCCTAAAGAGCCCACAACACTACCCGTAAGGTACAGTATCCCAACCATCAGAGACACACAGGTGGAAATGGCCCTCTCTAACAGCAGAACACAGCATCAATGGAGGCAGATGTTAACCCAGACTGCATCTTGCAAACTGTACATGACAACCTGCCCCCCACCTAATTATGCATTCCTACCTCAGCCTCTCCACAGGCTACATGCCCATAGTATGACGCGTAGCAATGGTTATTCCACTCCATCATGGGGAAATCACAACTGACCATGGTAACTACCACCCCATAAGCCTGACTAACCTGGTCTGCAATGGTATGATTTGCATCCTCATGGCACTTATTAACAATGACATTGGTAACCTTCGGACACATGACCCAACCCAGATCAGCTTGCTTGACTGCAGTTCATGCCTACTGAACCTGTTTTATGTCTTACATACAGTCACCAAGACGTTAGATAATGGGGAAGTGGTTCACACATACTACCTGGACCTCACCAAGGCTTTTGACACCATGCCCCACTCAGGTATTATTGATAAACACACCAGCCTATACATTCACCCATACATCACAGGTTGGGTTGCCAACTGGCTTACACACACAACCCACATGCAATGGCGGATCCAGGAATTCACAGAAGGGGGGACACAGTCTGGATACTTCACTACCGGGGTGGAAGCAAGAAAGTGGGACACTTGGTTTGGTAGTTGTGATAACATCACCTTAAAAAGCTCTGACATCATGTCTGGAAAGACATCACTTTACATTCAGTTACACGATTTTACTGTGGATGTGGTAGCAGAAAAAAGTAATTCCTACACAGCACATCTATTTTCAGTGCATGCCTGGAAAAAAATTGTTGACCATACCAACTCACATTCTCCTTCCATGGCATAGTGGGCATATGGACTCTTATAAACTTGTAAAGAATCCCACTGAAGTTGGAAATAACCACAGTGAAGTCTACTCTGTTGTTAAACATAAAATATATACCAGACATTAAGATACATTAGTAAAAGCTTCATTTATTGATGTACCAAATAAACTAAACTCATAAAACTTTCCTTAGCTGACCATTATGTTTTTGGACTGTTTACTGTTCTTTCTCTGGGTTTAAGCACAACTAATTTTCTTTAACAAAAGTCCTACTGTACCTTTTCTCTTCTTTCAACAAATTCTGGAGTGAGCAAAGGAGGGGGAGGCAATGCTGGTCTCCAGGAGTTCAAAAATGCCGGTTGTCTTCTTTCTCAAGTCAAAGTTCAATGAAACGAATTGTTTTTAGGTCAATGTTTTCCAAGTTCATGGCCATCTGAATTTGAGTAATTTCTTCTTCCAACTCATGGTCTTTGACAGTGAACTTCTGTCCTGTTGAACTTTCACTGAGCTTGGATTGCAGTCACTGCAACTTCAGCACTGGGGAAATAGTTCTGTGTTTTATAATTGGAATAGTCTCTGTAGCAATTACCATTTTTGGGAGTTGAATATAAGCTGACCATTTCCAATACAATTGCTACTACCTTGTTTTCCACAGCTGCTGGCAACTTAAATGCAGCAGTGTTATATTATCATTTTGCCAGGTTTTAAAGAATTCAACAAATGGTTCAGCCTTAAGAAAGCTTTGTGTCCATTTAGCTTCACTGTTCAGGAGGTTTGGCTGTAGTTAGAGAACACATCATTGTACATGTTAGTGATGTTGGTGTCCTGGTTAATTTAATATATTGTTTTTGGAGTAACTGAGTTCTGCAGTGGTACTACTCTGACTGAATTCTGTGATCTTTTCTCTTCTGTTTGTCAGGTTTTCTCCATTTTTTCATGTCCATGTGTATCTGCAAGTTTCCCCTTAATACAACTCATGTTCCTGAACATCTGCTCACCTTTTGTTGTATTCCATTTCTTTGCATTGCTCATGTATACATCCCTCCTGAACTTCTCTTGCTGTCATCCATCAAACTCTGCATTAAAGTTTTACATAATGTACCTGCTCTCATTATCTTTAGAGAGCCTTCTTTCCTCAGCCACTTCTAAAGCCTTCACAGACAGTCATTTTGCCTTCTTAATCTTCTTTCTATTTAGAATTAATTTTTTGCAACTTCCTGGGTAATATTTCAAACTTTTGTCCATAGTTCCATGTACACTGTCTAGCATGCCTAATCCCTGACTACTGGTACTTCTCTTACTTTGTATGCTGCCTGTGGAGTAGAGGACTTCTGTGATGGTAGTGCTCTGACTACTGGTACTTCTATGAATTTCTATGTTGCCTGGGAGTAGATGACTTCTATGATGGTAGTACTGACTTCTCTGATGGTACTTCTATGCATTTCTATGTTGCCTGTGGAGTGGATGACTTCTATGATGGTAGAGCTCTGACTGACTACTGGTACTTCTCACTTTCTGTGCTGCCTGTGGAGTAGAGGACTTCTGTGATGGTAGTGGTCTGACTACTGGTACTTCTTACTTTCTATGCTGCCTGGGAGTAGATGACTTCTATGATGGTAATACTGACTTCTCTGATGGTACTTCTATGAATTTTTATGTTGCCTGTGGAGTGGATGACTTCTATGATGGTAGAGCTCTGACTGACTACTGGTACTTCTTACTTTCTATGTTGCCTGGGAGTAGATGACTTCTATGATGGTAGTACTGACTTCTCTGATGGCACTTTTATGAATTTCTATGTTGCCTGTGGAGTGGATGACTTCTGATGGTAGAGCTGACTGACTACTGGTACTTCTCTTACTTTCTGTGCTGCCTGTGGAGTAGAGGACTTCTGTGATGGTAGTGCTCTGACTACTGGTACTTCTATGAATTTCTATGTTGCCTGTGGAGTAGATGACTTCTGATGGTAGAGCTCTGACTGACTACTGGTACTTCTCACTTTCTATGCTGCCTGTGGAGTAGAGGACTTCTGTGATGGTAGTGCTCTGACTACTGGTACTTCTTACTTTCTATGCTGCCTGGGGAGTAGATGACTTCTATGATGGTAGTACTGACTTCTCTGATGGTACTTCTATGAATTTCTATGTTGCCTGTGGAGTGGATGACTTCTGATGGTAGAGCTCTGACTACTGGTACTTCTTACTTTCTATGATGCCTGTGGAGTAGAGGACTTCTGTGATGGTAGTCCTCTGACTACTGGTACTTCTTACTTTCTATGTTGCCTGTGGAGTAGAGGACGTCTGTGATGGTAGTCCTCTGACTACTGGTACTTCTTACTTTCTATGTTGCCTGGGAGTAGATGACTTCTATGACGGTTGTACTGACTTCTCTGATGGTACTTCTATGAATTTCTATGTTGCCTGTGGAGTGGATGACTTCTATATAGGTAGAGCTCTGACTGACTACTGGTACTTCTCACTGTCTATGCTGCCTGTGGAGTAGAGGGCTTCTGTGATGGTAGTACTGACTTCTCTGATGGTACTTCTATGAATTTCTATGTTGCCTGTGGAGTGGATGACTTCTGATGGTAGGCCTTTGACTACTGGTACTTCTCACTGTCTATGCTGCCTGTGGAGTAGAGGGCTTCTGTGATGGTAGTGCTCTGACTACTGGTACTTCTTACTTTCTATGTTGCCTGGGAGTAGATGACTTCTATGATGGTAGTACTGACTTCTCTGATGGCACTTTTATGAATTTCTATGTTGCCTGTGGAGTGGATGACTTCTGATGGTAGAGCTGACTGACTACTGGTACTTCTCTTACTTTCTGTGCTGCCTGTGGAGTAGAGGACTTCTGTGATGGTAGTGCTCTGACTACTGGTACTTTTTACTTTCTATGTTGCCTGGGGAGTAGATGACTTCTATGATGGTAGTACTGACTTCTCTGATGGTACTTCTATGCATTTCTATGTTGCCTGTGGAGTGGATGACTTCTATGATGGTAGAGCTCTGACTGACTACTGGTACTTCTCACTTTCTATGCTGCCTGTGGAGTAGAGGACTTCTGTGATGGTAGTGCTCTGACTACTGGTACTTCTTACTTTCTATGCTGCCTGGGGAGTAGATGACTTCTATGATGGTAGTACTGATGTCTCTGATGGCACTTCTATGAATTTCTATGTTGCCTGTGGAGTGGATGACTTCTATGATGATAGAGCTCTGACTGACTACTGGTACTAATCACTTTCTATGCTGCCTGTGGAGTAGACTTTCTATGTTGCCTGTGGAGTGGATGACTTCTGATGGTAGAGCTCTGACTACTGGTACTTCTTACTTTTTATATTGCCTGGGGAGTAGATGACTTCTATGATGGTAGTACTGACTTCTCTGATGGTACTTCTATGAATTCTTATGTTGCCTGTGGAGTGGGTGACTTATGATGGTAGAGTTCTGATTGACTATGTTGCCTGTGAAGAACATTACTGGTATTTATCTTACTTTCTGTTGCCTGCAGAGTAGATGACTTCTCTGATGGTAACACTCAGACTTAATTAGTAGTCAGACTTTGTCAATATGTTATACCATCTAAACATATGTATAAAAACATTCTCGGATGTCTTTCTGCAAATAAATTGATTACCGAGGAGTAGTCTATTGGGATGTCCCTATGCATGAACAGCAACACTAAACTGTTAAGGCTCTCTTGTCCCATGGTACTCCGGAGTTCAGACTTTATCAGTTTTAAGGCTGAATTAGCCCTCTCTACTCCAGCAGTTGTGACTGGAGTGAGCAAGAGTGTATTTAATACAAAGGAAATGTTTGGGAACATTTTGACATTTGTTTGCGAATAGGTCTGCTTCAAATCATTTGGCAGTGCAGAATTGTGCGATGTAGCCTCCCATGTCCTTTTCCACAGTCTGAGCTCTTGGTGGAATGTTGTTGGTGAAGGCAAGTAAAAAAAAATTTTAAGTGAACTCTATCTAATGTTAAGCTGTTCAAGTTTGATGGAATTAGTGAGAGTCCTTGAATAGCTGTTGATGCCATTGTAGTGAATCATCTGGACAGTTCATGAATGAAGTGATCCAGAAAGGAAATAAAAATTGCTCTTTGCCAGTACTCTTCTGAAGTCTCTCCAGCCACATTGTTCCTCATAGTCTGTTTGCTACAGACACGTGGAAGGGGTAATTCAGTATTATTGCAGAAGCTCCCCATTTCTGACATATCTCTGAAGATATTCCTAAACTCATTCTCAATGTTTGCATGAACAGCCTGCAGCTCATTAAGCACACAGCTGACTTGCTCATATGCATACAGTATGTCTTGTGACGATCCTTGCAGAAGTTTGCTAAGGGGCTTAGTAAAGCCAAACAAGAACCTTGCTGACTACAAGACTTAGTAATTGAACTGTAAAGTCCACTGGCATCTGTTAAAGTTTTTCCATCCCAGTGTGGCTCTCTGTTATTCATAATATTGTGTAAACAGTGAATGAGTGCTTCATACATATGATAGAAGTCATCAAAGGCTGTATGTCTCTCCACCCATCTGGTCTCACACAGCAACTTAAGCTTTTGTTTTTCTATAGGTTTTTTGCCACTTGCCTTTTGCTGTAAGTTTATGTATGGCACTGATTCCTCTAGACATCTTTGCCTTTTTGGGGAGTATTTGAAAAACAAACCAACTTCCTTCACTATAGTTAACATTATTCATACTTCTGGATCTTGGCAAGCCTTTGAAAGTACGAGGTTCAACTGGTGGCTAGCACAATGGAAAAAAAATAGCATGTGGTACTTTTTCTTGAAACAAAGATGCACAGCCTTTCTGTGCTCCAGCCATGTTTCCAGCACCATTGTACCCTTGAGCTTTGCAGTGCTAAAGATTCAATGTTAACTTTGTTAGGCATGTGACCAACTTATTGCATATCTCCTCTCCAGTCACAGATTCACAGGCAATAAACTCTGTGAATCTCTCCACAGGATGGCCATTCTTCACATATCGTAGTACTACTCCAAGTTGTCCCCAGTTGCTTATATCTGAAATTTCATCTGCTTGGATGGAATAAAAGGGTCCAAGAGGCTGTTGTTTAATATCCTTTATTATCTGCTGTTGAATGTATTCTTTAATACAGCCTAGCAATTCATTCTGTACTGTTTTTGAAATATACGTTGCATTCTTTTGGCATGTCTGCAAGTGGGCTTCTAACTCTCTGTCACCAGCATCAATTCGGAAATCAACTAGAGATCTGAAGTTTCCTTTGTTGGTTGTACAGTCAGATGTGCAGTCATCTCTATGTCCACGGAGTGCTATCCCTTGCCTTCCACAGTACTCCAGACACTTTATAATAGAGGTTAGTAGAGCTCTGTTTTTGGCCACCTGCAGCAGTGACGCATTTGAAATTGCAAAGTCCACTCTTTGACTTGGATTGTCACTTGTGACTCGGAAAGCAAGTAATTTTGCCTCAGATTTCTTGTGGTAATATAATTCTGAATGTTGCTGAATATCAGCGTTGGCATGCTTCCAATTACAATATAGCTGCTCAATGAATAACTTTGCACGTTCCGTCTGTGCTGGTGTTGGAAATAACACACAGGCTAAACAATACAGCCCATCTTTTTTCACTGAATATGCCAGAAAATGAAACTGGTCTAGCCATGACAGCTGACATTGGTGAAGGGAACTTCCTGATTTTCTTCTTTTGTCTGTGAAGGCTTTGAGTGGGTTTGTCACGTCAAGTGGTTTGCGATGATTTAGGACAATGACTTTCTCCTTATCTGCAGCATTAGTACATGTGATGTACTCACTAATATCTGTCAGTGAACACTTTGTGGCACTGACTTCATCCGAATGCTTCTTACTGACTGCACTAACAGTACTTCTCTCACTTTCTGTTATCTGTTAAGCTGCTGACTTCTGTGACAGTACTATTTTCACTGACTTCTCTGATGGCACTACATTCATTTACCATGTCTTCTGTGTCAAACACGCATGACTCTCTGACTGCTGGTTAAAAAAACAAAAACAAATATCAAGAGGAAGATAACTTCTGTAACAGTACAACAAATACTTCTGTAACAGTACAACAAATACAACTACATTTGCCTCCACTGAATATCGTACTGTTATACGCAAAAAAAGTTTCACTAACTAAAAAAAATAGGGAAAGACTCTACACACTAGATGTCTGCAAACCCACAAAAGAAATGCAAAGTATACAACATGGATTATTAAGATGTTCTGTCTCACCGATGAGCTCCTGCCTTCATATAAGACTTTTAGAGTGCAGTACCTTTCAGTTCATTTTCCATTACATATCTGACTTTCCTTTCAAGACTAAAATCAGTAAAACTTAATACCCTCATTCATAAAATCTTAGACAAATACTTTAGCACAAGAAATAGTGTCACACACATCTGAACTATCTGACAATCATCCTGATAATAGGACATAATTCTGTACTTTACCACTACTCTCACCCACAAATGACTTACCCTCAGAGACTGAACCTTCTCCGTGTTTTATGACCTTTCTGAAAAATTTGAAGAGAGACTGTTGATGTAGCTCTCGCTTTGCTCCTGAAGACAGCAGCACTTTCTGCTGACATACTGCAGCTCATTTCAATACACAAAATAACTGGTTGAAGCCTTCGGTTATCTAATGTACAAAATAAAACAGTGTCAAGTACTAATGACTTGGCTAATGGCCACAACAACACGTCTTCATTATGCTGAAGAAAGAACACATATAAAATGGTTCACAAATGAATGCACAAATCTGTTCTTTGTTTTGGCATGTTGCAATTGCTTTACAAAACTGTCTGTCTGTGGGTGCTATACTTCTGTCAGCCTTCACACATTCTGGCATTACACAGCATTTTCTGGACAAATAAAGGGCATAGGTCAAAACTGTAAGCATTTTGTGAGCGATGAAAGATATCAGAATGTACAAATAGCCTGAACTTTGACTGCCACGTGTCCACAATGGTGAGGAAGTCCTTCTATGTGGAACAACTTATAAGTAAATGTATGGCATCCAGATCCAAGGAAATTATAACCCCACTGTATTCAGCCTGATTAGACCAATAATTCAGTACAATGCACCATTTCACATGCACTTGACTAGGCACTTATTTTACATATAATGAAGTGGCTGGCATCACCTCAGATTTTCCTCACAAAGAGCATACAGGGTATAAACAAAATGTCTTATATGGATAGACTAAAAGGCCTATCCCTATATTCTGTCTCCTACCAATTATTAAAGGGTGACCTGTGCCTGTTCTACCAGTCACTCACAAATCCTGACTTGGTGGAGCTGCCACACATCTGCAAGTCAAACAGCACAAGGGTCAGCTGATCTCAGGATCTAAACTTAGTCAGTGACTCAAACAAAACATGCAGGAGAGACAGCTATGTGTCTCAGAGATTGCTCTTTTTTGGAACAGGCTTTCCATAGTAGGCAGTTCAGGGGGATGGGTACCCGGCTTTAAGAGGGGATCTACAAGAATGCTGCCAGAAATGTTTGCAAGAAAGAAACAATATGAGCAGAGACTACATGTATGGAGTGAAGAAAGGCTAAATGATATATAATAGTCTCACCAGCTGCACTAGTAGATTTTGGATCTTTCCAAATTACAATTTGTATTTTCCATATAATGTACTGAATGTGATGTTCAAGATTTAGGATGCTATTTATAAACCTTAAGCACAATGTAATAGGGCTGATACCCTGTAAAGTAATGCATCAACCTATTTTTGATTCACAGAAACTAGTACACTATGAGTTAAAAAAAACTGTACATAATCTTACCCCATTATGTAGAAAGAATAACCTATGCAAGGAATAAACACATAAATGACCCCCATCCCCAGGATTACATGCCATTTGTAAACATTACACAAACTGCATATGGGCTGATCCCAATGTGGTTACTTATGGGACCCAAAATGGGTACCTACAGATGGTGCAATGCTTGTGACCACAGTGACACCCTTTCCTGTTGACATGTTGTTTGGATACCAGAGCAGAGCAGTAAGTCAACACTAAATTAAAGAAAAAATGACTGGTAGGTAAAACCTTGCCAGCAACAAAATTCTCTGTGGTGCGGTTAACCCTATTACCACACTCACATCTTACTCTGCACTCACACAGTGGTGCTGTCAAGGTCCTACCAATAGCAGTTGTCAAAGCACCAGATCCTCTCATCACTGTCATATGGTAATGACCATAGCTGAGTGGGATGTCAGTGGAGCACAGCAGGTAACAGCTGCTTTTTATAGTATATTATACATTACTAAACATTTCTTCACAAAATCTGTACCATGTGGAGTTATGCTAAAACCTTTACTGTGTGGTATTGTCATGTTAAAATCTGTACTGTGTGAAGCTTTCATGCTACACAGTCAAACCTACCTGGTGCACCAGTGTGTACTGTGCATACCTGTGCACCATTCTCAAAAGTTGAGAGTCTTCCATACTCTGTAAACCTTATATTTGCATCTCAGCAATAAACAGTAGTGTATTAAAGTTAGTATATATAACACTTTTATTCAACTAACCACTACATTTATGAATCCTGGGGTTAACTTATCCCGTAAATGGATGCCAAGATATTTATGTGTAGTTCTATACAGCAATCATGTATAATGTATGGTAAGGGAAGGCATTCCAGATGTTTGTTGACTTTAATCAGAAAGAAGCACATTTTGGTAGTACTTGGGAGTAAATTAATGGTAAAGAGCTTGTTTTGAAGAATGTTAAATAATGTTGATGACTAACTTGCTCTGTATGATTTGCAGAGGACTGCTGAGTTTCAATCTGCTGAAGTAAGTGGAATTTTGGATAGAGTTACCACTTATTATTTAAAACAGTAAAGGATTCAGGACTGAGCCCTGTTAAACATCAGTGGCAGCAGTTAGAGTAGTATATTTCGGACCTTCCCAAATTACAGTTTGTACCTTCCGTATAGCTTGTAATCTATTAAAAGCAGAGTCATGGTAAGCCAAATTTGTGTAGCCCAGTGAGTGGTAACTGACAATCTACCATGATGAAAGTCTTCAGCTTGTCTAGAAAATACAGCAGTTGGCTCCACTATTCAAGGTGTTATGGTAGCATTCTGAGAAGCAACTGCATGCTTGTACGCTGGCCCATGTACCAGGGGCGGCCCGTGGCATCGGTCTGTCGGACTGCAGCCCCCTCAGCCACAAATTACTGTTGTGTAGTACTTCACTGTGTTTAAAAATAAATAAATAAATAAATAAATAACCTTTTTTTTTTTTAAATTTGCGTCCGCGACTCGCGCATGCGCAGTTTAACCACCTCGGGCTGCGGCGGTTTCAACAGTTTTTTTTTTTTTTTTATTTTGATTGCAGCCCGGGGGGAGCTATGAAGATAGCATTGTGATGCCCAGAAGTCTATGCGGTTCCAAACCGCATAGACTTGGAAGGGGCTCGGACTGCGACGTCCGCAGGCACGTCTTGACATGCTTGCTGGGATGCATGCTGATTGGTTCTCGCTCTCTTCCCGGGCTTTGTGCTGGGAAAGAGCGAGAATCTGTCAGTTAGAGTGATCAGTGGACTGTGGTGGAGGATTTATTTAGTGCAGCTTTTTTTTTTTTTTTTTATCGGGTCTAGTGTGGTGTGGAGGTTCCATTTATTTAGCCGATCGTCAGGCCGGTAAGTATGTGTGTGTGTGTGTGTGTGTGTGTGTGTGTGTGTGTGTGTGTGTGTGTGTGTGTGTGTGTGTGTATGTATTCAGCACTCAGACAGAGAGGAAGAAAAAGTTCCTTGAAGTAAACGTTATTAAACTGAGGTAGATGCCGGACTCGGCTGGCTCTTTACAGATGAGATGTCAATGTATTTTTTTTTTGTACAGTCAGTAGTACTCTCGAACGCAGCAGTGAATCTGCACTAGATAGATTCATAGATAGATGATGTGACATCAGTCTGTAATATTGTATTGCTGTGTGTCAATACTCATAAGCAAAGATGACCTCTCTATAAACTAGAAGTTTGGAGTAAAAATGATAGAGAAATATGACCACATTTGTAGTATGTTTGCTGCCAGGCATATTATAGCCTTTAAAGTTAGCAATGCAATGCATGCATCGGTATGATGATTGGTCTCTGATCAGTGAACTCAATCTTCATAAGGGTTAGATTATTTTATGGTAACAGTGAACCACTCTGTTTTTATCCTCTGTGTACAGTGTAGTTTTTAGTGAATATGACTACTGATTGTTTTCCCTGCTCCAGTTTAAAAGGGCTATGGTTTGCATAAGCTGTTTATTGTACAGTAGCGTGACTTGTGAACCTGTATTAGTGTATTCCTCCTCTTCCTATTGTTATTAAGCCTCTCAGGAATTACTTTCTGTCCTCACCAACAGCTAATGAGAGAGAGAGAGAGAGAGGGGGGCAAAGTGGTACCCACTACTATGTTGTTATTTAGGGGTGTTATACTATAGGTTGTTTGTTGAGTAAGTATGTAGTTACAATGTCCTTAGAGTTGCATGAAAATGTTAACTGTTATTAATGGGGAATGGTTAAGGTGCATGGAGAGGGCTGCCTTTCTTATCAAAACTCCTCTCCACCCACAGCAAAGAAAGCTCATGGACTGCAGCCATTCCAGTATTGTCAAAAGGGAAGAAATCTAATTTCAAATTTCAGGATGTCAGTTCCCACAGCAATGCAAATGCAGCTGCATTATAAATATATAACAACATATATAATAAAACATTTATGTTAGGCATCTAGCAAGCCTTGACATATTCATCAAAAAGTGGAAATGGAAGGCCCATGTTCTTAACATAAACTTATCCAAGTAAATAGCCCAGAGTAGTATCTTCTGGGAGCTAAGGCGGTGTGACTGCCAGAACTATTTATACATAGCTTAATCTCCTGTCCTAGCGTGGCATTGAAATGCTTATTTTGTAGAACTGTTCTAATCAGATCAGTCCTTCCCAGAAACTGTTCCAATATTTAATTTTTTTGACTTGCAGCAGTGAAGTGTAAATTGCATAGTAAGGCTTACAAGCATGCAGGAAATTACTTAGCTGAGTGCATGGGATTTAATTATAGACTCTAAACTCATTCATTCAACATTGTAGTGGAGTGGATAGACAAGGAAGGAAAAAAAAAACAAGAAAAAGAGTTTATATATAAAACAGCTTTGCTTGACATCATGTAAAATTATCTAAGAATGGCTTTGTATGTTATGGATTTTTCATTTCCTTGCCCCCAAAACACCACATTATGCCTATCTCATTTATTTAATGACTTATACTTAACTGGTGCTTGGGGTCTCATATTTATTGAGTAGAATTCTGCAGCCCATATATTAGTTAAATAAATCCATAATAACAGTGATATTTTAAGTCCCCAAAACAGATAATCTTCTAAGTGGCTGCACTATCCTTTATTTTTGAATATCACATGTATGCTGAATAGTTTTTCTTTATTCTTTGTATTATGCAATACTTATATTGCCAGTATTGTGACTACTCAAGAACAGTTTTTGTCTTTGGCAACCTGTAATGGGTGCCACTTCCTTTCAAGATAAGTAGCAATCCTTTTATTAACTTTATCCTTTCTCATAGGTTCATAGGTTCATAGGAGATTACTAGGCTAATGGCTCAAGAGCCCTTCTAAGCCTAGCCATTATTATCTGGATTTACCCAGATTATCAATACATAAGGGCTAGAAGATGGTTTAGGTTTGTGCATATCTATACCTTTGGGTATTTTACAGACTGCCCCTGTCCATAAGAGACAAAAGCACTTCCTCAGGATTGAATTTATGATTCCCCATCTATTGATCCAAACTGTGTTTGAAGAGGGTCAGGGAAGGGCTCTACGTTATATGAATTAGAAATGCAGTGTGAGGAGAAGTGGTTTGAGCTGAGTGCTGCTTGTTTTTTATATTTGATTTTGACTGGCATTCCAGTAACGTATTTAAAAAGTAATTTACTTTTTCATGCCTCACAACCTTTTTGTTTCCATCTAGATATTAAGCAAGCTGTCATATAACCAATGCATTGAAATATTTTTTTCTTCTACACTTCATTTTGTCTTGACTGGACTCTCATAGTGATGGTTTGGCACCCAGGGCAGCATATCTAATTCAAGTCCCAGTGTTTGCAGTTTTTAGCATATGCCCCACCCCTTTCTGGTTGGTCACACCCCTTTCAATTGGCCCCACCCATCCATCTGTCTCCTGCAGCCCCCCTTTGATTTGACAGCACCAGCCGCCACTGCCATGTACCTTAACTTATTTTTTCTCCTTTATGTCAGCTTTCATTTGGTACATGTCTGCAGTTCTGATCTTTAGTTTTCTGAGCATTATTCTTTCATCGCTCTTCTCACATATTCTGCTTTAGAAAAAGCAACTTGTGTGTGTTGATTACTCTAGTTCTGCATTATTATTTTAAACCTTGCTTTTTGTGTTTGCCTGAGTCCGGCTGTATTATTTTTGGTAAATCTCTTTTGATATGTATCTCTTTTGGTGTCTATTACTCCATATTTTTCTTTTAGATTTCAATGTAATGTACCTATATTAGCTGGTGTAAATTTGGTTCATGTTGTATATACTATGTTTGAAAGTCCCATATTTAAAGCTATGTATCAGTTATGTAATGTAAAGTCAAGATCATGAATGAAAATGCACATCACTGTTTCATGTGCACTTACCCCATTTAAAGAGCACCACCAGTTTAAAAAATGAACATAGGAAGAATGCAAGACATCATTATAGTATGCAGTGGGTAATGTTTCCCATCCTGTAGCAATCTGATGCAATCATACACAGAAGTTTATTTATCCTTTGCTGATCAGGTTAGTCCCACTGGGCTAGTAGCCTCTTTTCAGGGGTGTATTTCTGCTACAACTGCAATTTGACTAGGGCATCAAGGACCTTCCTTTACTCTTTTCTATAAGTGCTATTAGGATCTTTTATATCCACCTGTGCTACCACCAACTCAAGCAGATTGGACAACAGTTTAACTTCTTATCCGAAGGACGTCACACTCTGGAGTACAGCACTCCCCCAGTGCTGCACTGTAGTGTCAGCAATTCATTCACCTGGATTGGAAACAGAACCCACAGCCTTCTAGTCTTGGAACACCAAATCATTTGAGAAATGCATGAGGAAATGCAAAACAATGCCTCAGTCAAAGAACTGAATGAACCATGACTCTCCATAATTTAATGTTTTGTATAAATGTCCTAAGTATTTGCTGTCTAAAATCGTACTTCTTTGCATTAGACTATTGTTTGTAAGACACTTTACAGACCAAAGGAAATATAATGGCAGCTGCAAGATGGTATTCACTAGTGTTATAGGCAGATTATATTGCAGAAAAAGAAACTCCATTAGACCTCTAACCCAACAGTTTGTATGCAAGTAATTTGTTAGATTTTAATTAAAAGCAAGTAGCAGTTTCTGTTGTTTAGCAGGAAGATGAAGTGCTTCTGGAACAGCATTAAATGTGCCTGTTTGCACAAAATAAGAGGACTCATTGCCTTATGCTCAGTTTAAATAACTGAACATGTTCTGTAACTTCAGGACACAGCATTTAACATTTGTCTCTGTAAAGCTACCAGGAAATTATACCATGTATTAGCCCTTAAAGTCAAATAAAAATATTCCTCAGTGGGGCTCACAATGATGTCTAATTATATGTACACAAATAGATTCAGAAAGGGATGACCGAAGCAAAATTCCCTTATGAATTTAGAAATAGTTTGAGGCTATAGGGGATAAAAGAGACTATAAAGATTTCATTTTTCTGCTTGTTAGTAATGCATTGTTTCCTCTACCTACAGGATTACTGCCAACAGCTTTCACCTCCTGGACATCTAATTTTCTGTAATGTTGCATCCCTACAAAATGATACAACTCTGCACGCGATGAACGTACAGGCTGTCCTGAAAACTGTCATGTTTCAGTAAACAACGTTCAGCTTTGGGCGTCGAGAAAGGCTGTAGTCCTGTTTCTTTCAGGCACAGTGACTCGTGCTACTAGACATAAACATTGACTGTTCTGGTGAATTCAGACTGGGGCGACAGTGCAATTTCATGGGAAACAGTGGTATAAAGATGGCTTCTTATTTTTTTTAAATATTTTTTTATTTTATTTTTTCGTCACTCCAACTACACAATTGAACTCAAACCAATAACCATAATGATGTCCTTCCCAGGTCCAGTTCTAATTATAATGGCTTTCAGAAAAATCAGGGAGTCTCAGACTCTGTATTAAGGGGCAATGCATGTAGCAAGACCCAGAAGCGCACGCGAGTTGTATTTATAGCCTTTATGGAATAGTGAGGGAGAGTGTGAAATGTCACGTGCACGCTCTGTTTCATTCATTCATCCATTCACAATCTGGCAACTTCAGGGAAGGTAATGTGGAACAAACAGGCAAAATGTGGAACACTTACTAATGACTTACTAACCACTTAACTAGGAAGCTCATAGAATGGTTAAAATGTTGTATTTTTACTTATAAAATAGTTCTTTTAATGATTTAGCACTGTTACAGGTTAAAAAACACTAACCCTAAATGTGTGACAGGCTCTTTCAATGTGGAACTTTGAGGAACATGACCTTTTTAATACCCCAAATGAGGATGTTTTTTCCTCGAAATGAGGTACTCTTGAGAGGTATGGCAGCATCTACCTAACTGAAAACTGGCATCTGAATTCAGCAAAATAAAGGATGGTGTTCTGCAATAAAAAAGAAGGTGATGGCTGCTTGTATTTTATTTGGGCATTAACACTGTGCAACTAGTGAAGAACTTTAGCAGGTGATCATGGTCATAAAAAATGCCCCTGAAGACTTCATATCATAGTGCGTCACAGTATCTCTGTTGGATGCATGCAAAGTAGCGGAAACTGTATGGAATACCACAACAATGGGCTATTCGCTATATATCCCCTTTGTTTTGGAATGCCACAAGCTGTATGGAATACCACAACTAGTGTTAAACGGGATTTTCGCTATAACTACCTGGTTGCAACATGAAATCCATGTCGTTACATTTACAGGAACAGCACAGTTAACCGAATAGTAAAGGGATTTGTTAAACACGCATGGATTATTTTGTTACACCTCATATTAACTACTTGCATGTATAACGATCGAAACTGAAGCAGCCTTTCTGTTCAATCAAGGCACTCTCCTCTATGTTATCTACATACGAAGCAGACCGCATGCACAGGGGAGTAAGCAAACACATTTAAACTTTCAGAAAAAGTAATTGCTAGCTTACTGCTTTGAATCATCTCCATGACTCATTGAGTTGACCTAAGATTTCATTCTTAGAATTTCTGAAAGACTTCTGAACACGCAAGAGCACATGGGGAAAAACTAGTGCAGATCATGGCGCCATTTTTTAACGTAGTCTACAATGGCACCATGATGCAATGATTTTAATCCCTTAATAATTTAATAAGTTATGCCTTGGCAGATTGAATCTGCCAAGGGATCTTGAGAGATTTTATCATTTCGGGGCAATTAATTATTATTTGAATTTCAGATAATATCGAATTCCACAATACATGCGGCATGTTCAACAACAGTTGCTTCGAGTTCATACATCCCATGTTCTTGTTTTTATTAATTTTTTTTTTTTTGTCATGTTTAATACAGATAGTAACAGATAACTTATTAAGGATGTTAGAACTTGAAGCAACATGCCGCATGTACTGTGGAATTCAAATTTATTATAATTATATGTTTAATAACTGTTTAACTGTTAACATGTTAAGCAATCAATTATTGAATACATTATTATTAACCAGCTACAAAACGGCATTAAGCTTTACACCAGAAGAAACTTTTAAATATCAGATAAAGAAATTATATCTACGCTGAACCTAAAGTTTAAAACAAACACCAAAACACAAACATTACAAAAAACACCACTAAATGTAAAAGCACCACTTTAAATTTAGGCACTAAACACAGATTACATTTCCGGAATACTTTAAACTACCTGACAAGTCATTTAAAACTTTTTAATTTAATATTTAATATCAAACTGGCTCTTTGGTACAAACACAAAAAAATACCTCTCTGATAGACTCACAGACTTGCTGAAGGGAGTTTGCTGGAGTTCACTAGTCACTGCTGACTTTAAAGTTTAGTAAATTACTGTGTCATAATACTAAGTTTGAAAACAAGTGTTTACCAAAACGCACCTTACTCAACTACAACAGAGAATTATTTGGAGGAGCAATTATTGAGGAGATTAAATCACCTGACTCTGCAACCTCCAATCGCTTCTCCAATGTATTTGAGTTAGGCGTGATTTTTCACAGCATTGATTGGTTCAGGTCCTGAGGAACCCGAACTGAAAAAAAAATGTACGGTACTGTCCACGTTTTTTTTTAAACTGTCAGAGCAGACAAATGGTTTCAAACTATTACATATTACATATTACTAGGACTCAGTGACTCCATATATGATTTTGTCTTGTCAGTTCAAAAAAAAAAAAACACGTAACTTGAAAACTTGAAAGAGTTCTGGACAAAAGGAGGTGGCGACAAAAGGAGGTGGCACGCGCCCCCTGTGCTCATGCCTAAATCCGCCACTGTCACATGGTATAACTAGCGGTCTCCAGGTCCAACTCTTGAACAGTCATGACTGGTGTCCCACAGGACTTAGTCCAGGGAGCCCTACTGTTTGGCATATATGTCTCAGATGTACAGGCAAACACAGGTGAACTACGGCAGATCATGTTTGGTAATGACTGCAAACTGGGAGCTATGACTGATAGTCCAGCTGACACAGACATCCCTCAGGGGGCCTCACAGAGAACATCACAGGGTGCCACTGACATGGCCTCTAGCCAAGTGCCACTAACTGCATGGTCATTCCATTGTGGAATCGGCACCCACATATTAACACATGAGCGGCAGTCACTTTAATACAGACAAGGTAATGGGGTATCTGGGGACTAAGGTAGATAGTGATATCTCCTGTGACAATCATATCTCCACAGTTGTTAGGACATTCTTCTATATAGGCCATCTGACTACTAAAGGATTTCCATCTAGACATACTGGGGTTATATTGCTCATTTACTCATCACTCATCAGTCCCATCACAAGGGTATAATAATCCATGTGGGATGTACCTCAGAGGACATGTCCAACAGCTGGGGGGTCCTCGAATGTACCTCACCAAGGGGAATACTGACCTCCAACATATGGCCTATGCAGCCAGACTGAATAAACTCCTGCTTTACTCACTGGCATCTCGTTTACCCAAAGATGATCTTTGCTGACCAACACAGGCATGTCGAACTCTGGCTTGATGGGTATGCTCCACTTATGGGAATACATGTCAAAGTGAGCCACACACTGTAGTGAGCTGACCTTGCCACAACAATAACCAGAAAATGCTGGAGGGACAGCTTCCTGTCACAGACACTGCCCATACTTTGGAACAACACCCCCAATTACATTTTATGGAGCCCCTCACTAACACACTGCAAGAGAAAGCTTGAAGGGTGGATGGGGAACAGTAGATGCACCCCAGGGATCCCGCCTTTGCCTCTGCTCCACAGAAGGATGGTTAATGACTCAATGGGGTGGCAAACACTGACTCATTTTGGCTGGCCTTATGAATGGCCTCTGGCAGTTGACCAAGTACCTACCTATGAATCTATACATACAGTATCTGCATATGCTGATAGCTTAGTTTACTGTTCAGGTGTTGACTTACCTTGTGCCACTGGCTGTTGTGTGTGCAGTAATTGAGGGCTGCCTATGTTGGATGCACAGAGTAGACTGCCTATACATGACAATTTACAGGTAGTCTTGTGTGTGTGCCATCCATTTTTACTGTGTGTGCAGGTGGAGAAGGGTGTCAGTCCCTAAGTGCCTACACTGTCAGTGTGTGTGTTATACATTACCTCTTTGCCAAGGCATGGGCATACTGGGCACGTCTCCCTCTGCCTACTGGGGCTGGCTCAGAGTTTTCGTGGTGTGAGTACCTCTGTGCCTGTGGGGCCCTTGGCAATGGTGGAGGGCTGTGAGGGCCTTCACCATTCTGTCCTTACTGCAGCTGTTTCCACAGGACCATATTGTGTCGCATGGCACACACTATGAAGATGTGGGCACATGTGCCTGGAGAGTACTGCAAGGCTCCACCAGATATGTCCAAGCAACAAAACTGTGATTTCAGCATCCCAAACACATGCTCTATGATGATTCTGGTTTGTGCGTGTGCCTCATTATGGCATTCCTGCATGGGTGTGTGTGCATTTCTGATGGGAGTCATCATCCATGGTTCCAGTGTATAGCCAGCATCCCCCACCAGGTGGCCATTTGGGATGTCCCCCCTGGCAAATAACCGATACAGCTGTGAGGCATGCCAGATGTGGGAGCCGTGATAGCTTCCAGGGCTGCCAGCACACACAACCATGATAATGCCCTGGGCATTGCACATGACCTGGCAATTGATGGAGGGATATCCCTTGTGGTTTATGTAGAAAAATCCCTGCTCACCGGGTGGTGACTTGATGTGTATGTGCGTGCAGTCTATTGCACCCAGTACCTCTGGGTATTCTGCCACATGGTGGAAGAGATGCATATTGCTGGCCAACTCCTCCTGCATTCGGGGGAAGTATATGAACTCACTGGCATGTGGTAATATGGCATCCAAGAACTGGTGTAGTACCCTGGATGCTGATGCCTGTACAATACCCATGATATCCCCATTTGGTCTTTGAAAGGTACCTCTAGCTAGTATTCTCAGGCTTAGACATACCTTCATATCCACTGGGATGGGTTCCCCTCTGTTTGTTCTGGCTCTGAGGCATGGCCGGCACAGTTCCACAAGTTGCTGTAAGGTGTCCCTGTCCACTCTGTAATGCTCTACTATTTCCAGATCATGTAGCCCCTGGTAGGTTAGCCTGGGTCTGAAAACTCTCCTCCTCCTCTGGTGCCTGTGGTGGTCATGTGCATCATCCTCCACACCACCTTCAGTCTCCAACACATGTTGTTGGATCAAAGCTATGGCAACCCCTAACATGTACATGATAAAAGTTCCCCGTCTGTATACACCACTGGTGCAGAGTGTATGGGAATACACAAATGTGTGTGAGGTGTTTTCAAACTTTATAGTATTGTGCTATGGATGCTGCTGATGTAAGTGGGTGTGTATGAACTATTCCAGCTGCTGCGTGTCTTAATTACGGGTTTTGCAATGAGTACTGCAAGTGTGGGGCCTTTACTGTGGAGATCTACTTGCCTGCCTTCATTACTCTGTTGCCCTTTAATTTACTTTTAGACCTGGATCCCCTCCCATTATCAGGCATGCATCCACCTGCCATCTTTCTTGTTTTGTACTTTCCCTACCCAGTCATGGCGAATTGTGCCTTGTAGCTAATATACTGCATATCACCTTTGTTCTGCTTTGACACTTTGCTGTTTTCTTTGCAGTACAGCCCTCCCCTTCCCTGTTCTGCAGATAGCTGCTTGCAGCCTTGTTAGCTGTTGTCAATGGGCCACTGTAGGCTCCTAGGTATTAATTAGTCATTTGCACTCCAATTTCACTGCTGCAGCATTTCATTATTTCTTTCCTATATCCTTCCTGTTTCAGCTGCAGTGCGTGACGCGCATACCTGTTTACCGGTTTTACGCACGTTTTCATCTCCGTTCACATGGATACTTGGTTACCTTGTGTACTCTCAGCTAAGCATAGCTATGGGCAATTTGGCACACCCCTATCCTGCAGCTTTGCCTAGTTAGGGGCAGACTGGTTTAGCAATGCTCCAATGTGCTTACAGCAATGGCGACACACCCCTCTCTTGATGTCATCTTTATCTCAAGGGCTCACCTCGGTGTTATAAAGCTATGCTGTTTTGTGCTTCCATACACCAGTGGGAAATCTGTGATTCACTATTACTCCTCTCAGTTGCATGGCATTGCCTACTAATTCCTAGCTACTGCGCATAACACTGTCACTGCCCCTTATAAACCCTTGTGCCATGAGTATGGTGTAGCATGCCTGCCATTGACTATTATGGGGAAATCATGATATGTATTTCACTGAGGTTTTATTCTATATTTTTCTATATTTTTATATATTCCTTGCGATCCCCTTTGCACACCGCTGCCCTGCGCTTCCACGTCACGATAGTGTGACTATATATATTAAATGTTAATTTTATATTTTGTACATTTTTTTTATTATTGTTACAAATACTTTGGATATTGATTGTAGCTAGGTGGATGGCTTTGGGGGAGGGTGATTGTGGTGATGCAGAAGAGCAGATGTTGATGGAGACAGTGGGACCAGGAGTAGGATGGATGTCACCGGAGATAGAGAGAGAATAGATGTAAAAGATGAGTGATCAGGTTCAATGGGGAGGGTAAGTTAGGAGTCTAGTTGAGGAAAGGTCTACTATTGCCAGTGAAGTGAAGCGGGTAAGAAGAGAGAGAGGTATTGGAGGGAGCGTAAATGTATAAAAGAGTTGTATTTAGAGGGTAAAGTTCATGGGGTATGGAGGAGAAGGAATGAGGGAGCTTGCTTGAAAGGAAGAAATTATATGTATTGGTAAAGAGTGTGAAGAGCCAGGGAGGATAGTAAGGTATAGAAGGGGCAAAGGATATGAGAAAGGCTGAAGTGAGAAAACATGTGGGGAGATGAAGCATGATGTAGAATGAGAGATGTGTAGAGGTAAACATGAGATGGGGTGGTAGAGATTAGTGGGCTGAGGTAGGAGAGTGAGCAATGGGAATAAAGAGAAAGCTGGGGAGAATAGTTGGAGAGCAGGGATTAAGTGGGTGAGGGAGGGATACTCGTTAGCGATTACTGGAGGTAGGGAGTATAGTGTGTCTGAGTAAGGGAGAGATTAGGAAATTTAAGAGGATTGGAAAGCTGGGGTGGAAGTCAGCTGATTGGATGAAAATGGGTGTGGGAGAAAGTAGGGAAGTATAGATGTAAGACCACTGGGGTGGGAGGAAATTGGGGGTAGGGAGGGGAGCAGAGTGAGCCCACAGGGCAAATGGCGTGGGCAGAAACCAGACAAAACCAGAGAAGCAAGCAGTGGAAAACTATCAGTGAAGACCTCAGAGGGAATAAGTTATAATACAAACTCTACATGTAAAGTGAAGGAGAGATGAGAATGGAGAGTTTATTAAGGTTGGGAATTTGTCTTCACATTGATTTGCTTATTAGTAGCCAGTTTGTGCACAGATTAGAGTAGGGAGATACATTAGCAATGAAGGGGAATCTATAAGAGATGCAAATAAACAGCTGGGGCTCAAGTAATACAAAACTAAGGCAAACAGCACTGAAAGGGCTGCTCAAGGGTTATTTTTAACCACAGAGAATAGAAAGTATCTGAATTAAGTGTATACTGTCTAGTGGATGGTGAGGATTACTGCACAAGCTGGGAGGGAAGAGGACACAAGGCTCAAACAGTCAGTATTATTAGCACGCTGAGAACTACTAAGTTACACTGCTAATATTAAAGCTTCACTATCATAACACACACATTTAGAACGCCTGAGTGGACCGACCCTGCTCTTCAGGCTCAAAAGGTATATCCTTGTTATAGTTTTACAGTACTGATTCCTTCTTAGACTGTATTGGTGGGGAGGTAACCGCAGACTGCAGACTTGCCTGAGTGTGCTGTGAAGAGAGAGAAAAAGAAAAGGCGAAGGCAGTAGAATAAGACAACGATAGGTTAAAGGAAGTAATGAGGAGATAGGAGAGTGTTAAAAGACACAGGTCTGAGGATAGAGTGAAGAGAAGCAATAGATAGCAGGAGAACAGATGCTACTGCAACAGTTTGAGAGTAGTTCAACAGGTAACACAACACAGTGTCATAACTTTGTTTGGAAACCAGTTTTGATACAATACGCCCTGTGTATCTTAAGACTAACACAGATCAAGGGCAGACTTTATGTGTCAGTTGTGCTATTGCTGATATCAATGATTTTCTATAGAAATGGAAGATCTGAAAGTAAGACTCTTGTTAAAAAATTCTCCAAATGAAGATGTGGAGAAAATCAGCTACAACTTTAGACAGCATTAATGAGCACTTATATCCACAAGGTGGAGCAATTACACAGTCCAAAGCAGTCCCTAACACTTGATAGGACAAATGCAAAGCTGATAACACATTCCATGGATTCTAGAGCTATTACATATATCTTTTCACATAATTGATTTGTTTTAAAGATTTAGCAGGTAGTGTTAAATGTGAATGGATAAATCCAGTGGTTTTAAAAAGAGAAGTTCCAGTTTAAAAAGGTCATTTTAATAATGAAAAAACTGCAAGGAGCATTTAAAAATATTCATATTTACAATAAAAGGCCCTACTTTTTTATAGCTGTGTGACTGATAAAATTTATATGCCACTAGGATACTTTACATGTAAGTCTGTAAATGATATCTATGCTGCTCAGCATTCAGGGTATGCTAGGTTTAACATAGGATTTAACCACAGCATATTAAAAACAAAATATATGAATATTTCTATTCAATAAAAGTTAGTGACAGTAAAGCTTTGTATAGACATATCACAGATTATGTTAAATATAAAAGATATGTATTTTCTGTTAGGAATATTGTTGCCTTAGGGATTATAGATATAGATTTAAAAATATTCTAGATGTCAAAAAATTAAGCTGCCAAGATTTATTAAATGCTTCTATATTACCAGGTTAAGTGATACAATTAATTATAAATGCATGCCTAAAGGTAAACACCTAAATCACCAAGATTATTTTATTTATAATTTTAAGTGGTATGTTCTGTCATTTTAGTTATTAAATGGTTTTATTTTGAGTGTTTTCAGTCTGATGATTTCTGTTACACTGTACAAGATGAAAGTATGAAGTGAACTGAAGTAGTTCTAAATAAGTTGAGTCATATGGTCTCTAGTATGTGCTGTCTGTTTTCATTTTGCTCGTATAATGAGCCTTTCAAATTCTCGAAAACAAAAGCAAACCCTATAGGCATGCATTTGACAGAATAATATTATCTGCAGTGTGCCTACCTACAAATTGCCACTTCAACAACTTCAGATAGGAAACTTAATGCTTGTTGCTTCTTGTCTTCTTTTGTGACTCCTTGAAATCCTTTAAAACTGAAAAAATTGTGTGTCCACTGAAAACATGATGTTCCTGTCCTACTCAGAGATGAAGTCATTTACTGAGCTTTCATTTGCTGTGACAGGTGATGAATGACCCTGAACTGTTCTGCTAACATCTTGTAAACAAGCCCATAAGAAATATGTTATTTCTCTACCAGGAAGGATGGCAAAGTTTTTTTAATTAAATTCCACTCCTGCTGCTATTTCCTCATCAGTTACTCCACTATATTACCTCTTTCTCCCATGTACTAATATCAAGTTGTCACCTTTCTTACATACTGATTGCATATACTGATCTGCCTTAAAACTGGCCTGGGATTCTTGAGCCACTCCCTCACTTCCTTCCAGCCTTAGAGTGCACTTCACGTCCAGATCCTGACCCACCATCTCTCTGTCCAACAGCCTTATAGATTAACCATGGCATCTACTGACCCATTCCCCTACCTCCTTCTCATTCTCATGTACATCTACTCCCATATATTGTACATCTGCCTCTATATATGGTACATCTGCCCCTATATAAAACTCAACTTCCTGGGCTTGTCTCTTTATTAGTTTCACTTTAAGCTAGTTAACCTGTCTGACCCTTACGGGATCTATCCTGTGTTATCTTTACTGGATCTACCTGCAACTACTATACTTTCAATGGTAAGTTAACTTACCATCCCATGTAATGAATAACAGACTACATTTAATAAGCTTTTCTCAGCCTCTTAATGTGTCATCTTATAGGCAAGTATTTCACATGTATACAGGAGTTTATGTATTCTATATATATATATATATATATATATATATATATATATATATATATATATATATATATTTATATATATATATGATTGCACTGTGTTTTATGTGTATGCTAGCTTGCATTTTGCATACATTTTTCTCAATACATTCTGAATTTATATTTTATTCTTATCTTATCTGCAGTCAACCTTAACATTATGTTCAGAAATTTGCAATGTACTCATGTTTATATAATATTGTTGATTGAAAGACTGTGATGTATTTTTGCTCTTTGAGCTCATTCTTGGCTGAAAAGGGTCAACAGACCAGTCCATTTACCCAGTGAACAAATTGTAAATAAACACAAATCTGTGTTATACTTACTTTGTTAACCCAGTTTCCTTTAACTACACTTTAACCTAGCAGCAGTACAAATATGCACGGATGTGCCTTATACCAAAGTTGACTGTCTTTATTTCTACCTTCATCTCTCTGAAATGCTGAGCGTAGGCCATCCACCCTTTTATCAGAGCCTGTCATAATAATCAAGTAGTATTTCAGCTGATGAATGTCTATGTTTGTCTCCTTCTTCAACATTTCTCCCACAACATATACATACATCAATGGCCAGTTGGAAAAAGATCATCATTTTGTTTGCATGCACCTGCTTTTGTCAATTCTACCCGGGCTTGTGCCACATAACGTGCCCTTGGCATATCCTGCTGTAGATACGTACTGTATGTTTTACTGTCCAGCCGCTAATCTCTTTCTTATTACCTCCATAGCTTTTTCATCAGCACCTTGGGGAATATAGTGACTCGGGGACATAGTACTGTGTTTATATGCATATGCTCCAACTAACTTTATACTGCATTGTACCAAAGTGACATGTCTTACCCGTACTGTAATTTGCCTTGTTAGAGACTCTCTTTCCATCCTGCCTGGGTTGTGCATTTAGCCTCAAACTCATGCTTTCTTTTAATGCTTCCTAAGTCATAATATATTCTTCTGAACCCCACCCACCTCTGCACACTCAAGGTATTCTCTTATACAATTCCTGCTTAGAGTTGGCAGGTTTGACAATGGCACCCTGGTGTACACATCTAGGTCTGTGTTTATACTGTTCTCAAATTGCAATCCTCACTGAATGGTGGCAATGCATTACCAGTACCCCACTTCTACATTGCTGATTGAGTTGCACCCCTCTTTGCCCCTCACTAGCTATGGTCACGAGGATGCAACTCTGTTAGGAAATCTAGGCACTTTTGCTTTGGCCTTTTGACACTCACTGGAGTGAGGTTACACCTTTTCTTTTTCCCGTATTCCTCTACTCTTTCCATAACCTGGGATGGCTTCTTACCAGCCAATACACGAAGCAAGAACTCAGTTACCTCCTTCATTCATTTCTATATCTCACTGAAGGATATGATCACTTTGGCCGAGGTTGTTTGACTTTAAAAAACATACATCAGAACTGATTTTACTGACTTGATTTACTTCTCTGTCTTTCTTTCTTTCTAGTTTTTGCAGGATATTTTTGCAGTACCATGACGTACAGCATTTTGTGCTTTCTTTCTCCTGATTTTTTTAAATACAGTGATATCTCACAACTATTTAGTGCAAGCAGTACATTGTGCGGACTCCATGCACCACTGTGAAACACAGGTCAAACATGGCCTCTGTCATTAGTCTTTCAAATAAAATACTTCATCTATACTGCATAAGAATGACCTGTACTTTTTCTTTTTTTTTTCTTTTTTGGTATGTCCAGAAGTTCATTTGTATAAATGACCAAGGATGGCGATGTTGTTTGTATTGTAACCCACTTAAACAAAGCATTAGACTCTCAGCTCCATCTAATCTGTCAAAGAATAGCTTGTTCTTTTATTAAACAATAGCTTGTTCTTTTTTATGACAATAGTTGCTTGCAGTGTCAGTGGTGCAGCAGGTAGCACATTCACCATAGGTGCTGGAAGATTAGAAAGCTGTGTTTTTTATTCCCACTCTAGGAAAATGGATTACTGTCCAGTTCAGTAGTTGGGGGTTGTTGCACCTCTCAGTGTTTCACTGTTTGGATGAGATGTTAAACTGTAGCCTAATCTGCTTGAGTTAGTGATAGCTCAGGTGGATTTAAAAGATCCCATAGTACCTATTGTACAGAGAAGGAAAAGTCCCATGATGTCTTGGCCCAAATTCCTCTGATAGTATTACTATCACTTTGGAGTTCCTCTGAAAAGAGGCCAATACCCTAGTAGGACTAAGCCGGTCAAATAAGATTAACAATAAATAAATTATAACCCAGCTTAAGTTGACCTAACGTCTTTATCTACTTGCCATGCCATAACTGACTTCATTATCATTCTACATTCAAGGGAAATATGCCTTAAATCCGTAAGTCCACCTAGCAAAGTATAGCTTATACTTAATTGATCCTAGTCAAGTAAGCCTGCAGCCTATACTTTCTGTATCACATTTGGTTTGCAATGCCTTTACACAACTGCGTTAGAATGGCATGCATATATATTTTTTTTATTTCTTCTGTGCAAAATATGCCTTAAATTCTCTCATCTATCATAACTACGTATAGCCTATACTCTTTTGCTCTATCCTGGGCCAAACCTTTGGTGAATTGGGTGATGTAATCTGGTCAGGCAGGGTTTACAGCTCCCTTGCTCTTAGCCACTACTTTTTCCAGAGCAAACCTCCTTTCTTTGTTTTAGCCCCATACATCAAAAGGCTTCAATCTATGAAGATCTCTAAAGCTGCATTTCTGTTTGTGTATCATATGGCTTGTAAACTCTTCCCACAAACATATTAAAAAGCACATTACCATGGTTCAAAACTTTTTAGCCTTCCTGTTCTTAAGAAAATATTAGGGGCAAAAGGCTGTAATCCAAAATATTGTCAAAGAATCATATAGACATCTACAGTGAAGTAATTACATTAAGTCACTATATTCAAGCTTTCCTTCTCTACACTAGTCATGTCAGAAAATCAAGATTGCAAGAGCTGTCAATCGGCCACATAGACATACAGCTTATGAGTCTGTAAATGCACAGAAACCTACAAGTGTATCTTTAGCAAGAACACTTTCAGTTGTTTAATAGTTTAATCCTTTCATTAAATTCAGATTACCACATAATTATGAAAATGTAGGATGTGAAACTTGGCTCAGCATACAAGTTCCCAGATAGTGGGCTACTAGGCTTGCACCATTCCACACGTCTCTCCCAGTAGGCTGCTGACCTTATGCGGATAATTGTGCAAGCAGAAAATGAGTACCACACTTGTGTTTTCACTACTACTGTGTTGTAATAATTTCAATCCTGCAGTAGTTGTGTACTGCTGGTGGCCTCTTTGACCTTAATAATCCAATCCTTTAAACAATATGAATAATTGAGTGGCTTGTAAACATCTCAGAGAAATATTGAAGTTAACGAACTGACAATGTTATTTGATTGTTTTGGCTTTCAGTTAATGAATTTTATTATAAAATGCAATGACAAATGTATTTCTGTACTATTTAATGAACTTGAAAAGTTGAATGATGAAATTACTAAAGATTTGTTGTTTGAACATAATATCACACACTATGATAGTATTTTCACTAAGGTAGAAAAGAATGCTTCAATTAATTTAAAATGTAAAGAACACAAGTTAAAAAGAGACAAAAAAGATTATTTTAACAAAAGAGTATATTCCTTTCCTAAATCTTATTACCATCAGAACCTGGATGTTCATACAATTTTAGACTGTAATGTTCATGGGGGGGGGGGGTAGTATTCGGATGGTAGAGAAAATTTCCAACAGGATTTTGGTGCCATTAACAGAAATGAATATGATTCAGAGCACCCACCCCTGCGGAGATATGAATGGCTTTAGAATAAAAACAGACAGCAACATTTTATATTGGACCATCAGCACACCAGCTACCAGAGGGGCAGTGGGACGGCAAATCCATGGAGGCATTAGTTGAAGAAACAAGTTTGAGCCCCCCATCTTTAAGTAATAATCGTATTTCAACAGACAAGAATGGTATTTTTAATTCATATGATGGTTTTAACATTTTTAACTACACCTCCTTAGAAATTAATGAGACTTTTTTACATTATTTACTAAAGGATTTAAATGTGTACCCTCATTTAAGGTAAGCACAGTAGATACTATTATTGAACTTAAGTTATTCACATGGAAGTTGAATTCTAAATTAATGTTTAAAGAACAAATTCCTGATAGAGGTTTCCACACAACTAACAAGAAGCTTAAAAGGTAGAGTTGCTTTAACTCCACCCTTCACCCAATGAGTCAGGCTTTTGCAAATGTGTGTACAGCTGAGCTGCATTCAACATTCTCTAATAAACAATATACTAAGATAAAAAAAAATAATTTAATTTAACAAGAAATGAACATAATTTAATGCAAAATTTAAGAAGTAATGACACCATCAGGATTATGAAGCCTGATAAGGATGGTGGAATTGTTAGTGAATTGAATAAGTTAGACTATGCAAATTCCCTTTCTCACATATTTGCCGATGAGTTAAAATATCAAACTTCCTCAAGAAATGAGGTTTTTATTGCTTATAGAAAAATACATTTTCTTATAGAGGATGCACTTATGCAAAGGGTTATCTCAGAAGAACTTTACAACTTTCTAAGAGTAGAACATCCATTTATTCCAGTAGAATTTTGAATACTGAAAATTCATAAGAATTTAGAAGAACCACCATTTAGGATCATTATTTCAGCTAGTGGGATTCCAACACACCCCCTAGGTGTCTTTATTGATAGGTTATTCAAAGGGGTACTTGGTCCTGTACATTATTTGTTAAAGGATTCCTGGGATTTTTTGACTAAAATCAACCAGATGTGGTATTCTAGTGACTGTTACTTCTCTACATTCGATGTAGTGGACCTATTTACATCCATTCCACATGAAGAGGGCCTTGAACTATTTTATGAGGCAGCAAGGACTTTGACAAAGTTCAGTGAAACATTGCTAAATTTTGTCATGATGGGGATGGAATTTATTCTCAAAAATAATTTCTTTACTTTTGAAGGTGAATATTACAAACCATTGAAATGTGTGGCAATGGGGGTAATTTGTGCCCCATTATATGCCAACATGATGGTCCTATACTTGTGGGAAGGTAAACATGTATTTAAATCTGAATTCCATGCAAAATGGTTCACATATCTATGATTTTTGTACAATGTGTTTATCATATGGAAGGAGTCAGATAACCAACCCGCAGTGTTTGTAGAATGCCTCAACAATATACGTACGTATTTTAAATTTACTTCCACAACCTCTGACACAACCATTAACTACCTGGATGTAGCAATCTCAAAGAACCAGGCAGCAGGTTGTTTTACTTCAAAGATATTCAGGAAGCACACATTTTGTAATGATTACCTAGATTACAAAAGCTGTCACCCTAAATTCACCAAGAGTAACATTTTTTAAGTGGCAACTTATCAGGGAAGCATGCAAGTGTTCAGACACCAACAGTTTCCACCAAGAGATGGAAATTATTACAAATGTTTAAAAACAGCGGCTACTCCAACAAAGTATTAGAACCCATAAGAGCTCAAATTTTGGACAACTGGAGAACTAAATTCAAGCCCCTATTAGGTGAAACTAATCTTGGTGGTACTATAAACAAGACAGAACAATTCTCAACAAAGTGACAGTATGGTAATACCTTTTGGTGTAGGTGAAAAGAAGATGAGAGAAATTATATCGAGAAACTGGACAATTTTTATGGGCAATTCTCATGTCCTAAAAATTCTAGGGAATGAGCCGAACTTTGTTTACAAGATGGGGAAGAATTTGAAATCAATATTTGAATAACTTGTCAAAATCATTTCTTTACTTGATAAACGCACTACCAAGTGTGGGACATGCAAGGAATGCCCCTACATACTTGAATCTAATAATATAGTATTAAAGGAAAATGGATACAAGGTTAATTTGCACAAAGGACATTGCAACACCAAGGGTATAGCTTACATTTCAATGTGACAAACTTGTGGCAATTATTATTTAGGTAAGACAGAAAGAAAACTTACAACAAGGATCTACGAACATCTGTATGCAATATCAAGGAGTAATGTGAATAATTTACTGTATAAACACTCCTTACAGTGTCAGGACGTCACTAGATTTAAATTTGGGATCTTAGAACAAGTTCCATTAAATGCCTGAGGTGGGTGGTGGGAGCTCCGGTTGGGGCTAAGAGAACTTTTTTGGATAATAAAATTAAACTCTAACACACCACCAGGTATTAATGAGAAAATTCCTTTGGCTCCTGTGTTAAAAAAGAGAGCTCTGGATGTAACACAGTATTTTTCTCAAAGCTTCAATATTTTATAGTTTTAACATAAATGTTTTAAGTTGTTAGTTTATGGAGCGGTGTGGATCACTTTAAGTATAGAATTTTTAATTTGTAAATTGTCTAATTAATAAACTAGAATGTAAATGACACCTATTATATAAGAGGTGCTTATGGGAATAACAACTTAGTTCTGAAGAAGTCTCTGTTTTGGTACGAGAAACAAAAGCGCTTAACTTTCTTGGTGTTTGGAATAAAGTGTGTTCATAAGAATTTTGGTCCTGTTATTCCTGTGGAGGTATGGAGCTTATGGTGTGGACCTAGTGAATTGCTTTTTTAAGTTGTTTATCTCAGAGAAAATACTGATGTGCCTCTAGCCCAGCTTCAGTCATTGTGACATAGTGGCCTAGAGCACAGCTTCATCAATAGTACCCCAGCCTCAAACATGACTTAGTGCTCCTGTGCTTTACCTTTTCTATCCTTTATCAGGCTTGACTCAGCTTCACTGCCTTCAGGCCTCTTCTGACCTGAGATCCAACTACAGGTTTCCCTGCCTCGATTAACTCTTTCAATTAAATCACATCATATTCTTGTGTTGTTTGACCAGACAACACTTTGTAGATGCCAAGTTAAAAAACAGTAATGACAGTTTCCTACCTGCACTGCTTTTTAAGGGATTGTTTATCACACAAAAAATCATAAAAGTAAATGCGTTCACCATCCCTTATCATAGTGTCAGTGGCCGAGTAGGTAGCACACCTGCCTTTGATGCTGGAAGATCAGAAGGTTGTGGCTTCTATTACCTTGTCAGGTGAAAGGACTACATTTTCAAATTGCTGATGCTGCAGTGCAGTGTAGCAGTTAGGGGGTTGCAGCATTCCTGAATGTATCATCCTTCAAATGAGACATTAAACTGAGGTCCCATCTGCCTTGAGCTGGTGGTAGCTCAGGTGGTTGTAAAATATCCCACAGCAGTTGTCAGTAAGGGTAGGGGGAGTTCCTTGGTGACCTGGTCATATCTCACTTAGAAGAATAAACACAACCTTGTCTCTTCCCTGAAAAGAGGCCACAAAGCTACTTCATTGGGACATGTACTGGACTGGTTTAAATCTAATTTTGTTTGTTTCCCATATCAAAAAAGAAAGGCTGTTAATATTAACATTCTTGCAAGGCCGCTATGCATATTTCTTAGTATTATACATTAACTAGAATTTACATTTCACTGCACTGCATGCTATCATTTAAAATAAACAGTTGCAGTCTCACATTATATATATATATATATATATATATATATATATATATATATATATATATATATATATATATATATATGGGTCTACTTTGTTTCGTTGAATCTCATTTCACTGAATTTCATTTCACTCTGACCACATCGCTGAAAACACAAATTACTGAAAACTAATTTCACTGAACTGAGCTTAGTATATATGGCACTGTGTAGAGTACTGTAAGGCAAGTAAAAGGTACATGACTTTTTCCCCACTGTAGTGTGATCCTGGAGTTAGTATATATAGTTGGGGGGGGGGGGCATAGGCCCCCACCTTGTTTGTTTTATATTGTATTTTACCAAAAACTTCAAAACAGTGCATTTTAAACAATACACAAGCATAGTTGCAACACCAATGGCTAACTCTCTCCAGAAGATATGTACTCCAACTAAGTGGGAGGATACACCCCCACACACCCCACACCCTCCCAACTATATATACTAACTCCAGGATCACACTGTAGTGGGGAAAAGGGCATATACCTTTTACTTGCCTTACAGTACTCTACACAGTGCCATATATACTAACTGCAGTTCAGTGAAATGAGAATCAGTGAAATGAGTTTTCAGTAATTTGACTTTTCAGTATATATCTACATCTATAGCTGTATACACAGACACAAGCACATATATATATATATATATATATATATATATATATATATATATATATATATATATATATCTATATATAGCTAGATAGATATACATGCATGCATACATATACAGACACACACACACACACACACACACACACACACACACACACACACACACACACACACACACACACACACACACACACGTTACCTTAAGTGATCTATTACTTCATGTAAACAATTTGTCTAATACTGGCCTGGAAGACTACCTTATATACTACTATGTGCAATTGGAATCAAAAAGAAAGCTTATCATTTGTGATTTTTGATGTTATTTTTTTTTTTAAGATATATATATTAATATTGTAGTTTGCTTTACCAGTATGTGGCTGACTATGCTAGCTGGCAGTACCCACTCAGTGTGTTTTCTTTTCTTGCAGACAGTCTGATGTCTAATAAAAAAAATCATGTTTGCAAAAACAAATATTGTGCCTGTACATTGTATATATGTATAAATTGTAGTGGAAAGAAAATGTTGAAAAAAGGTGATTACATCGTCCTTCAGTTTAGCATCTGTCACTGATATTTATGCACTGCTGACAAAAACTGAGTTTATTTCTAATGTGTCTGCCAGATCAGCTGAGCAATGTGAAGATTTAGTCCTTTATGCTTTAGCAATGAAAAGATTTGGTGCTTTAGCACATTACAGAGAAGTTTTCCTACCAGCACTAACCCTGGCCAATATAGTCTATGTGTTCCATGTGCCACAATCCCAGTTTTTCTTTTATATATGGTGACAGTTTCCCCTTCCTTTTTCTAAATCATCAGCCACAAAACTGTCTTCCTTTCATCCCTATCCTCTTGATCATTTCACTTGTCCTCAGTCATTTCTATATTTGCTTCCTTATTTATACATGGTTCCTCCAAAGCAGTATGCTCCTGTGTGAGACCAAAGTGTTTTAGAAATGATCTTTTAATAACTTATTAGCTTCACCGTCTCTTTTGAATGTTTTTTTATGAAAACAGCAGCTTATTATTTAAATTTTGAATTTCAGTCGGGACTTTTTGGTTCAAATAATTTTTTTTTTATTTTATTTTTTTTTTTTACAAGAATAACTACAATAGGCAAAAATATAATAACTAAAATATAAATTAATATTGCTAGCAAAAACGTTTGTTTAATGCAAAATTTGAAGAACATTTTAGATACACTAGGTTTAGTTGCCATAGCAACAAAGAATATAATACCAACCAATATCTCTGAATTCTTCTTTTTCTTTTGGCTGCTCCTGTTAGGGGTTACCACAGCGGATCGTCTGTTTCCATTTCTTACTGTCCTCTGCATCTTGCTCTGTCACATCAACCACCTGCATGTCCTCTCTTACCAAATCCATAAACCTTATCTTAGGCCTTCCTCTTTTCCTTTCACCTGACAGCTCCGGCCTTAGCATCCTCCTCCCAATATACCCAGAATCCCTTCTCAGCAGATGTCCAAACCAATGTAATCTCACCTCTCTGCCTTTGTCTCCAAACTGTCCAACCTGAGCTGACCCTGTAGCATACTCATTTTTAATCTTGTCCATCCTCGTCACACCCATTGCAAATCTTAACATCTTTAACTCTGCCACCTCCGGCTCTGATTCCTGTCTTGTCATCAGTACCATAATTTCCTACCCATATAACATAGCTGATCTCATTACCATCTTGTAGACTTTGCCATTCACTCTTACTGGTACCCGTCTGTCACAAATCACTCCTGACACTCTTCTCCTCCCACTCTACCCTTCCTGCACTGTCTTCTTCACCTCTCTTCCACATTCTCTGTTACTCTGAACTGTTGATCCCAAGTATTTAAACTCATCCACCTTTGCAACTCTACTCCCTGCATCCTCACCATTCTTCAGTGCTCCCTCTCATTCACATACATATATTCTGTCTTAGTCCTGCTGACCTTCATTCCTCTCCTCTTTAGAGCATATCTCCACCTCTCCAGGGTCTCCTCAACCTGTTTCCCACTCTCACTACAAATCACAATGTCATCTGCAAGCATCATAGTCCACAGGGACTCCTGTCTGATCTTGCCTGTCAAGCTGTCCATCACCATTGCAAATAAGAAAGGTATCAGAGCTGATCCTTGATGTAATCCCATCTCCACCTTGAATGCATCCATCACTCTTAACACAGACCTCATCACTGTCACACTGCCCTTGTACATATCCTGTACCACTCTTACATACTCATACAGTACCACAACTCCTTTCTAGGCACCCGGTCATATGCTTTCAATAAAACTCCTTATGATCTTCTTTGTACTTCTCCATCATCTGTAGTGCTCTTTCCTGGCATGAAACCATACTTCTTCCCACTAATCATCACCTCCCTACTTAACCCAGATTCCACTACTCTTTCCCATTACTTCATGCTGTGTCTGATTGATTTTATCCCTCTGTAGTTACTACAGTGCTGCACATCACCCTTATTCTTAAAACTCGGTACCAATACACTTCTTCTCCACTCCTTAGGCATCCTCTCACTTTCCAAGGTTTTGTTAAATAATCTGGTTAAAAACAGAAGTGCCATCTCTCCTAAACACCTCCATACTTCCACAGGTATATTATCTGGACCAACAGCCTTTCCATTCTTCATCTTCTTTGGAACTTTCCTTACTTCCTCCTTGCAAATCCATTGCAATTCCTGATTCAGTATCTCCACATCATACAACCTTCTCTCTTTCTCATTCTCTTCAATCATCAGCCCCTCAAAGTACTCTTTCCATCTGCTCAACACACTCTCCTCACTTGTGAGTACATTTCCCTCATTATCCTTTATCACCCTAACCTGCTGCACATCTTTCCCATCTCAATCTCTCTGTCTAGCCAATTGGCACAGGTCCTTTTCTTCCTCCTTAGTGTCCAGCCTTTCATACATCTTATCCTTAGCCTTTGCCACCTCTTTTTCATCATACGCCTCATCTCCTTGTACTCCTGTCTACTTTCTTCATCTCTCTGACAATCCCACTTCTTCTTCACCAGCATCTTCCTCTGTATACTCTTCTGTACTTCTTCATTCCACCACCAGGTCTCCTTGTCCTCCTTCCTCTGTCCAGATGTTAAACCAAGCACCTTTCTAGCTATCTCCCTTAACACCTCTGCTGCGGCTGCCCACCTATCTAGTAACTCTTCACTGCCACCCTGTGCCTGTCTTAACTCTTCCTTGAACTCCACCTTACAGTTATCCTTGGCACTGCCCTCACTCTCTTCTGCTTCTTCTTGATCTCCACTGTCATCCTACAGACCACCATCCTATGCTGCCTAACTGTGGTTTCCCCTGTCACCATATTGCAGTCTCCAATCTCCTTCAGACTGGTCCGCCTGCATAGGTTATAATCCACCTGTATGCATCTTCCTGCACTCTTGTACATCACCCTATGCTTCTCCCTCTTCTTAAAATATGTATTCACCACAGCCACATCCATCCTTTTCACAAAATCCACTACCATCTGACTTTCATCATTCCTCTCTTTAACACCATACCTAACCATCACCTCCTCATCCCCTCTGTTCCTTAAAACAGCATGCCCACTGAAATCTGCTCCAATCACCACTCTGTCACACTTGGGTATACTCACTACTTCATCCAACTCACTCCAAAACGTTCTCATCCATCGCACACCCAACTTGCTGAGTATATGCACTAATAATATTCATCATCACACCATCAATTTCCAGTTTCATAGACATCACTCTGTCCAACACTGTTTTACCTCCAAAACACTCTTGACATAACTGTTCCTTCAAGATAGCCCTACCCCATTTCTCCTGTCATCCACACCATGGTAAACAATTTCAAATCACCTCTGATGCACCTGGCCTTGCTCCCCTTCCATCTGGTGTCTTGCACTCACAATATGTCAGCCTTCCTTATCTCTATCATATCAGCTAGCTCTCTCCCTTTACCAGTCATACTGCCAGCATTCAAATTCCTGCCTTCACTTCCACACGCCTATCTTTTCTCCTCTCCTCCTGCCTCCAGGCATGCCTTCCTCCTCTTCATCTCCTTCTCCTTTGGTCAACAGTAGCCCAATTTCCACCAGCACCTTGTGGGCTAACAGTACTCTAGGTGGTGGTTGTTAACCTGGGCCTCAACCATTCTGGTATGAAAAGCTATATTGTTGTCCACATATTTGATCTAGCAAAAATTTTACACCAGATGCCTTTACTGATGTAAACCTCCCAATGTATCTGGGCTTAGGACCGGCATGAAGAAATACACTGGCTTGTGCATCCCCCAGTGGCTGGGATGGCTGGGTTAATCAATGCCTCTAACTACAAATTATACCGATCATAATATGTCCATCATGTATATAGAGCACTATATATATATATATATATATATATATATATATATATATATATATATAAAACAACTAAAACAAGTTGATGAAGTGCAAACCACAATGAATCACAAACACTATAGCAGTCCAGAAGCATAAAGCACACTGCACAAAGCAATAATATGTCCTGTTTAATTGGAAATTACTTGACACAACAGACAAAGAAAAATAACAACCACTGATTCGGTAAAAAGATAACGGATAAAGCGCTTTCATCCACTAGGCATGTGGACTTCATCAGAATCAATTAGATAATTAACAAAAACCTTTTTAAACTATTTTTGGTGCCAACACAGCACTTCCACTTAAAGAAATACATCACAGAAAATACTTCAAAACCCATAATATGTCCGTTTGGGTAAAAAATTCCTCTCATTCTCTTTATATCAAAAAACATCACTCCGTACAAAAAATTAAAGAACAATATGTACAAAGGTGTAAACATTAAATATACATATGCCATATTACAATGTCTGCTTGACAATAAATCTGATAAAATCTAAAAATCTAAAAAAAATCTACTTAACTTGCTGTCATAAATATGATTAGTAAACAATATCTAATGCCTATACATAAAATCCCCTTATAAAACCCAATAAATATAAGCATATATAAACTCATGTAGATAATACATGAGCAGCGTCTGTGTGAAAATAGTTATCGTATGAATGCTAAATATACAAGGGTTCATGCCTATAATGACAAAAATTAAAATAATTGATATCAATATTCATATAAATTGATCTATAGCAGCTGTTGATAAAAAGAGCAGCTAGTCCATCTAAACGTATATAAAGTGCAATAAGAATAGTATACCTATATTCACATCCTTAATATGGGGGACAAATACAGAACAACACTTCAGAGACAAGAATAATATATAGGTATAATAATATAATAATATATAGTAATATTTATATAAATACCTACAATAGGTGAGAAACCAGATGGGTAATAAGCCCTATAATAAGTAACTACATATCAATATGTAAAATATGTAAAAGATGTTAAAAGTATATAAAAATATATATATAATGATGTGACATATACAAAATGTAAGATGTAATGTAAAACATAATAAATAAATCCCAAATTGAGTAAAATTAAATCCAACTAACTATATTTATTAACTATTGTGCTTTTTGTCAAATAGGCTTTATAGTAATATAATCATTTAGTTTGAGTATGTGCTCGACATCCACATCAATGGCCATACTACGTCCATAGTTACAGCTTTCATCACAACAATAACTGAGCACAATGCACCCTTCTTCATGTATGTACCTCCCTACTCATCTTCTAGGGATGTTTAACTCAAGTGTATCACCTTTGCCACAGTGAGCTCCCACACATCTTATTGGCCATACCTAGGTGTTGTTTTTGTTGCATAATCATTACTGTCTGATGGTGCGGAACCACCATCAAGGTGTTATACCAGATGCACGTGTTATATCTGTTCCAGTGATCCACACAGTATATACATAGCTGTTTGACAAACTTGATGGTATGGGTTACATTTGTGACAGTGCAGATTGTGATATATATATATATATATATATATATATATATATATATATATATATATATATATATATATACCATGTCAACTATCCTGGATTGATCATATCACATACAGGTATAGCAATGCCCTTCCTAACACCTCCAGCAGATGTTACAGTGTCAGGATGGTGTGCTTGATTACCCTCATAGATTGCTGACATGTCATAATACTTGTACAAGTGTGTTCATGCAGAACCATCTATGATCATTCATAATCAGATATGTTATGTCAGAGACATGGGATTACTGGTGGTATTATTCCAATATTGCCAATACTTGTGCATGCTTCCACTTACTGTTGTCCTGTTACTATGTGTCACACTTGGTTGAAACCTCTGCTGACATTACAGTTATATTCAGGCAACTCATTTTGCACAGCTACACAATATTCACCTAACCCCTATTGTATACAACATCCATGATAGATGTCCTCTCCATTGTTCATGCCAGGATGATTATATCATGAAGATATTTTTTCCATTGTTATGTCACCTTGTGTGACAATCAGATAATATACATTCATTGTGTAGTCCATACTCATACTGTATCATGTCAATATGAGATTAGTGTGCCTGCTGCACTGTCTTCATTAACATGGCCTCATCTGCTGTACATTAAGATGTTTCACATGTTCTCTTTCCCTATATTCATTCCTACAGTTTATCTGTGTGTCCTTCAGCTTGGCAGGTAACTCCTTGTTCTCTAACACTACTGGAAAATCCTGGCACTCTCTTCCTGACAATCTCTCTTCCATTTCCTCTCCTCACTGATTTAAAACCCAGCTCAAAACTTTCCTTAGAACCCGCTGGCTCTGCCCCTGCATAAACCCTGACTAACATTTCCATCTATTTCAAGTACTTCCACCTTTCCTGCTTACTAATTTTAGTCCACAACTAAATTGTCTGTTAGTACGTATTTTAAGTCCTAACTATTGCACCTGAAAGAACTTGCTACTGTAAATGCTCATTAACTAAGTGTAATTTCTATCTATCAGTGAATGTATTTTGGAACTTTTCTCCCCGGGCCTCTACTGAAAATGGACTCAAATCCACTTGGACCAGCCTGGCCAACAAATGTAAAATAAAAAAATAAAAATAAATAAAAATAAAATTATTCAATATACACACTTCTCCTGACTGTTTATTTTAAATGACAGTCTATGTACTATTACGGATCATTTACACAACTTTTGTTCAGTATGCCTGAAACGGGATTCTACAATACTTTGCCCTGTATACACTTTCATGTAATGTGTTTGGACCATATATGTTGCTGTATTATTAACCCCGGTAATCACTGTGGCATTTTGCACAATCCCGCAGACCTAGTTTGCCTGTAAGTAAACAGGTTTACATGTCTGCTGCTGTCCCCGTTACTTTACACGGTTTCCTGGCCATCAACACTATTGGTAGCCATGAAACCTCACTTGTTTATGTTTAAATGCAGTGTATAACACGAATATGTAATTAATACTGCTGCCCACCATGTAAAGACATAAACACCATGTAGGCTTCACGCAAAGCCTACACAGAGTTTTTTGAATCCCCAGATAAGTCTTTTCACTGTTGCAAAATATTAAGAACAAACCATTGAGACTTGATAAAATTAAGCTCAGTAAATCTCTACTTATTTCTATGAAAAATTCAAAACAAGTTGCTCAACCTGATATGCAATCATAGCAGAAAATCTGTGAAAGGAGGCATACAAGTGCTCTTCTAACAATGTTTGCTGTATCCAAATGAAAATAAGCATATTATAATATCTGTTTTTATTACAACAAGAGAAAATAAATCTTCCAGTGAACTAGCTGAAGTATCCTCTCACTGTTTTGATGACCAATATCATTTTTAAACTAAAACACTTGCAGGTTTCATTTGCAAATGAATTTAAATAAATTAATTTCAATATTATGTATGCTAGGAAACACAAAAGAAATAAATTTAATTCCTAAATTTAACATCATTACAACAACCACACTTGACAGCTCAAAAACAGACAAATTGATAATATAGTTATTGTCCACATTCCCTGCTTTTTCAACACAGGAAACTTTTTTTAGTTTATTTAGTGTGCCTGCAGCGTAATGCTACTGTACAGTTATTTGTTAGTTTAACATTTATGTTTGTGTTTGTGGTTTTGCCTTCTACATTGTTGTTTTCTTCAGACATGCACTTGGGTATTCTGAGACAGTGTGGCAACTGTCTAGTGTACACAGACAACCCTCTCCTCTTACCTCCCAGCACTCATACATGTGAGAGATGCACTTATATCACCAAACTGGAAGCAGTGCACACCCCAACCAAGACCAGACTAGCTGGTCAACAGGAGAAGGTCAACACCTGCAACTCATTACATAGAACACACAGCCCTCCAAAACACCAACTATCACAACCCACACATAGAAACACAACCAATACACCCACCTTTGTGGAGGCTCTCAATAAAAGTTTACCTAAATAATAGAGACCCCTTTGACAGAAATGCACTCGACCACCACAACACAACACCAACCCCAGAAGACATAGTTCACCACCACAGTGTGCCCCTGAACCTAAGCCCTTAAGGCAAAACTCTTTGCTCAATGTACTAATCATAGGAGACTCAATTGTGAGGCACACTGATGTTCCACTCACTAGGTTGAACAAGGAGAAGGTGACAGTCAGTCGTCTATCAGGTGCCAGAATCCGACACATAACATATGCCCTCAGGTAACTCCACAACAAGTACAAATATGACACAGTCATTTCCATGTGGGTGTGAATGACATGAGACGTACCTCCCTGACCTACATGACAAGGGATGTGATGGAACTCTTAGATTATGTGGCCCAGGCAGGTATGACCCTAGCCCTGAGCATTATTCTACCATCACTCATAATGATACTACAGTATGAGCAGAAAATGATTGACTTCAACAATTGGCTGAATTTCTGGTGTTATTCTAAGGGAATCCAGTATCTGTCTACCTGGGATGGCATGCAACAGATCTCGATGCTTTGCCAGAAATGGCCTGCATTTGTCACTCCTGGGATTCCAGGTACTGGCTAAGGCTTTTGCCACCCCTATAGTGCCTTTTTAGGCAGTGTTCCAAAGACCAAAACTTCACTGTAACAGCTACAAACAAATGCAATTTGAGGGTCATGCTGCTTAATGCTAGAAGTCTAAATCTCAAGATGCACTCACTTGAGGCTGTCCTCAAAATGGAGAATGTTGACATCTGTGCTGTAACAGAGAGCTGGTTTAAAGAGGCAGAAATCACCCCTGCACTCCCAGGCTACAACTCATTCCATACCTTTCGGCCTCAGAACATGGCTGGAAGCTCCAAAGGTGGTGGTGTCTCCATTTTCCTAAAGGATACACACACTGCTAGACTGGTAGCCCAGCATAATGCATCCGAGATAATTTAGGTACAACTAACACTGATTATGATGGCAGTACAAGTCATTGCCTGCTACAGAACCCCAAACATATCCCTAGATTCTCACTCCAAGTTCCTAAGCACCCTGAAATCTATCAAGGTCCAACTGAATACTCTTATACTGGGTGACTTCAACTACCCTTCCATCAGCTGGGAAAACTATACAAGTACCAATGTACAGGCCCAATGCTTTCTGGAATTTATCAGTTTCAATGCCATAGACCAGCTCATCCTGTCCCCCACTAGAGGAAGTAACATCCTCAACCTGGATATCACCAACATGGGAGAGCATTGCTCCATACCTGTAGTCAATTCTTCCCTGGATAAATCCGACCACAAACTGATTACCATGGAAATCTCCATCTCACCTACACCCCCTGCTAAGGTGACCACCCTGAAAAACTTCTCTAAAGCTGACCTTGGGCTCCTAAAAACAGAGGTGGCTAACTTCTCTGCACCTATGCCAATGGAAAATAGCTACATGACTGCTGAATCATACACCAATGCACTGTATGAGCACATACACAAACGCATGGACCTTGCCATACCAAATAGAACTAAGACGCTCTCCTCCAAAAAAAAGGAAGCCAATCTGGTGGTCCCCAGCCATCAATAAACTCTACAACAGAAGGAAGAAACTCTTGCAGAAACAAATGAAGTCATAAGACTGGAAAATCTCCCTTATCAGTTTCAACAAAAAGCCGACATCCCTTATCAAATCCTCTAAAGCCAGCTATAAAGGCAGAATTGTGGCTGATACCAAAAACAACCAGAAAGCCTTCTATAGCTATATCTAAAACCTCCAAGGCAACACCCAGATTTGCTCTGAGTTATTGCACAATGCAGCCTCCTATACTGAGCCAACAGATATAGCCAACCCACTGGCCGACAGATTCAGTGTCAACTTTACCCCTCTCCCCCCCCAGGGCCCAATCACAGTACCAGAAGAAAGGCTGGTACCCACCATTTCTGTGGCACAGGTAAAAGCTGCATTGTCCAAACACAGGAATAAAGAGTCCATGGGACCTGATAATATTCCTGGCTGCATCCTACATTAGCTACAAAATAAACTGGCACCACATCTGTGTGCCCTGTTCAATCACATCCTTACCTCAGGCTATGTCCCTAATAAATGGTGCACTGTTATAATCATCCTGCTCCATAAAGGGGAAGCAACTACAGACCCTGAGAACGATCGCCCCATTAGCCTGATGAGTCTGGTATGCAAAGCTATAGAGCGTATCATCATGGACCTGCTTAACAAAGATATAGGCACTCTCCAAACTCTTGACCCCACACAGCTTGGCTTTGTCAAGGGGAGATCCTGTTTGCTGAACCTGGTTGACTTCTTCAAGGCAGTCCCCAAAGCTGTGGATGAGGGTAAGGCAGTGCATACAGCCTACCTCAACCTAGCCAAGGCCTTTGATACCATTCTTCACTCAGGTATCATTGATAAACTCACCAACCTAGGTATCAATCCTTACATCACTAGGTGGGTTGCAAAATGGCTCACAGACAGGACCCACAGAGTGAAAGTTGCAGATTCCAAGTCAGACTGTCAACCAGTCATGAGTAGAGTCCCACATGGCTTGGTCCTGGGCCCTCTCCTGTTTGACATCTACTTCTCAGAAGTTCAGGCCAACACAGAAGAACTCTGGCTGACCAAGCCTGCTGATGACTGCAAGCTAGGAGTCATTATCAACTCCCCAAGTGATGTAGACATCCTACAAAAGGACCTCTATGATACCAATGACGGGCGTTGGAACCATGGCCTAAAGCTTAATGCCAAAAAATGCATTATCATCCCCTTTGGAAAAAACTCAGTTCCCACAAATTACCACATTGATGGGAGCCCATTGAACACTGAAAGGGCCATAAGAGATCTGGGCACCCAGGTTGGCAGCCACCCCACCTTTGACCACCACATTGCCAGTGTGGTCAGAAAGTCCTCCTACATGGCACATCTTATAACCAAAGGTTTTGCATCCAGGAAGAAAGAGGTCATCATTCCTCTCTACTCATCCCTCATTAGACCAATCATTGAATATAACGCCCCATTTGGCATGCACCTGATGAGACATGTACAACAACTGGAGAGGTCACAAAAGTACCTCACAAAAAGGATCCTAGGCCTTAAACATATGTCCTACATGGAAAAACTCAAGAAACTTCAGCTGTTCTCAGTCTTTTATCATCTACTTAGAGGTGATCTCTGCTTGACTTACAAAGCCATGTCCAACTCAGCCCTACTTGAAATGCTACACCTAAAGAAATCCCAATCCCCCCACGCCACACACTCCAGAGATCACAACTTCATTACCACAATTAACAGAACATACTGGAGGGACAGGTTCATCTCCCAAAGACTGCCCATACTCTGGAATAAGCTTCCTATTCATGTCAAGTAAAGCATATCGCTGGCCCTCTTCAAGAGAAATCTTGACTAGTGGATGGGTAACAGAAAGTTCACCCCAAGGACCCCTCCAATTGCCCTACTGGATAGGGGCACTGTGAGCTAGCATCTGGTGGCACAGGGCTTGGGCAATTTTTTTTGGGCTAGGTTGGTAAAGGCTCCAGGGCCATTAGCCTAGTACACATATATGCACCTCTGCTGCCAAATGTGTGGGCTGTTGCAGATTGGGATTTTTAAGCCAGAGATATTTTCTTCTATTATAAAATGCAACCAAGGAAAAACTTTGAAAATAAAAATACAACAAAGAACACTGATAGTTACTGAAAATGATTTATAAAATACTTAGTGTCTCGGCTTACACAGCCTTCAAAAGACTGTGTAAGCCAAGACGCTAAGTATTTTATAAATCCTTTTCAGTAAATATCAGTGGTCTTTGTTATATTTTTATATTTTCTTCTATTATCTGGTGTGCAATCAATTATCTGAAAATAGTTTAGCTTCTTGCTATATTTTGTTCATGCACAACCATGGTGGAATTACTGAAAGACTTAGTATAGTATGGTAGAAACTAATCAGAAGTCTGTGCAGATGCAACAGTGGCTTGTAGGACAGGTTAATTGGATTGTTACCCTCAAGAACTATACCTACCCAGATGATTACACCTAGTAATAACTAGTAACATTCAAAAGGTACACTAAACAACAAGTCCAAATGGGAAAATGGGCAAAAAATCTTTCTTCACAGCTAATAGGGAAAGAACTGAAAACTTATGTAGACTGGATGGGGGAGACTGATTAGAGTCACTATGAAAAGCTTCAAAAAAACTGCACCTTTATCTGTATAGGTACTGCTCCCCAAGCAAAGTCTGAGGTGTCTGTTGTGACTGATTGTGTTGGAGCAGGAGAGTGGAATGGGAAACTTGGATTTGGAGAGATTTGGTGTCTCCACCATATAATCTCCCTTTTCAAAAATCATAGTATTGGAAGTTTAAAAGTCAAGGGATGTTGGTGGTGGGATAATAGAGATTTTAGATACCATTGTAACTTTCTCATGTAGGATCTTGCAAGAAGTATCGTGAGTGTCATTGTCGTCATGAGACCCAAATTCCTGAGGTGTGAAATGCACTGTTTAAACTACAACCATTTGTCTAGCACTTAATAAAGATGAGTAAGGTTATGAGCTATTGACAGATCAGCTTCCTGTAGTACATGATTTGATACCCTCAGCCTTCCTTTGTCTTCTGTGTGATTCTGTAAAATTACTTCACTAGATAGCTTTCCTGGGCTGCTCCTGAAAAGGTACATATGTCCTTTGGGTTGTCCCAAGCTGATAGCAAATGTGTTAAGCATCTGCATTTTGAATCCTTCAATCTTAACATAGACATTAGTTAGTACTTCACATTATGCCATTTGAGTGTGCATCCCAGCACATCTTTTGTAGTTTAAAGGGTTGCCACATGCATTTTCACTAAATGTCAGTTTTAAGGGAAGAGACGTTTACTGTTTTTCATACTGTCTGTTTACAAAGTGTGAGTGTTTTGTTTAGAAAATGTCAGGTTTTTTTTTTGCTGAAAATTTTGAAATAATAGTTTTAATGAAATTAAGATCTCTTTTATAGTTGTAGAAATAAAAAAAAACAGTGCAACACTGACCAGTTTGAATAGTGTTTATGATAATTTGGGAGATACAGTCAAGTAATGGAATATTAGAATAGCTTGTGGGTGCCTGATTCATTACCCTGCATAGGGCCCCATTTGTCCAAAATCCAGATCTGTTGATTCTGGAGGCTTATGCTACAACAACACAGCATTATTAGGCATTCAAGCAGGTCCAACCTGTACTGAATGATGTCAGAAGGGATAGCTATTTTTGATGACAGAGAAGACATAGAAAGGTCAAAAATGAGATACAGGTGTTCTGTAAGTATGTAAGATTCCACCAAAAAACAGTGTGCTATATATATGGTAATATTTCTGATTTTATATGACTTGTAGATTGTTGAACAAATGTTATTGCAGCACTTATATTGCTTGTAGTTTTTTTTCTACTTATTGCACTACATAATGAATTAATTCAGTAATAGACCTGGATTGTGTGATATAGTATAATCACGTTCCATTTTAGTAGTATAATTCTGCAGTACCTTCTTCACAGCCCCCAATAACTGCAAAGGGGTAACATTTGTCAGGACATATCATTTGGAGTGATGATCAAAACAGCATGATCTTCAGAATCCATTATGCAGTCATTGTTGCACATACTATAATGCACTATTTTCTACAAGATCAGATTGTAAAGGTTTTCTGCAGTTGGTTTAACATTACTCTGACAATTATTGCAGAGGACTAAATGTCCAAGTTATTAGTGAGCTGTTTCCGGTGGCAAGGGTACAGGGTTTGAATATTTTCACTTTTATTTACCTACTGTGTGACACTAAGCAAGCCAGTTAACAAGACAATGCTTTGGAGCAACTGGATTTGGGCTAGGCTCCTTAATGTTGTCCTAGACTGCATGCCTAGTAACTAAAAACTTGTTCTCATTGTTTGCTAGCTATCCACTATTGCATAGTTGATGTAGTTCAGGAAGTGCTATGGCAATGTCACCAGCATGCAATATTAGCATGAAGCATAGATAAAAGGGCAGCAAGCACTGCATTCCTATGTAATGCACTGAAACACAAAGTTGTTCATCAGCAGCAACTTCTGAATTACTAATCTTCTTCTTTTGGCTGCTCCCATTAGGGGTCACCACAGCGGAGCATCAGTTTCCATTTCTTCCTGTCCTCTGCATCTTGCTCTGTCACACCAACCACCTACATGTCCTCTTTCACCACATCCATAAACCTTATCTTAGGCCTTCCTCTCTTCCTGTAACCTGGCAACTTCATCCTTAGCATCTTTTTCCCAATATACTCTGCATCCTTCCTCAGCACATGTCCAAACCAACGTAATCTTGCCTCTCTGGCTTTGTCTCCAAATCTTCAAACCTGGGCTGACCCTCTAATATACTTATTCCTAATCCTGTCCACCTTCATCACACCCAGTTCATATCTTAACATCTTTAACTCTGCCACGTCCAGCTCTGCCTCCTGCCTTTTTGTCAATGCCACTGTCTCCAACCTATATAACATAGCTGGTCTCAGTACCCTCTTGTAGACCTTCCCTTTCACTCTTAATGGTATTCGTCTGTCACAAATCCCTCCTGACACTCTTCTCCACCCACTCCATCCCGCCTGTACTCTCTTCTTCACCTCTCTTTCACACTCACCATTCCTCTGAACTGTTGATCCCAAGTATTTAAACTCATCCACATTCACCAACTCTACTCCCTGCATCCTCACCATTCCTCTATCCTCCCTCTCATTCATACACATATATTCTGTCTTAGTCCTGCTGACCTTCATTCTTCTTCTCTCTAGAGCATATCTCCACCTCTCTAGAGTCTCCTCCACCTGTTCCCTACTCTCACTACAGATCACAATGTCATCTGCAAACATCATAGTCAACGGCAACTCCTGTCTGATCTTGTCTGTCAACCTGTCCATCACCATAGCAAATAAGAAAGGGCTCAGAGCTGATCCTTGATGTAATCCCACCTCCACCTTAAACGCATCCGTCACTCCCACCGCAGACCTCACCGCTGTCACACTACCCTTGTACATATCCTGTACCACTCTTACATACTTCTCTGACACTCCCGACTTCCTCATACAATACGACAACTCCTCTCTAGGCACGCAGTCATATGCTTTCTCTAAGTCCACAAAGACACAATGCAACTCCTTCTGACCTTCTCTGTACTTCTCCATCAACACTCTCAGAGCAAACATTGCATCTGAATTACTAATAGTTCTCTTTAATGTAGAATTATTCAGATGACTTTTCCTTATGCAGAAATTGTGTACATTGACTTAGCATATTTTAGCAGTGATTAATATTTTGCATGCTCTCATAAATGTCCTTCTATTTAAACTGTGCTACACATGATTGGATATTATGCTATGATGCTAGTGACCTTTATACAGTTCAATGTAGTTCATCCAAAGCTACTAATAAAGTACATGTAATTTATTTCTTCATAACAGAAAGGGGTGTACACTGTCTACAAAGTGGCTATAATTGCTGAAGGGGATGGGGTGGGGGTCCTGTGGATGATGGATGAAAGCACCTTTTGTTATCTGGTAATTTTAAAATAGTCTTTAACCTGGCTTTTCATGACTAGTGTGCTTATGTTCATGTGAATTAGGTAGCAATACCTTGGCTATTGTGTGCTTGTGTAAAACAAATTTGAAATATGTGACTTTGGTTATTATTTTGTGACACAGGCATCTGAGAAGGATGCAGTTAGCAATGTAATTATAATTGCTAGATTAGGGAGATGTCTGTAGATAAAAATAACTGACCCTGCAGAACTAATAAAGTTAAAAAGTCAGTATCAGTAGTCTGTCTTTGCAAGACTAGTGTGCAGTTGTGTAAAGCAAATTGGAATACTTCACTGTGTCCATTTTATCACAATCACAGTCAATTTAGTGGCCCTAAATGTTGAGTACAGATATTACTAGATTATAATGGGAGTGGTTTGCATGGCCTTTTATGATTGAAACTATGGAAATGAGTCATTTTGTCATTATTGCTTCATACATTTTGTTTAACCAATTACTGGAAAAAAATGTTCAAAACTAACAATTTTGGACTCTAAAAAGCATTTCTGTATTAAACAAGAAATACAATTTAAAATAATCAGGAAGGTGAATCAAAGAACAAATACATTCATGCGTGTTCCTAAAATTTATACAGCGGCCCAGGGTTTGAAAACAGCCTGGGTCCAAGGTACACTTAGACTGCCACTGCCCAAATGTATTTTCTGTGAATCTGAGTTTCAAGACATTTTCAATTAATTTGAGCCCTATCTCTTAACCTCTTAGTACAAGAAATCAGGACAAATCCTAAAATAATGGGGGGGGGGGCAAAGGCTTAAAAATAGGGACAGATGTTAAATATCACTCTTGTAAACTTTGAAAGATGCTAGAATAACAGGAATTATGTCAGCACACATTTTCTAAAGGAAACAAAGTCTGAAACTCAAATGTATGCCATTAGCTAGGGACTTCAATCCTCAGTGAATTGCTAGAAACCCACCAGAGATTTTATGAGGATCACCCCAAACATGAGGCAAAAATCTGGCATTCTGTGAAAATATGGACAGTTGAGAGGTATGATGTGTGCTTCTAGAGAAGAAAAAAATGTTGCTCAAGCTAAGTCTATTTTCAAGAGAAGTTTACTGTTTTTTATGCTGTCTGTCTTCAATATGTAACTGACTTGTTTTGTTTAACAAATGGTCATCAGTGCTTGTGCTATAAAATCTGAAGCAAAAAAATAAATTAAATCCACATTTCTGCAATCATTGTAAAAGTAGAGAAGAAAACTCTATGTGCACTGATAGTTTTGAGCAATGTTTATAGTAACTGGGGAGAGATAATCAAGCAATGGGACACAAGAATGTCTCTGCAGAGGGGTTCATTACCAAGCTTAGGGCCAAATTTGACCTTGATCCGGCTCTGAGTATTAGTACCAGTACCTTTCATTGAATACATATTTCAGGCTAAGTAGCAAAGCCACCTTAAGGTGATTGGGAGTCTAAATGCAATGAACTGCAAAGTTAGACAACCAGGAAAGAAAAAGCAAAGATACAGAAAATCTACTACACTGATATTCTAAAATCATGAAAAGAAGTAGGCCATTCTTTGGATTGCTTCTAATCTGAAATTCACAAAGGTGAAACCAAAGTATCTCTGTCTGAAATACCATTAGAAGAGTCCTGGTCAAAATCACAAAAGCAGAAACTAAGAGATTTCCTGTTAAGAAATAATATTCTGTTCTCAGAAATCCTGGGTTTAAATTGAACTGGTAGTATATAACAAAGAGAGGGTAGCCACAGTGGTGCAGCAGTTAGTGTTGTCACCTCACAGCAAGAGGTTACCTGATTCGATCCTCGGCTGGGGTGCCTTATGTGCGGAGTCTGTATGTCCTCCCTGTGGTTGCGTGGGTTTCTGCCAGGTGCTCTGGTTTCCTCCCACATCCCAAAGACATGCTGTAGGTGGATTGGACACTCTAAATTGGCCCTAGGTGTGAGTCTGTCTGTGTGCCTTCTGTGGAAGTTTGGGCACTGGGCTGGCAACTTGACACGGTAAAACTCCACTGCTGTGGTACCCCTAACTGGGAAAAGCCGAAAGAAGAAGAAGTATATAACAAAGAGACAGCTCATGGAGAGAAGGTTACTGTTAAACTTTATGGTATACCTAAGTCACATAAATAATTAGTAAGAAAAAACATTCAAAAGATGCTCAGATGAGGAACAACAGAAAAGTTACAGTGACTGGAGAAACCCAAAAGTGTCAGTCCATAAAGCTGATGGAAGCATTACTTTCTGTAGTGACTTTAGGAAACTGAACAGCATTTTAAAGCTTAATAGCTAATCTATGTTCAAGATTGATGAGCAGATACAGAATATTTTATTTGTTTATTTATTTATTTGTATTTGTTGACTGTGAAACTCCAACTGGCCAGAGTCCATTTTCAGCAGAGACCTGGGGAGAAAAGCTTCACCAAAGTATATTTATACTACAAGTGAATTTCAATCAGTTCTCAGAAGAACAACAGTTACATTTCTCATGAAACAAAAAACATTTTGATATATTTTATTTAACATTTGTTTACTGGGAAAGTCCAACTGGGACAGAGCTCATTTTCAGCAGAGGACCAGGGAGAAATGCTCTAGACATACAAACAGACATTCAAATGTAATTACAAGACAGGTATGCACAGTAAATTATTTACATCAACTATTATAAGTCTTTACAAATTTTTGAGCCTTAAAATCTTGCAGAATGGAGACATTATTGTAAAGAAGTTTAGTGCCTTTACATTTCAGTAAAGAAAGGTTTGCAAGGAGTTCAAGATACATAATGGAGTAAGTTATATAATTATGTAGGAAGGGAGATTTTAGTACTGTGTAGGTTTATAACAAGTTCAAGAGATATAATGAAGTAAATGATAAAATGATGTAGGAGGGCAGGGGAGATAGTAGTAGTGTACAGGAGGATAGTGGTAATAGCATATACCTGAGAGAGCACATGGTATAGGATTGGTTCTACCTAGGATGGCTGAGAAGTCAGTTATTAAATTACATAGGAGGGGAGACATTAGTATTGTGTTCAAGGATAGTGGCAGCATATACCTTAGAGACTGCATGGTGTAGGATTAGTTCTGTTTATGCTGCCTGTTCCAAATCAGTGCATCTAGAAGGTTTATAGCTTAGGTATACAGGGGAAGCGTAGGAGGAGCTGAACAGTGAATGAGGCAATTAGAAAAAGCAAGATGAGACGTTCTGTTTAAGGGGGGTAACAAAAAGGGATGTATTGACTCAAGTGCAAGAGGGGAAGATGTTAGGGGTGTAGTGATTCAAGTAGAGGAGGGTAAAACATTAGTGATAACAAATAAGAAGTTTGTACTTTCACTACAGGTTTCAATCTGGTGATGAACGTGAGCATGACCACGATTGGATAAGGTATTGTTTGAGCTGGATTTTATACCCTAGGAATTTGTTAATAATTTTACTTGTGTAGGGGTGGTGTTCCAGAGTTGGAGATGTACTGGGCATACAGGGAATCCCCAAAGAATTATTTCCTTTAGTAATTATTAGAAATTTATCACCAGAACAGAGGTCCATTATGGGGGTGTAGGGGAAATAATATGTTTTTTAATGCAGAGCATTGCTCAAGAAAATATATCAGTTTATATGCCATAACTAGATGAGAGTATGTCATGCAGTTGTTAAGCTCTATCCAGTTTAGCTGCTTTAAGGCTTGGCAGGGGTGAGGTTGATGTGCAGTGCTAGTAGCAAATGTAACTACTTTGTTATAACAAGGTGCTAGTTTGGATTTTAGTGTAGAGTAAAGGTCTCTAAGGACAGCAAAAGCATATAAGAGGGTTGGAAGCAAATAGGATGAGGCTGTTTTTTTTCTTGCTGTGCCTGTAAGGTACTGTTTTGCTGTGTAAAGGGAGCCAAGTTTCTGGTGGGTCTTTTTAATTATTTGAATAATATGTTGATCAAATTTAAGATTCTTATTTATTACAATGCCCAATAATTTAGCTTGTGGTACTACTTCAATTTTAGTACTATTTACAGATGTAACCAAGAAAGATTGTTTTTGATAGAGATAATGATTTGGGGTGAAGAACATCAGTTTTGTTTTTTTGGGGGGGATTAAGGAGTAGGTTTGATTTTTTCAGCCAGGGTTTTATTGAAGAGAAATAAATTTAGGTGATTTCTTGTAGTCTGGATATTGTGGGGGCTGTACATATTAAAGTCAAATCATCTGCATATTGTACAATATTTGCTTGGTGTACAGAAGTGTGAAGCTTGTTAAGAAAATATAAAAAAGCAGGGGTCCTGGTATAGAGACATGCATGGTAAACGGAAGAGAGGATCAGAGGTCCTTTTGCCATTTGACTGCTTGTTGCCTTCCAGACAGATAACTAAGGAGCCATTAAAGGGAGAACTGAGAGAGGCCTATAGAAGAGAGTTCAGTGAGTAAGTGTCAATGTGATACAGTGTTGAAAGCTTTGGGTATGTCTAGGAACACAGCTGACACTAGGTTACCATTGTTACCATGCTGGTTTGTAGTGTTGGTGAAATAAAGAAGGATGGTGATTGTGCTGTGTTGGGGTCTGAAACCATGCTGTGTTTCTGAGAGCAGATTATTTGAATTTAGATGATGTAGAACCTGCACATGAATACATTTTTCAAGTATTTTTGATAGGGGAGAGTACTGCAATGGTCATGTAGTTATTAAACTCTATAGATATGCTGTCTTTATGTAAAGGTATAATAAAGGATTTTTCTAGATGAAAGGAATATATTTTTCAGATATAAATTTATTTATCAATATAGAGACTGGAAAAGCAATTGCATCTTTAGCCACTTTTAAGTAGTCTGAGGTGGAGTTGGTCAGCATCTAGGGTGGTTGGTTTTAGCTTATGTAGGAGTTTTTTATGGTGGAGGTAGGTACTAGGCTGAAGTCAAATAGCTGATGATATTTAGCAGAGACAGAGGGTACTAAGAGGGTAGTGGAAGGATTAATGTTTGTGATGAACAATATAGTCTGTATAAAACAGTTACTGAACTGTGTGGGAAATTAATCAGTATTATTGTTGAATGTAGGAGTGGGGTGGTAATTGATAATTTGGCCTGGATGTAAAAGTGTGTTTATAGATATCTGAATAATTTTGGGTTGTTTTGATGTTTATTTTGAAGGATGTTATAATTTGTTTGCTTGTCATGGTTTATGTGGTTCATAGGTTCAGAGGATGATACTATGCTATTGGCCTGGAGGCCCTTATAAGCCTAGCAAACATTTTGGCTATGTTCCCTCAAAGTCAGCACTTGATTCCCCTGTACAGCAGGGACACAGCTAGGATCCCAGGGGTATATTTTCTGTTTCCCATCCAGTTGTCCAGGTTCCTCTTAAAGAGGGCTATAGAGGTACTCTACTGGACATGGAGATGGAGTATATTCCACAGATGGGGGAGTCTTTGGGACACAAATTTATCCTGCCAACAAGTTCTATTAATGTCACAGACCAGGTTAAGGCCTTGCGTGCGGGTTGCACAAGTGGAGTTTCTCTTATGGATAAGCAGCAACTCCATCAAGGCTGGATCTGAAATGGCCTTGTATGCCATACACAGGTCACCTCTGAGCAGTCTGTATGAGACTGAGTAGAGGGACAGGGCTTTTAGCCTGTCTGTATAGAATAGGTCTTTGATACCCTGGAGTTTCCTGTTCCTGCATGAAATACCCTTATTTATGAGGTGGGCCATATAGAAAACCTTTTGTACAACTGAGGCAACGTGGTGGTCAAAAGTCAGGTTGCTATCAACCTGGGTGCCCAAGTCCTTCATGACTGATTGCATGCTTAGTACAGTGTTATTAATGTGATAATTAGTGGGATGACATTTTCCTCAGAGGGGGTAATGATGCATTTCTTGGCATTCAGTTTAAGGCCATGCTTCTGGCACCAGTCATTAGTTTGGGTAAGGCCCTCTTGGAGGATGTTCAAATCACTAGAGGAATTTAAGACAGCACCTAGCCTGCAGTCATCTGCAAACCTGGTCAGCCACAGACCACTGGTTTTGGCTTGCACTTCAGAAAAGTATATCCCAAACATGTGTATGTGTTTTGAGTGTCCGAGGTGTATTGTGTAGAGGCTAAGGGTCGAGGCAGGGTTACGGTTAGTATGCATTGCTAAAGTAGGTAGTGATCTTAGCCCTCCACCATTTCACCTGGTAATATGTGCTAACCCTTACTCTAACTCTGCCACTGCCACTAATTTACATCTTAAATTAAAAAGAATTGGTATTTTGTTCTATTCCTTAGTTGCCGGAAAAATTGAAATGTATTTTGTGTTTTATTTTTGAGCCACTGTTACTAGACTTTGTCACACTGTAGCATTAATTTCTTAGTTTCTTTTGTTAGCCGTGGTGCAGAATTGGATTTGACCCTTTTAGTATATACTGGGGCAAGTTATTGAGTATTTTTAGGAAATCTCATTGAAATGTAAGACAGACGAGTCTAAGGGCACAAATTTTAATATTTTCCAGTTATATTCTGTTAAGCATTTGATAAAAATGTGTTTGTCAAAGTTTGTTGATTTATAAGTGGTTGTAAATTATGCTTATCTTTAATATTGCAACTTCTGAGAGTGTAAGTAGGTTGATGGTAACTTAGGCTGTCTGGAAGGCTACTGGCTGTCTTAATTTTGTCAGGTCTATTAGTAAGAATTTAGTTTAAGATGGTTGTCTACCAGTACTTTTGTAGAATCTAGAAACTGGTGTAATTAACTGTGTAAAGCTATACAGGGTTATGGGATCAGATGGATGTTGCAATTAATAATCTGCCAGGCTGTATTTAGGTCTCCTAGTATTATTGTTTCATGTTGTATATGGTGGGATACCCAGTACTAGATGTCTTCCACAGTGGGAATGTATTTTACCTGGTAGGATATATATGGCTGCTAAACAAATCATGTTCCTATTAATGATGTTCAGATGTGATACAATGAGTACCACATTATTAAACTGTGGTATCACCTATGCATACGTGATTATGTTTAGGGAATTCTTGCAGAAGGTGGGTATTCCTCCAGCCCTTTTATTTTTCCTGTCAAGGCTAATTATACTGAAGCCAGGTGGGGTAATTTCATTGCCATTTATTTCTATTTTCAACCCTGTTTTGTAGCCATGATTACATATGATTACATATGTAGTGGCAATGCAAGCATGTATGTCCTGGCTTTTATTGCATATGCTCTAAGACTGATATTTAGGAAGAGAAGTCTGGAATTGGTAGTGGGAGGAAGAGAATGTTTCATTTAATACTGTGCTGCTAGTGTGGGCTTTTTGCTGTTGTGTGGTACAGGGTTTGGGTGAATGTCTCCACTGATTTTTTGGGGGGGTGGAACTTATATGAAAGAAAGTACATAGCCAAATGCATTTGTGCTTTAATTTTATTGGATTCTTATTGTAGCATACTTCAACTTAAGTACCTGTAAATGAAAAAAAAATAAGAATGTTTGCTGGTACAGTGTGGGTGCTATGCTGATTGATACAATTGTTAACTATTGCTGTAGTGAGTATGGGTTTATAGGACTATTAATTATATATATTTGGGGAAACATGAAGATAGCAAGTACGACTGGTGCCCGGCAACCAAGCCTGTGTGACCAAAATAAAGAAAATAAGCCAGCATCACGAATGGATCCAAAAGTAGTTTAATACACTGAAACTAGACCGGTTTCAGCTATTTAGCTTTCCTCAGTAGTTACAATCATAGAATAGGAATGCTCCATATATACCTTTCAAGGAAGGAATGACATCACTTCCTGTCAAAAAGAAGAATTATTATTAAAATGAAAAATAATTAGTTGCAAAACAGGCAAAAAGACTAGTCTACCTTAATATATACCAAAAAATCATAATACATTATGAGTGGAAAACAAAATACATCCTTAGTATTGGGAAGAAATTGCTGTATGAAATAGAAATAATGGATTAACACAATAAATCATTAGCTCACATTATGTCATAAGATTCTGATGAGAAAACCACATGATTAGACTATCAATGATTGAGCTGCAATATAAATAATAAAATATTAGAACAGTAAACCACATTTTGATTATGATGAGAAAACCACATGATTAGACTATCAATGATTGAGCTGCAATACAAATAATAAAATATTGGAGCAGTAAATCACATTTTGTCATTGAGTCCCGGTGAGAAAAGCCCACCAAGTTTGACTATCCATCTTTTCTCTTTATTGTTTAAAATGTCATGCCATCCTGTTTTGAATGCCCGGTTTCCAATAATGTTATCAATAATGCAGAATGAGAATTTGGCAGTGGGATGCTTAATGGTGTGTCTGTATAGTGCATTTGTAATCCTGCAATTTCTGATATCCCCCAAATGTTCTGATATCCTAATGCGAAATTGTCTGGATGTCTGACCAACATAAAAAGCCTGGCAGGTACAGGTGGCTAGATAGATAATCCAGTCTGAGCTGCAGTTTCCGAAAAATTTAATGTCATATAGATGACCAGTATTTTTACTCATGAAACTTTTGGTTTTGAATATATAACCACAGAAACTGCAATGACCACAGGGGTATGTACCAACTAGTTTGTCCCCTGTTAATGTTCTCTGAGTACAAGAGTCATCCCCCATGCCACTCTTTTTGTAATGAGAAAAATGGGAACCAAGTGTTTTGCCTTTCCTGTATGAAAAGTAGCACCTTTCACCTAAATATCCTTCCAAAAGAGGGTGAGATTTGAGTATGTTTCAATGTGTATTAATAATATTGATGAGATTGTGACTATTTCTACCATATGTAGTAACAAATCTGCACGTATCTAAATTCTTAGATCTTGCCTGTTTTTTATAAACTAGCAAGGAATCCCTAGGTTTGTTGTTACTCCATTGTACAGCAGAACTGATAGTATTCCAATGGTATCCTCTGGACAGAAATCCGTTAGCTAGATCATCATGATGTTTATTCAAGTCCTGTTCTGATGAACATATTCTTTTTATCCTGAGAAACTGGGATTTCGGAATGTTCTTGATAATATGTTTAGGATGGAGACTGTTGGCATGTAGTAGGGTATTATATTGTGGAAATTTACGATATACAGATGTTTTGAGTGTGTGGTCGGGTTGTCATTGTAAGTGGACATCTAAAAAGTGAATTTCATTCAAATCATATTCCACAGTAAATTCCGTCCCCCACATATTTCCATTCAGGTGTTCCATGAATTCTTGAAGGTAATCTGAACCACCTTTCCACACTAGCCAACAGTCATCCAAATATCTCCTCCAGATGTCTATTTCAGGTAGATACACATTGTGCAATTCATCATAAATGATGTGCTCCTCAATATAGCCAATGTACAGATCTGCATAAATTGGTGCAAATGAGGCCCCCATGGCTGTGCCTTGTATTTGCCAATAACAATCTTGCTGGAAATAAAACACATTTTTGGTCAAAATGTGTTCCGCCATACATACAAGTAATGTGTTCAGTCCAGGGGGATAAATGTTGGCTTTATTTAGCCAAAAGTCTAGAGCCATCAATCCTGCCCAATGTGGAATGCTAGTATATAATGATTTAACATCCAAAGTGCATAATAGCCAGTCAGGTTCAAGTTGAGATTCTGAGACAATTTGTAAGAATTCCGTGGTGTCTTGAATTCTAGCTCTAACACATGATAACAATGGTTTAAATTTTTCAGTAAGGAACATGGATAAAGGTTCTGTCAGAGATCCGATTCCCGATACAATGGGTCTACCAGTTGGTTTATTGATGGATTTATGAATTTTTGGAAGCAAATAAAGATATTGTTTGGCTGGATCTTTAACCATAAGGTGTGCCTTAGTTTTTTCAGAAATTATACCAGCCTCTACTGCTTCTTGTAGAAAATCATTAATTTCGCGGTGTTGGATCTGTACTCATTTTCATGTAATGATGATGGTTGGACAATTGTCCATTTCCTTCATCCCGATAATAATCGGCATCCATGATTACGACCGCACCCCCTTTGTCCGCAGAGAGTATGACTATATCTTTGTTATTTTTGAGCCTGGTAAGGGCAAGTTGTTCCTTATGAGATATATTATGTCTGATATTGTCTGAATTGTTGGAATAGAAATGTAAATCTTTGATGACAGCCTGCTGGAACACCGCAACATGTTTATCCATAGGGGGATTAAATGTAGATTTATGAAATCTAAAATCTGTTGATCTTTGAGAGAGGTCAGAGTTATCCTGTTGTTTGAAAAATAGATTAAGATTAATTTTTCTACAAAACTCTAAAGTGTCAGATACATGTGAACTTTCATCAATAAAGAAACCAGGAATAAAACCCAGACCTTTATTAAGTAGAGAATATTCGTCAGAATATAAAGTATACTTTGAGATGTTTAACACATTTGTACAAGATTGGACTATTTCACCACTGACTTGAAAAGTTCCTCTAGACTTTTGACCCCTATGCTTTCTACCTCCCCTGTGTTTCCTGCCCCTAAAGGGCTAACCATGGTTCTACCTCTTTTGATATGTGGTGATTCACCAGTGCTGGTGGATTCATTGTCTGTTGTGGAGGACTCCTCACCAAAAGTATTGCTGGTGGATCCTGATTTTTTAAGAATTGATCTCGGTGTCTTTTTACGCACAAAAGTAAGATTTTTGGTGCCCTGGGCGAATCTCACACCCCTCTGAGATTCAAATTGTCTACCCCTACTGTAGTCTTCTTTGTCTCTAGCAAATTTATGGAGTTTTTTGGTTTTAAGATTATTCTCCAATGTGGATAATTCCCTGGATAGTTTGTTCAGACAATTCTGAAATTGTGTATGGTCCTCAAATTGTTTCAAATTATTACATGTCTTTTCAACATCAATGGTATTGGCATTTACAGTCCTTTCATAAAAGGAAGCTAATATATTAACCAGTGCCATAGCGGCTTCTTGCTGTGCTGCTTGCCAATCCCTGATTAATAGGTCATCAGGTGCACCTACTAGTGGCTGAATCTTGGATCTCAATCCTCTTGGTGAAATATTTTGAGCCTGATATGCTTTAAAGAGCTTGTGGTGCCAAATATTAGTTCTTAGAGTTTTAATTTGTTTACCTAGCTGATTAAATTCAGAAACACAACCGTCAACTGGATCCAATATGGGTAAATTAGTGGTATTCGTGGAACTAGTACCAATACCGAATACCTGAAGGTCATCCTTATCAGCACATAAGCTGGATAGTAATTTCCCAAGATCCATGACCATAAGTTGTTAGACAAAATATAGACAATATGGATATTGCCTCATGCTGCAGTTCGTATTTGGCTATCATCACAAGTAGGAGCACTTTGGGCTCACGCATCCATCTTGTTTGTATTTGGTGAGACTGTTTTGTATTATAGCACATTATATCGATTGGAATAATTTGCTCTGTGATTACTAATATCAGAAGGGGAACCTTGGGCCTTACATTATCATTCCTCTCGGGCTTGGTGAGACTATTTTTTGGTTTCATGTGCATTTTTTTGCTAGAATAACGTACGCATTTAAAAAACTCCTTGTATGGACATTTCATCTATCTTTGGACAATCCAAGTTCATTACTATAATAGCGTACGCACTCATCGAGTACTATCAGCTATTTTTTGAGTGCAAACTGCTTATTTCCTTCATGGATATTTTTTCTATTTTGTGAACAAGGAAAGTTTACGCCTTAACATATGGGGATGATTTGGAATCTGATGGTTGTGCAGGAACTATCGTTTTCTTTTTTGGTCATCTTTTTCAATTGATGTTATATTTTTTGGACAGTGTCTTATTTCGACCAATGTTTGGTGAAAAATCGATACAACAGAAACTAATACAGTTGGATTTGGTGGACATATGAATGGTGGATTCTTAAAATTGTTCTTTGTACTATTTCTATAGTTACATAGCTATATGTTACTATTCTTATATGTAACTCTAGTAACAGGTCATGTTGGACTATACAACATTAGCTCTTGGCTTTGGACATTGGCTATTTTTATAATATAGGATTATTTGGTTGTGTACTGATTTCATCTAGTATGTTGAACAATATTACTTATTTCAGATTATGAATGCATTCATTTTATGAATACCACCCAGTCAGCCATTTTTTGGTTGCCTTCAGAATTATGTTGCTTTACATTTAAGTGTCACACTTTCGGAAAATTACCATTTTTCGATCTTTTTTGTATAAGTTATGTTCTGACAAACATTATACATGGGTGTTTAGGATTATTTAGTCATGCATCTTCATTCCAAGGTATAGAATTGATGATTAATCTATATATAAGCATGCCTATATGTATGGCTGATTATTATTTTTCTATTCTATGACCTTAGCCAAATGAGAGCATGTTACAATTTTTGAAGTAGGGTGCTACTTGGATACATCGCACAACGAAATCCTTATTGGTATATTTTATACACTCATATGCATTTCATTTGCTGTTTACACCTACAGTGGATTTAGTCTTGGGATTTTACATACATTGAGGACAGCACATTATCTGTTCTGAGGCAATATATCCACTCATTTTTTGATATAGTACATCTTTTCACTAACCCTAACAAGTGGCAACCATTTTTTGATACAGGGCTTATACTTGCCTTAACTTTTGGAGGTTTTTATAAAACGTCTCCATTGTGAATCTTCTTACTCAGCATTATTATCTGATCCTGTTTTTTCAAGTGATTTACATATTTTTTGGTTGCATTTAATTTAGTGTGCATTCCTGTTTTTTTAATTATTGGACCTCATACATTCCTTATATTTTTTTGGTGGCCGATGGGTGAATCTCTACCGCCTTTAGCACATATTTGATATACATCAAGGATTATTATTTGTGACTTGGTGGTTTGTTCAGACACTCTTTTCTTTTTGTTTTTTTGTGATTTGGATCCCCTTTTACCTAGCGAATATTTTGTCTAACAACTTATGGTCATGGATCTTGGGAAATTACTATCCAGCTTATGTGCTGATAAGGATGACCTTCAGGTATTCGGTATTGGTACTAGTTCCACGAATACCACTAATTTACCCATATTGGATCCAGTTGACAGATGTGTTTCTGAATTTAATCAGCTAGGTAAACAAATTAAAACTCTAAGAACTAATATTTGGCACCACAATCTCTTTAAAGCATATCAGGCTCAAAATATTTCACCAAGAGGATTGAGATCCAAGATTCAGCCACTAGTAGGTGCACCTGATGACCTATTAATCAGGGATTGGCAAGCAGCACAGCAAGAAGCCACTATGGCACTGGTTAATATATTAGCTTCCTTTTATGAAAGGACTGTAAATGCCAATACCATTGATGTTGAAAAGACATGTAATAATTTGAAACAATTTGAGGACCATACACAATTTCAGAATTGTCTGAACAAACTATCCAGGGAATTATCCACATTGGAGAATAATCTTAAAACCAAAAAACTCCATAAATTTGCTAGAGACAAAGAAGACTACAGTAGGGGTAGACAATTTGAATCTCAGAGGGGTGTGAGATTCGCCCAGGGCACCAAAAATCTTACTTTTGTGCGTAAAAAGAGACCGAGATCAATTCTTAAAAAATCAGGATCCACCAGCAATACTTTTGGTGAGGAGTCCTCCACAACAGACAATGAATCCACCAGCACTGGTGAATCACCACATATCAAAAGAGGTAGAACCATGGTTAGCCCTTTAGGGGCAGGAAACACAGGGGAGGTAGAAAGCATAGTCAAAAGTCTAGAGGAACTTTTCAAGTCAGTGGTGAAATAGTCCAATCTTGTACAAATGTGTTAAACATCTCAAAGTATACTTTATCATCTGATGAATATTCTCTACTTAATAAAGGTCTGGGTTTTATTCCTGGTTTCTTTATTGATGAAAGTTCACATGTATCTGACACTTTAGAGTTTTGTAGAAAAAATAATCTTAATCTATTTTTCAAACAACAGGATAACTCTGACCTCTCTCAAAGATCAACAGATTTTAGATTTCATAAATCTACATTTACTCCCCCTATGGATAAACATGTTGCGGTGTTCCAGCAGGCTGTCATCAAAGATTTACATTTCTATTCCAACAATTCAGACAATATCAGACATAATATATCTCATAAGGAACAACTTGCCCTTACCAGGCTCAAAAATAACAAAGATATAGTCATACTCTCTGCGGACAAAGGGGTGCGGTCAGTCATGGATGCCGATTATTATCGGGATGAAGGAAATGGACAATTGTCCAACCATCATCATTACATGAAAATTAGTACAGATCCAACACCCGCTTTTCAACGAGAAATTAATGATTTTCTACAAGAAGCAGTAGAGGCTGGTATAATTTCTGAAAAAACTAAGGCACACCTTATGGTTAAAGATCCAGCCAAACAATATCTTTATTTGCTTCCAAAAATTCATAAATCCATCAATAAACCACCTGGTAGACCCATTTTATCGGGCATCGGATCTCTGACAGGACCTTTATCCATGTTCCTTACTGAAAAACTTAAACCATTGTTATCATGTGTTAGAGCTAGAATTCAAGACACCACGGAATTCTTACAAATTGTCTCAGAATCTCAACTTGAACCTGACTGGCTATTATGCACTTTGGATGTTAAATCATTATATACTAGCATTCCACATTGGGCAGGATTGATGGCTCTAGACTTTTGGCTAAATAAAGCCAACATTTATCCCCCTGGACTGAACACATTACTTATATGTATGGCGGAACACATTTTGACCAAAAATGTGTTTTATTTCCAGCAAGATTGTTATTGGCAAATACAAGGCACAGCCATGGGGGCCTCATTTGCACCAATTTATGCAGATCTGTACATGGGCTATATTGAGGAGCACATCATTTATGATGAATTGCACAATGTGTATCTACCTGAAATAGACATCTGGAGGAGATATTTGGATGACTGTTGGCTAGTGTGGAAAGGTGGTTCAGAGTACCTTCAAGAATTCATGGAACACCTGAATGGAAATATGTGGGGGACGGAATTTACTGTGGAATATGATTTGAATGAAATTCACTTTTTAGATGTCCACTTACAATGACAACCCGACCACACACTCAAAACATCTGTATATTGTAAATTTCCACAATATAATACCCTAATACTTGCCAACATTCTCCATCCTAAGCATATTATCAAGAACATTCCGAAATCCCAGTTTCTCAGGATAAAAAGAATATGTTCATCAGAACAGGACTTGAATAAACATCATGATGATCTAGCTAACGGATTTCTGTCCAGAGGATACCATTGGAATACTATCAGTTCTGCTGTACAATGGAGTAACAACAAACCTAGGGATTCCTTGCTGGTTTATAAAAAACAGGCAAGATCTAAGAATTTAGATACGTGCAGATTTGTTACTACATATGGTAGAAATAGTCACAATCTCATCAATATTATTAATACACATTGGAACATACTCAAATCTCACCCTCTTTTGGAAGGATATTTAGGTGAACGGTGCTACTTTTCATACAGGAAAGGCAAAACACTTGCTTCCTATTTTTCTCATTACAAAAAGAGTGGCATGGGGGATGACTCTTGTACTCAGAGAACATTAACAGGGGACAAACTAGTTGGTACATACCCCTGTGGTCATTGCAGTTTCTGTGGTTATATATTCAAAACCAAAAGTTTCACGAGTAAAAATATTGGTCATCTATATGACATTAAATTTTTCGGAAACTGCAGCTCAGACTGCATTATCTATCTAGCCACCTGTACCTGCCAGGCTTTTTATGTTGGTCAGACATCGAGACAATTTCGCATTAGGATATCAGAACATTTGGGGGATATTAGAAATTGCAGGATTACAAATGCACTATACAGACACACCATTAAGCATCCCACTGCCAAATTCTCATTCTGCATTATTGATAACATTATTGGAAACCGGGCATTCAAAACAGGATGGCATGACATTTTAAAAAATAAAGAGAAAAGATGGATAGTCAAACTTGGTGGGCTTTTCTCACCGGGACTAAATGACAAAATGTGATTTACTGTTCCAACATTTTATTATTTGTATTGCAGCTCAATCATTGATGGTCTAATCATGTGGTTTTCTCATCGTAATCAAAATGTGATTTACTGTTTTAACATTTTTATTTGTATTGCAGCTCCATCATTGATAGTCTAATCATGTGGTTTTCTCATCAGAATCTTATGACATAATGTGAGCTAATGATTTATTGTGTTAATCCATTATTTCTATTTCATACAGCAATTTCTTCCCAATACTAAGGATGTATTTTGTTTTCCACTCATAATGTATTATGATTTTTTGGTATATATTAAGGTAGACTAGTCTTTTTGCCTGTTTTGCAACTAATTATTTTTCATTTTAATAATAATTCTTCTTTTTGACAGGAAGTGATGTCATTCCTTCCTTGAAAGGTATATATGGAGCATTCCTATTCTATGATTGTAACTACTGAGGAAAGCTAAATAGCTGAAACCGGTCTAGTTTCAGTGTATTAAACTACTTTTGGATCCATTTGTGGTGCTGGCTTATTTTCTTTATATATTTGGGGGTATGACAGTTGGTAAAGAGTGCTATTATGCTGAAACAGCACACTAGTAGGGTTTCAGTCAGAGACATTTTTATGATATGTAAGTTAGATTTTGCTGAATATATTAGTTTGCACTGCAAAATGTTATGGACAAGAAGTAGTTATAGTTATAACAGTATAATTTTTAAAAGGACAAGCTGGGTAGCAGAACTTTAAGTAAATGAGTCAGAGATACTAATTATAGGACAACTTTGATTAGGTTATGTTCTGATTGTTTTGATGCAAAATGCAAAGTCAAATTTGAAGAAGGGTAGGGGTGGAGTTGGGATATTTTAAATGTAGAATAGGAGGAATGGGTGGGAATTTGGGGTAGGGTACGCCCAACCAGTGAATCAGCAAAACACTGCATTGAGAAAAAACAATCAGTAAGTTTTGAATATGGCAAAAGTTAAGGAGATTTCCAGAGATAGTTAAATGTATAAGTTGAACAGTTTAAAATAGAAGATGAGAGGGTGAAAAAAAGAATTAACAGGGAGCAGTACACAAGCCCAGGAAGAGTAAGCAGAGATTTAAATGTGTGGTTAAATATTTAGAGAGTTAAGATAACTGTAGTAAAGGAAGAAAGGGAGGAGGGAGGTGTCTGAAAATGAAAGCAAAACGAATAATTTGTCCTAATTCAATGGGATGGGGGAGATGACAAGCTATGTATTGGTAGTTATTTTAGACTACACAAAAGCCTGCTATCTTCATTGCCAATTATTAATGGCTGTAGTATATACCAGTAGTATAAGAGTTGTTAGGAATATTATGGAGCCACATCCTTCAGTACAGAGTATGCACCAGTATAGACACCTACTTCAGGTGAGTGTACATTGATATTCAGCTGTCTCTATAGTCTGATTCTAGAAGTTGTACATTTTATCTTATGTTAACTTTACTGGATTGCACATACATGTCTACTTTGAATGCACACTCTTGGTCATTTCAAGGTTGGACTCCAGGTTTGGGTGATAGTTCCTATGCAAACTGTGCAGTGTATTAGCTGGAACTGTTTTAGTCAGGGTCTGCAAAGCAGGAGGAGGAGTAGAGATGGCTGAAAGGGATAAGAGAAGTTTAATTGACTCTGCCTTAGTAAACATATTACTATGTTTGAAGAATTCATTTTAAACTGAAAAAAAAACAGATGGGAACAGACAAAGCTTTTTACTGTGTCAGGCCTCCAAAAGAGCTTTTGTACATATTGATGCACCACTGCCAAAAGGAAAATTCAGAGGTCCTTGTCTACACAGGTGCTCTAATTAGTAGACTTTTACAATCTCATAGAACAAAATAAAAAAGTGCACAACAGTATAACATAGCGTATCTAGCAGTGATGTCTGTTGCACCAAACTGGCATTAAATCCTATCTGTCCTAAGAAATTGGTACAATGACATCTGAAGTCTAGTATTAGCTCATAGTTATAGGTTACTAAATCACAGCTGATCTAGTCAATAATTAGAATAACACAACATTATTTTATACCCATATAACTAAGTTTCATACCTGCAACTTTACATTTGCCTGTGTAATTAGCAGCATTATTAAACCAAAACAAAATTCCTGTGGCTAACAGAGGAAGAAATTCTAGCAGATCTGATAGAATTGCCCTACAACAGCTTGATTAACATAGGAAGCTGGAAGAACATGTTTTGTTAAAACCATATGACACTAGTACTAGAAATGTCTTACTTTTTTACTTTAGTATACTGCCTATTAGAGATAAAGATAATAAAAAAATGTTAACAATATAATAAGGAAACAACTTCTAACAGCATCATTGGTTTTAGCTTGCAGTACTGTTTGTATGCAGTATGTGTTGAGTTAAACACATTTTCATAAAGACACCGAGCTGGTAAACTAGTGAGTTAGGGTTTACTAACATCACAACATAACATTTAGTATCTGCAACCTAGAGCATGAACCAGCAGCTTTTCTAGGATATAAATATCTACTGGCTTCTTGTGATTTATGGATTTGTCTGACTAAAGGACAAGGGCTCCAGAAAAGGCATGCATTCAGTGTGAATTCAAAGACAATACCTATAGGAAACAACAGAGCTGAAAGGAAGGGATGGATGATGGGAAAACAGAGCTCAGTGAGAAGAGTGTATGATGGTGAAAACAGAGCTTAGTGGGAGTGAGGGATGATGGAAAAGTAGGTTGAAGAAGAAAATAAACAGGGATGTAATTACCCACTGACTCAACAAAGTAACAGTGTTGAGAAAAACAGTCAATACATTTTGAAGGGTCTATGTTGCTTGATCGAAATCTCACAATCTTGATCAAGCAACATTGAAACCTATTAAAGCAAAAGTGCACTAGATCGAAAGTGCACTTTTGCAATAGCCGGTTCTCCGAACCAGAAAAAAACAAAACAAAACTGCTTTAAACAGTATTTTGCAGGGGGTCAAGCCCCCCTGCACTCCCAATGTGGGGGGCTGCACCCCCCCATACTCCCCTACTTAAATATACTTACTCCGAGATCGCACTACAGTGAGGAAAAGGATATATTTCTGGATACCCACTGTAATGTGCTTAGGAGAACCAACTTTTGCGAAAGTGCACTTTGGATTTAGTGCACTTTTGCTTAAATGGGTTTGAGTTTCTGGTTGTCGAGAAAGTGAGTTTTCCCCAATCAGATGTAGACCCATTTTGAATTATAGGGAGCAGTACACAAGCCCAAAAACATAGAAAAGCAAGATACTTAATAACATTTAACCTGACAAAGGACTACTGGCAGATATCACTTTCTGCCCCAGTGCTAAAGAAAACAGTGCTTTTGTTATCCATGAAGGCTTATTTTATGACAGAGTGTTACCATTTGGTCTTCATTGTTACTCCAGCCACATTCCATAGACTGATGGATTTACGCATTTGAAATTTGGTAACCAGGTAAGTGTACTGGGCAACTGACCTTTTTCAGCCACACTCTAGCCTCCAGAGGAGCCAAGTATATAATGCAATAAAAAATTGGTTACAAAAGTGCTAATATGTCATCATACGGTAATAACATTGTCTAACAAAAGCAATTATGCATAAAAAAGGTGTAGCAGAAACAAAAATATTCATGATATTTCAAGCAATGTGGAAATATGTACAATATTTACAATACTTACATGACAGAGTTCTCTTAGCAGAGTGATACCTATATGTTGTACAGTTAAGGTAAGATTGTGTTAGATTGTATAAGACAGGCAGTCTTAACTGTGGGAAATAATCATAATAGCACAAACCAAGAACCCGGACAAGTATAACACTACTGAATGTACACACCACCTGTTGCAACACAGTGGAAGCAAAGGAGTCAGTCAAATAAAATCCAAAGGCATGTTTATTAAAAAGTTATAAGTGTTAAGAGCTTTCATTCTGGTATTATTCGGAACTTCATCAGAACTAACAAACACAAGATAACATTGTTTAAATACTAATAAAAGACAGTCACATAACATAAAACCTAATTGATCAATCACAAACTTCAAAATGCTTTCATTATAAAACAGAATTTAAAGAACAAGTTTCATTCAACCCTGGGTATGTGTAGCATTTAACTTTAAATGCCATTTTAATTTGCACAGGTTTAAATTTTCAACAATTCTACCCTGGGGATTTTCTTAACTTGGTCAATCACTAAAAATCCAAATTTGTGAAGACTAAATACCATAATATGCTTATATAAGGCACTAGTGGTTTTATTCTTCCTAATATCCAAAGCATGTTTGCAAATGCAGTCGCTAAACCTCCTTTAGGTTTTACCTACCTCTTCGGATTTTATTTGGCTGACTCCTTTGCTTCTGCTTTGCTGCAACAGGTGGTGTTTACATTAACTAATCATAATAACTGGGCATGGTAGAAGTCAAATATTTAGGTACCTCATAAAAACACAGAAGCTATACAAATGACTGATACCCTACACTAAAACAGGCGAAGGCTTTCCTTGGACTAGTGGTGTGTTACAGATGATTGGTGCCTAGGTTTTTGACTACTGGCTGCCCTTTAACATATCCCTCAAAAGGTAAAGACACTGTCAAACTGGAATAGCTTCTTGAGGCAGATAGAGCTTTTAATTAATTAAAAAAGAGTATTATGCTCTGAACCAATGTTAGTGACTCCAGATTGTACTAAGAACATTTATATACTGGTACCTCAGAAGTAGGTTTGCATGCTGAGAATATTAAAGGAGAGGCGCACCCTCCATGATATATTAACTGATTATTAAGCAATGCTGGGAAATATACTCAGATGTCAAAAGGGAATGCATATCTGTGAAGGGGGCCATTTATTCAATGAAGTGCTACCTATTAGACAAACAGTTTAATCTACTGAAAGGTTATGCCCCTTTGCAATGGCTGAGTTAGTATCAGGGTGGCAAATACAAAGTTGTGCCATTTGACGTTATTGCTCCAACCCTTCTAGTACACTGTTACCTTTAGACCCAGACTGGCTAATAGGACACAGAAATGTTGCCTAGGTCTTGCAACCCATGCATATAAGTCCAAAACAGATGGTTTTGTGTTGGGGTGGGGGTGGGCTAATTGTGACAGCTTGTGTGTGCAAAAATGGAAATGTTATTTTTAAATGTGCCTTTTAACTTTAAATTCTAAAACAAGTTAGCTGGGTCATTAATTATATTAGTTAGAATAATACAAAACTTATTACCTCTGTAGTGGTATATAAAAGGCTGAAGTCTGGAAAACAGAAATGAAGAGGAAATTCCTCAGCTGGAGGGATCATAATGCAATAAACTAGGATTATCCAACAGGTGGTACTAGGACCACAACCTGATCCACCAATGCATTTTATGTTGCACAGCCCAGCAATAGAGCTCGGGCTCTCTACCCAAAGATTTGTTGTTCTAATTGGGACCTATTGTGGATGAGGTCAGAAAGAAAGTCACCCAAAGAGTTTTTTTTTTTTTTTTTGAGCTAAGGCCTGCAGCCTTGACATTTACTTCCTTTATTTTATAGCCTGATTGGTGGTAAGGCTGTGTGAGACTGATCTTTTCTGAAGTAAATTTGATGGAGGTGACTCTATGCACTGTAAGCCTTGCATAAATTGTACTGTAAATAGTGTAAAGGAGTTTAGAACTAAATGTGAAAAGCTGAAAGAGCTATACATTTTTTCATACTTTAAGTTGATGGGATGGATTCAAGAAGGCCTACATGGTGCTCTAAAACCGGATGCTCGTCATGCCACAACAAGCATGTGGTAGCGTGTTGTTTAGTATTCAGTAAGTGGCTCTACATGCTGTGCAGAATCACACAAACACGTTAAACATTGCAGCATGCTAATTACTGCATAAGCAGATGAATCGTATGCTAATCAACCAATCCAAGCTGGAGAAGCTAGTCAATGAGCTATAAAACCATCATGGAGACTCAGTACAGGTTTAGTGCAGGTTGTGCCTGCACATTGTCATAGAAACTATTCTACACAGAAACAATGTTAAGGGCTGCTGTTGCTCGTATATATATATATATATATATATATATATATATATATATATATATATATATATATATATATATATGTATATATGGATCTAGGACTGTTGAACGAAAGTTCAACAGTCCGAATCCACTATCACCGAACACACTTTAGTGAAAAGTTTTTCACGAAAAAGTGCTTCTAACTAAAGTGTTAAAAAAAAAAATATAAAATTATTTTTTTTTGAAGGCCCTCGCCCACACACCTACTTTAATATTCTCACTTTGAAATCACAATAGATTGGGGAAAAGGGAATTTTCCCTGATCTGCATAGTACGACCTCCGCAACAAGCATTCCTACACAAAAGTGCTTCTTTGGTGAAAAACACTTTCGTGTAATTATGCCCGGCTGTTAGTGACTGGGTGATATTGTCATTCGGGGATCAGTACGGATCTCATATATATATATATGTATGTGCAACAGGCCAAATCCTATGCTGCTGTTGCTAATAGACCTTGGGCAAGAAGGAGAAGGATGTTTAGACCCCATTTAACATTTCTTGGTCTTCATGAGGTAGAAACTGTACAGCACTGCAGGGTGGACAGAGACACACTACAGGAACTCTGCAACCACTGTCGTCCTCATCTGGAAGCAAGTGCAAAACAAGGGGGAGCGATACCTGTGGAGGCTAAGGTTTGTGTAACACTTAGAACCTTCCAGAGAACAACAGGAGATATGCTGGGAGTGTCAGAGGTATCAGAATCCTGGATTCTACATCAATTCCTGAATGCTCTGCTACAAAATGCCAGTGACTACATACATTTCCCCCATACACCCGAGGTCAGAGCAACAATTATCCAGGACATCTATTCTGTAGCACACTACCCAAGTCTTTGGGTGCCATAGACTGCATGCACATTGAAATCAAAGCATCATTCAGGGAACAAAAAGGGTTTCCACTCCATTAACTTCCAGATTGTGTGAAATGTGAAGGGAATTATCCTGAATGTGTGAGCTGGCAACCCAGGCAGTTGCCACAATTCACATATCTGGCATAACTCTCAACTCTGTTAGAGGTTTCCTAGCGGGGCATATCCCACATGGTCATTTACTGGTGATCCAGGTTATGCACTCGAGCCATGACTGATGATGCCCATCAGAAATGCATACACACCCAACGAAAAACACTATAATAAGGCACACACTTAAACAATAAATACCATATAGTATGATTTTCTGCTGCTGAAGTCATGGTTTCAGTTCCCAGATACATCTGGGGACCCCTGCATTACAATCCCTGCACTTGTACTCAGATTTTCACTGTCTGTACCATCCTTCACAATATTATTCTGAAAAAACAGCTTCAGCAGGAACACCAAAGGGTAAGGAGCACATATCCCACCACTACAGCAACACCCAGATGAGAAGTCAGAGGGGGTGTAGGCAGAAATAGATGTGCACAATACTCTTGCCCTAGCCAACAGGCAAGGAATATCGCACATACCCACCACCTAAGGGTGCCTGTGCCTCCATGGACACCCCTATACATACTTTGAGTGGCACAAAAAGACACACCAGGATGAGGTGGAGGATGGACAGCAGCCCTCCTCCAAGCACCCCTAACAACCCTGCTGTGTGTCATAGTGCCCACATTTTGGTTATGGCCAGAGTCAATTGGCACTGAAATTGCATTAACCACACTTCCCTGATCAAGTGTGTCGCCCTCTACCTGTCCAATATCGGATTGCTCAATGGAATAGGTATGGTTAGGCCTATTGGCTGTATCTGATGTAAATACAGGAGATAGCTGAATGTCAACCTCAGTATCAGATTCAACCTCTGCACTAACTGACTGTGCCTCTGTTTTGGCCACCATCATCATCAGACTCTGCCAATACTCTGTCATCTGGTGATAAGAGTCCTAAACTTCCACTGTCAGGATCACCTATGATAATAAACACAGGAATTAAATTAATACCTACACTAAAAATTGAATGCTATGATAACAAACTAACAGTGGTGCCACTATCACAGAAGGTACTCCAATACACATACTTATGACACCCATCCAGACACACAATAAATAAATATAATAAATAAGATAAATGCAAATTTCTGACAAATGGTTACCGATAATCAAATAAAAATGTTTCCCTTACCATATGCAGATGACTCCGCACTTGCTAGACAGGATGGTACTGGAAGAACTGAAGCAAGGTAAGGATGTATTCATCAGAACTATAATAATACAGAGGGACTGTAAATACACAATTTTTGCATATATGTCCATTAACGATACTTTTAACTGAAACTTATTTACCCAAAGCCCATATGTAATGAACAAAACTGTCATTAAATCAATTTATCAATAAGTTCATAAAAAATAATAATAAAACCACATGAACTTTTAATTGCAGTATTTTACTATACAAGCAAATTGTAAGCCTTGACATATGTAAGCTTACCTGTAAGCTCCTCCTGGCACATACTTGATCTCCCAGAAACACCCCCACTGACATCAATCACATGTTGTTTTGTAGTTTCTACTGAGTTCTCTGGATCTCTGACAGTGGACAGGAACTCTTCATTTGGTGCCAGTGGTGGCTCTGTAGCAACCCCCCCCCCATAACCAGCTGTTCATGGGCAACTGCAGCTGTTCTGCTCCAGGCTGATGAAATCATATAACTGGCCCTGTGACGCGCCTGATCATAAGTCCTGGTGCATCCCCCTATGGCATTTACATTACTGACTATCTGGTTCCAAATCTGGATTCAGCATTCTGACAGCAATATCCCCACATCCTTTCACAAGCAGAAAAGTCACCTTGACACCTGAACGCCTGGACTATAATGTAATTTTCTGAATCACTGAAAGGGGGTTTACATGGATTTGTATGCTTGGATACTACAGTCCTATGTGAAATAAAACAGAGGATACAACACATAGATATCTCATAATGAAATTCCTGCTTATATATAAACACATATTATGTTTTCAACATTAACCACTGGTGACACACAGTTTATTTATTAAAATTTAAGGTTATGTGGTTGTACCATATCACACTCACACACAAGCCAATGTTTGCTCCAAAACAAGGAATACTAATTGAATAATGTATTGTTTACCTCAGAAGGAAGAGCATGGCTGCACAATTTCAAGAGCAAACCTCTTATAACACAACTTTTGTTGTGGCGACACACAAATGGTACTTGGCTCCCCCACTCCAAAACAACAGGAAAATGACAGTCTATACAAACCAAGTGATATCACATAATTACATTGTTATAAATGCTTTCAACTCAGTTCTCACAAAAGTACACATTTATAACAGAAAAGTCAATTTTATACAATTACCAAACACCTCTCACTGTTTCCAGCACTCCACTCAATGTGTCTATAGGCCATCTTAGAAGCCTAATACCCGGTGTCTTTTACCAGTATAGTACATTACATTTCCCTGAAATAACATAGAAGAATGTAAGATAACCAGCTGTAATAATAACACTTGTAATGAAAGTTAATAAGGGCTATCTGTTTGAGAAAGTAAAATGCCTATACCAACAGTGAACTATAAGAAGTGCATACAAATAAAGTTCCATTTTTAATGCATATATAAAAATATCTTTGCTACATTAACAAATCTAGCATATACTTGAAAAATACAATCATATCTTAGCAAGATCACAAGCCTTCTTTGCAGATAAATCAAAAGGAATAGCAGTCTTCTTTGTTCTCCATATACATAAATCTCCTCACCTTCAAGCTATCTAGCTACACAGCTACCTTTTTATAATGTAGATTCAGGCTTTTGAGTGTGGTGAAGATACAAATGAGTTGTGAACTTATTAGAATTGCTGACTCTCAAATGTTTGACTTTGTGTAGTAGGTGTAAATATAGTGTAGGCACTCCCTCACTGTTAGATGCTAATGGACTGCAACTCTGAATGATTAGTGGGAGGGAGAAGAAAGACAACAGCAATTCAGACTACCTTACCTGCAGTGCGTGTGTCCCCAAGATACACTTACAAAGTGTAGAAGTAACTATAGCAAGCTTTTACATGAAAGTGAACAGCACACATTTCTCATTTTAGTTCACTAATAGCCAAACTCTGCTCCCTTTGCTGAAAACTGTATTTTATGGTCATGTAATTTCATCATACATTTTAATGACAAGTGATATAAAATGCCCTATAGCCTGCATGTCTGAGAGTACAACACAGATAAGAGAAGAATGAAAGCAATACAAAGCAAAGACAGACCTGCATTACTACAAATAAAAGTCATAAATGGTTGTGTGATCACTCATTGCACTAAATATGTAAGTTACTCGTGCAAACAACTCAGATTGTGCAAGTGCATATGTCTGGTTAATACAGTGAAGGAAATGGGACTTGCTTGTTTACGCAATGATTTGTATTACTGCTGCAAAGTTGCTTCTGTGGCAAAGACAGAGAAGATACCCCTAGTGTGTTTTATAGTTTTATTAGTGTGAGAGTTCAAATCAAGACTTGTGTAAAAATCTGTAATGTGTGTTTAAAAGTATTTAATAATGTTGTTTATGTTTCCTTTTTTTAAAATAATATTTGCATATTTTCCATTTCATAAAAGACACATTGTTACATGATTTGCCTTCCATCACACAAACATGCTAATCAGTGTTGCACAGCATTAATTATGCTTCCATAACATCTGAAGGTCCAGAATACCTGCAGACAATAGTAATACATACCCCCATATTCAGCAAGCCCTGCACGGTGTACAGGAACAGTGAAGGAGCTCCAGGAGGCAATATGTCTGCCATGGGATCCAGGAATAAGCTGTAGGGTTGTGCATGAGCACTTCTGCAGTATTCCTGCACGGATGCAGCTCCTGTATGCAAATTACTCCATTTGCATGTGAAAACCATGAAAATGAGGTGAATTTGCAATCCAGGAAGCTGGCATCCGGCCATGCAGGACTAGTGTAATCTGCAGAAATGCACTCGGTTAGTAACCAAGTACATTTCTGCAAACTACAAAACGGAGCCATGACAGCTCCAAATAAAGTGTGTATATTATGGGAAACCATGCCAATGGCCAAATATATTGCCATTGGCATGGAAAACAGTTTCAGAAATGAAAAAAAATAACTTTTTTAGCCGATTTTGGCTGTTTAAGTGTAGGTCAGTGGCACTCAAATGGGATTGGGCCGAAAATATAAAAAATAACCTGAAATAAGCATTCTAACCAAAATCACTATTTTGCCAATATACTCAATGGCAGGCAGAAGACTACTTGGCCAGTGAATAGTGGTTGTTAAGGGGGGAGGCTCAGTGTGGGACCTGTAACTATGCATTAGCAGGCAATCCTATGTAAATGAGGGGAATGGTACTGAATCCAAGATTTCCCCTCAATACTAGTCAGCACCCAACAGTGTAAGTGCAGAAATAACATGGTTCAAGCCTAAGAGTTAGCTGACATCATGGGGGGGGGTGTCAGGCATACTGTAAGCAGATTAGAGCCCTGTGGCTCAGGTTTGTCCTTAGCTTAGCAGAGCTAAGCAAGGGCGTGTGTCTGAGGCTGCCTAGCACTCTTTACATTGCCTAAGCGGGTGTGCACACCACGCACTGGGTTTTAAATGAAAAAAATAGTAAACCAGGAAATATAAGCTCTGTGCACATTTGAGCACTGTGTTTGCACAGCCAGACTCTGGGCTTAAACAGGAAGGCGATAGGAAGGGAAAACACTAGTAGGAAGGTAATCAATGAGAACTAGCATGGCTGGCAGGTAAAATGTATCAGAATCAGCCAATTACACAGGCAGCATCCCAGCCCAACCCAGAATACCAGTATAAACTATGCAAACACCTTTCCCTCTGTTTTTTCCCACATACTCTACACCACCAGTGTATACAAGCAGGGAAATTTTAACAAACAAAAAAAACAAAATGATAGGGGCTGCAGTAGCTTTCATACATCAACATGTGGAAGAGACTGAGGGTGGTAAGGATGAGAATGCTGTCAACTAACCAACAGAGAGGAGACAGAGAAGAGTGTACAGACCCTGGGTTACCTACCAGGGGCTACATGAGCTGGAGATAGTGGAGCACTATAGGGTGGACAGGGTCCTCGTACAGCAAATTGTTGAGCTGTGCCAGCCATGCCTGATACACAGAACTAACAGAGGGGAACCCATCCCAGTGGATACCAAGGTATGTGTAGGCCTAAGAATACTAGCCACAGGTACCTTCCAAAGTCCAACTGGGGATATCATGGGGATCTCACAGGCATCAGCATCTCCACCAGTTCCTGGATGCCATGTCAGCACATGCTGGTGAACATGTATATTTTTCCAACACCCGTAAAGTGTTGGCAAGCAATATGCATTTCTTCCACCAAATAGCAGAACACCCTGAGGTAGTGGGTGCTATAGACACATATGCATCAAGGCACCACTCAGTGAGCAGGGTAGGGTCTACATCAACCGCAAGGGCTTCCCTCTCCATCAGATGCCAAGTCATGTGATGCCCAGGGCATTATAATGAATGTGTGTGTTGGCTGCCCTGGAAACTATCACAACTCCCACATCTGGCATCTGATGCAGCTGTATCAGAGATTTGCCAATGGGGACATCCCTAATGGTCACCAAGTGGGGAATGCTGGTTATGCACTGGAGTCATGGCTAATGACACCCGTCAGAAATACACACACACCTGAACAAGAACTCCATAATGAGACACACGCACAGACCAGAATTATAATAGAGCATGTGTTTGGAATGCTCAAGTCATGGTTCCCATGCCTGGACACATCTGGTGGAGCCTTGCAGTACTCACCAGCCACATGTACTCAGATTGTCATCGTATGTGCCATACTACACAATATGATACTGCAGATACAGCTGCAGCAGGAACAGCACGTGGCAGGGTCACACAGCCCCCCACCATTGCCAAGGCCTGCACAGGCACAGAGTGACTCAGAGGAGGTACAACCAGAGCCTGCCCCAGTAGGCAGAAGGAGGCATGCCCAGTATGCCCTGGCCTTGGCAAAGAAGCAATGCATAGCACATACACTGACACAGTAGGGACCCAGGGAATGACACCTCTCTCTGACTCAGACATACAGAAAAAGGGATGCCAAACATGACACTACCTGTGATGAACCATGTATAGGGAATGTATTATGTGCATCTGACATAGGCAGCCCTCCAGCACCATCCTCAATACTGGCACAGACACAATATAAATCACTCTTCCTACCAATTGCTGAATGGAGTAGTATGTGTTGTTACTTGTATCTATAGTATGGATGTGAGCATGCAAGGGGATCAGGTGGCCGAATGGGATGCCAGCAGATAGTAGACACCTACAGTGACAGCATAAGATCTGTAACAAATACTGGTGTCACCATAGTAGCCAGTACTACACATGGTGACAAAACCCACTGCAGGAAATGTGCTGGGTCACATGTGTGTCCATATGACACACACATGCCTGTCAGAGAGACTCACACACCCAACAACAGTCTCAGCCAGCAGGACAGGTGTAGATAAACACAAACAAAGGCTGTGCTAAGGCCTCTGAATGATGGCTATGGGTAATCCCCCAGGCCTACACAGACAGACTACAGTAGATCAGGCAGTGGGATGTTAGTTCTGAATGGTAAGAAGTCAGAAACTGATATGTAGGTCAGTCAAACCTAAGACCTGTAGTACACTGATATGCCTCTAGGCAGCATGATAGCTTAAAATGCAGAATGCAATGGAGTACCTGACATACCAGCACAGTCATAACAAATGTGCACAAATGTCAGGTGTGCCCCCCCCCCAGTCCTATGTAGAAATTTAGTAACAGTCAGGTGTGCCCCCTATTCCTATGTAGACATGTAGTAACACAAAGGTGTGCCCCCCAGTCATATGTAGAAATATAGTAACAGTCAGCTGTGCCTCCCCACCATTCTTATGTAGAACTGTAGTAACAGTCTGGTGTGCCCCCCCAATCCTATGTAGAAATATAGTAACAGTCAGCTGTGCCTCCCCACCATTCTTATGTAGAACTGTAGTAACAGTCTGGTGTGCCCCCTCAATCTGATGTAGACATGTAGTAACAGTCAGGTGTGCCCCCCCCAATCCTATGTAGACATGTTGTAACAGTCAGATGTGCCCACCCACCAGTCCTATGTAAACACATAGTGACACACAGGTGTGCCACCCACAATCCTATGTAGAAATGTAGTAACAGTCAGGTGTGCCCACCCCTCAGTCCTATGTAGACACGTAGTAACACACAGGTGTGTCCCCCCAATCCTATGTAGAAATGTAGTAACAGTCAGGTATAACCCCCATTCCTATGTGGACATGAAGGAACAGTCTGGTGTACTCCCCAATCTGATGTAGACACATAGTAACAGTCAGGTATGCCCCCCAATCTGATGTAGACACGTAGTAACAGTGAGGTGTGCCCCCCCAATCCTATGTAGAAATGTAGTAACAGTCTGGTGTGCCGTTCCCAGTCCGATGTAGACACAGTGTAACAGTCAGGAGTGCCCCCCAATGCTATGTAGAAATGTAGTAACAGTCAGGTGTACCCCCATGCCTATGTAGACACGTAGTAACAGTCAGGTTTGCCCCCCCTATCATATGAAGAAATGTAGTAACAGTCAGGCATGCCCCCCCAATCCAATGTAAACACGTAGTAACAGTCAGGTGTGTCCCCCCAATCCTATGTAGAAATGTAATAACATGTATGTGTAGGTACAATACCAGTGGAACACAGAATACCTGAGGTGGCCAAGGTAGCAGGATAGATTGTAGCATTTGTACAATATGCAGGTATGCGTGTGTTAGGTTGGTGTGTGTTTTATATTGTGTGAGAGTGGTCAGTATGTATACAAGGTGAGGTTTGTCCTGGTGGCCATTGCCGAGTACTGCCGATGACAGGGCCAAGTCCTCACAACTGCAGTGCCAAACACAATGCTCCCCAGTATAACACATTCTAGCAGTAAGCCATTGTAAATGTATAGAGGTAATATGTGTCACCATCTGAAAGATGGACATTGCATGACAGTTGGGCCAGATATACAAGCAGTACACAGGGGGAAGTACCCTAGACAGACAGTGTATAATGTGTAACCGTTAAATGGGCACACTCTTTAAATTGTACATACAGGGTTGCAGCACATTATCTGTGCTTATAGTAGGGAATACCAATGCCTTCTAGCCAAACACTTGCATACCACAAAGGTCATAGTAATGATGTATTGAGAAACAGCTGATGTCCCTGCACAAGCCAGCATAAGTGGAATGCCCCACGCATATCTGTGAGTCAGACGCAAGAAATGTCCATAGCACACATCCACTCAGCTCATCCAACCACCACCCATGGCAAAGCAAATTTCACACTCCTCAAAACAGAGGTGGAATCCTTCAAAGCCCCCGGGCCTGTGGAAAATACAGCCCAGACTGCAGAATCCTTTATAAACGCATTCTATGAACACCTTCAGGAATGCATGGATCATACAATCCCAAATAAAACCAAGACCCAATCCTCCAAAGGCAGACGTCCTGTCTGGTGGACCCCAGCCATAAACAAACTATACAATAGAAGGAGGAAGCTACTAAATGATAGAGCAAAATCCCAAAAAGGGAAGGCATCACTGATCAGTATTAGCAAAAAACTACGGGCACTCATAAAATTGTCTAAGGCCAGCTTCAAGAGAAAAATTGCACAGGACACTAAGGATAATCACAAGGCTTTCTTTAGTTATGTTAGGAACCTGGGTGGTAATTACCAGATATGCCCAGAATTAGTCCAAAATGACAAAAAATACACTGAACCCACAGACATTGCCAACATCCTAGCTGACGGGTTCAGCGCAAACTCCCCCCCCCTCCCCACCAAAAGGGCAAATATCTATCCCAGCAGAGTGCTGCCCCCCTGACATCTCAGATGCTCAGGTAAGAGTCGCCCTCTCCAAAGCAAAAAACACAGCATCAATGGGACCAGACAGTGTCCCAGGCTGCGTCATACATAAACTCCAAGAAGAGCTAACTTACTACAGGATATGTGCCCAAAGAGTGGCGTACAGCAACAGTGGTCCCTCTCCATAAAGGTGGTGCCTCAACGGATCCTGGAAACTATCGCCCCATAAGCCTGACTAGCTTGGTCTGCAAAGCTATGGAAAGGATCATCATGGACCTCATAAATAAAGATATTGGGGACATACAGACACTGGATACTACCCAGTTTGACTTGGTTAAGGGCAGATCCTGCCTCTTAAACCTGGTTGATTTCTTTGAAACAGTCACCAAGGCCATTGATGAGGGGAAGGTGGTCCACACAGCCTACCTGGACCTCGCAAAAGCCTTCGATACAATACCCCACTCGGGCATTATAGATAAGCTCACCACCTTATATATAAACCCCTATTTCACTAGATGGATTGCAAACTGGCTCAAGGACAGAACCCACATGGTTAGAATTGATGGAGCCATGTCAGACTCCAAACCAGTTACAAGTGGTGTCCCTCAAGGCTCAGTCCCGGGACCTCTCTTGTTCGGTATATATTTCTCGGAGGTACAGGCCAACACGGAAGGACTGTGGCTGATCAAGTTCGCAGATGACTGCAAACTAGGTGCCATAATCGACTCTCCAGCTGACACAAGCATCCTCCAAAAGGGCCTCATAGAAACAGACAACTGGTGCCAGAGCCATGGCCTCAAGCTAAATGCCAAAAAGTGTATAGTCATCCCCTTTGGCAAAAACAAAGTGCCACAAATTACCACATAGGTGGTAATCCATTAAGTACAGAAGAAATAATTAGGGACCTGGGGACCCAAGTTGATAGCAATCTCTCATTTGACAACCACGTGGCAAAGTGGTTAGAAAAACATTTTATATAGCCCACCTAATCATGAAGGGATTCACATCTAGATCAGGGGAGGTCATTGTGCCTCTTTACTCATCCCTCATCAGGCCCATAATTGAGTACAATGCCCCTTTTGGGATGTACCTTACCAGACACCTGCAGCAACTGGAAAGACCCCAAAAGTACCTCACCAAGAGGATCAAAGGGCTCAAACAGATGCCATATGCTGCCCGGTTAAAGAAACTCCAGCTCTACTCAGTGGCATACCGCCTGTTCAGAGGCGATCTGTGCCTGACATATAAAGCCATGTCCAACCCGGAATTAATGGACATGCTGCACCTCAGAAAATCCAAATCCCATCGAACTACTGCCGAGAGACTTGAACCTCAGCACTGAAATAAATAGGACATGCTGGAGGGACAGATTCATAACCCAGAGGCTCCCTTCACTGTGGAATAAAATCCCAGTACAGGCTAGGCAGAGTCCCTCATTGTCTCTCTTCAAGAGGAATCTTGATGAGTGGATGGGAGATCGTAGGTTTACCCCGGGTATCACTTCTGTGTCACTGTTAGACAGAGGCACAGTATACTAACCTCGAAAAAGGGCATAGCAAAATAAATTTAAAATGGGTGGCGAAAGCCAAACACATTCTGGCTAGGCTTATAAATGCCCTAGGGCAGATAGCCTAGTATGAACCTATGAACCTCTCTGGTCTTATCCCTGCTGTTGGGAATGGGTGCAATATGACCCCCACATGTGTATGGCAATAGTGAAAGAATGCAGCATGTAGTGCAGGTGTGCCATGCAGGTGTGTCCCTAGCTGTAAGGAGAACCCTGCCAGCATCCGCACTACTTGACCAATACGGACAGAAAGTCTTGGTATGAACACTTAGCTCACCTACCCTGTCACCCCAGGGGAATACACTGTATTGCAGTCTGGGACTGTAGGACTGACAGAATGCTACAGCTACCTGCATCACTACCAAATGGCTTACAGTACTCTGCCAAAGGTCTGTGTCTCACCTGTACTGCCAATGTATGTTATGTCATGGACTCCCAAATAACATAACACAGTCCACAGAACCCATATGCAAGGCCATATGGACAAACCACAGTAACATATCCACCATGTCACACTGCATGAACTGTGGACCAACATCAATACACTGCTGTGATGAGGTGATAACTATAGGGAAAGTATCAGAGAATGTTTGCATAATGTATGGAAGTGGATGGAATAATAGAGGGGGTGGGGTGGGAGCATGGGCAGCACGGAATGTGCGACGTCCGAAACACAAACATGTGCGCATACTATCCCTGGCTGCAAACACAAGAATGGGTGGCTACAAACCTGCTTGTAAACCACAATAGGGGTAATGTCCTGACTTATGGCCCCTACCTCTGGGTAACCTGAGTGAATCTGTACAGCTGTGAGGTATTGCCACAGCAAGATAAGACCATACTTCACATCGATGGATGTACAAGTATGGGATCCTCTGCCACCACTGTACCAAGGTGCTGAACCAGTTACACGGACCCAGCAGCAAGTGACTGCAGCTCCCCCTCCAGAATGGCATTAGTTTTCAGGAATATGTTGGCATTTGACCACAATACTGGACACAGCTGCATTCACCCTGTATTCCCCAGGACATCACTGTGAGCAAAAATGTCTACCTGACAGTACTTGATGACATAAAACATCACAGTGTATAACTCTACACGTCCGAATATCTCTGCTAAAACCACGGTCATGTAGCAGAAGCAGCACAGACACAATTACCTACAGTACCCACTATCCCTTGTCTAGTTTGACTTCATATTGTCAACTGATCTTCAGATATCCTGCAGAAACAGTTTGATAGCTGTAGGTGTAGAACACAAACATCTGCACTGGGGTACAATCTACCTGGAATGGATCCACACATTCAGTACAGAAGGGCATACTGGGCATGCTTCCACACTTAAAGAAATTAAGCCCATGTCTGTCAACAACAGTGGACCATACATATCTGACAGTTGCAGTTGTTAGTGCATACACTCCTCAGTATGCACCAGTCATGCTTTGCACACACATTGGATAGGAATACACACATATATCCAAGGACAATACACTATAATATGCCAAAAGTATATATATATATATATATATATATATATATATATATATATATATATATATATGCGGAAGAGAGTAACAGTGACAAAGAGCCTTCCATCATGAGGCCTGTCCCACCCAGCACACAACCAAATGGCCACAACCACATGATGTGTAAATGTCACTCACCATAGACATTTGCCTCTGGAATCCTTCAGCATTACAGACTCTGTGGTGCTAGTGCTAACTGTGCAACATGACTGTACAAGGTAGTAGTCATCTAGCAGTTGTATACACATACCTGTGGAATATAAACCTGCATGTGCCTGAGTGTGGTGTGTCTACCTCTAGATGAATGGGTTATGGCCCATGCGCACACACTGGTCTACCCATTGCCCTACTATGGCAAGCCTGCTGATATAATTCACTTTGAAATACACCTTTGGGGAAAGGATGGCCCAGAAATCTCTGTGATGCATCCTCTAACTGTGTAATGATGTAGTGTGATAAGCTAGTTAGGTAGGAGTTCTAATCCCAGGTATGGCAACTGTGTATGTGTTTGTGTGTGTGTGTGTGTGTGTGTGTGTGTGTGTGTGTGTGTGTGTGTGTGTGTGTGTGTGTGTGTGTGTGTGTGTGTGTTTGTCTGTGTAGGGATCAATGCTTTATAGGCTAGTCACACTCACTACAATTTAAATGCCCTACTTTGGCAAGCCTGCTGATGTCATTCACTTTGAAATACACCTTTGGGGAAGGAGTAGCCCAGTAATCTCTGTGGCACATCCTATAACTGTGTAATGCTGTAGTGTGACAAACTAGTTAGGGAGGAGTTCTAATCCCAGACATGGCAACTGGGTGTGTGTGTGTGTTATCTGTGTAGGGAACAATGCCTTTTTAGGCTAGTCACACTCACAACAATTTCAAATGCCCTACTTTGGCATGCCTGCTGATGTCATTCACCTTGAAATACACCTTTGGGGATGGTATAGCCCAGTAATCTCCATGGTACATCCTAGAACAGCATAATGCTGTAGTGTGATATAGCAGTTTGGTCGGGGTTCTATCTCCAGACATGGCAAGTGTGGATGTTTGTCTGTGTAGGGAGCAATGCTTTTGAGGCCATTCCCAGTCACTAAAACCTCCACGGCCCATCTTTGGCAAGCCTGCTGATGTCATTCACCTGGAAATACACCTTTGGGGAAGAAATAGTCCAGTAATCTCTGTGGTGCATCCTAGAACAGTGTAATAGTGTAGTGGGATATAGTAGTTCGGTAAGAGATCTATTCCCAGACATGGCAAATGTGGATGTGTGTGTTTGTCTGTGTAGGGAGCAATGCTTTTGAGGCTATTCACAGTCACTACAACCCCATTGCCCTTCTTTGGCAAGCCTGCTGATTTCATTCCCATTGAAATACACCTATGGGGAAAAGTAGTCCAGTAATCTCTGTGGCATGTCCTATAACTGCGTCATGCTGTAGTGTGATAAGCTAGGTAGGTAGGAATTCTAATCCCAGACATGGCAAGTGTGTGTGTGTTTTTCATTCTTATGCTGTGTGGAGGTGGCTGGGAGTGTGTAACAACTGGACTCATTGTGGAGTGGGTTTTGAAAATTTCTTATATGGTGGGCCTATTATATGTCACAATGTCCACCTTACAAGGATCACAGATGTCAAATCACCGAGAGACTGGCGTGCCAATCCATACCCCTACATGTGACATCAATGCCTGGCAAACAAATTAAGCAACCCTTGTATTACCCAGAGAACACTCTCAACCCATATCTCATACACAAACACACTTGCCTAGGCAACAACTGCTTTGTTGGTAGTACCCTGCATATTTCCCACAGATAGTAACTATGGTGTGATTGCAGTGGCATATAGAGGGCATGGCACTCTGTCCCATCATTACAATAGGCACATAATTGCAGACAGTGTGCCTTCACTATGTTCCCCACTAGAAGCCTGCAACAAATGTGGTGCCATAAAATGTGACCCACAAAGGACATGCCATGCCTTAAACACATGCCTTGTATGAACAGATGCCACTGACCTCAGGGAATACCAGTATCATGCCATCAATGTAGGTGCAGGGTCAACCTGGTGTCCATTACCAGTTCCCACCACATGAGGCCAGGACTGGCACATCTGATGATAACAGTATGTGTACACAACATGGGACAGACACTCCAGGTACAGTTCCACATGTCACGGAACATGCGTGTGGGATGTGTGCACATCCTAGACACTGTCCATGTCAAGGACTATAGAACACATACATGGCAAGCATTGCACAGCAGTGGCCACACACAATAGTAACCCAGGTGACTGAATGTTGAATACAGTACCCTCCTGTGTGGGCCAATCCAAAGACTACACCCCTGAGCCACACTGCAGACCATTGTCATGTGGCCTGATGCCAAGGTATACCCTTCACCTAGCCTTGTACAGCCTTCTGGCATAGTCAACCACTACACGCCTGTGAAGCAATGCGCCCATGCATGTCAGTACTGGCACCCTGTGCCTGTTTGTGTGTGTGTGTGTGTGTGTGTGTGTGTGTGTGTGTGTGTGTGTGTGTGTGTGGGGTATGATGCTTTCAACCACATTCACACTCACTACAACTCCCATTGGCCTACTGAAGCATGCTGTCTGATGTCAGACACCTTCACATACCCTCTGCCTAGATATCATCCGGATAACCCCTGTGGTGCATGTGAAACCTGTGCATTACTGTATTGTGGCAAACTAGCTAGTTTGGAAGTCTATTCCTGACCCTGCCAACTTTGTCAATGTGTGTGAGTCCCTGAGAGAGTGTGGCTGTGTTGACATTGACACCTGTTCATGTGGACAGGCACATGTACTGCACCTAGCTTATCGCTCCTATATCACTGTTGCAGCTGTCACTCATCATCAGATATACCTTTGGACAACTTCCCAACATGTAAGCTTTGTGGCGCATGCAATAACTACATAGACATGTGATAGCAATACATAGTCAGTCAGGGGTTTGAAACCCCATACTGGTAGGTGTGTGACACAAACATGCTTAGGTTTTACTCTCCCACCCATTCCCTGACATACTTTGTTTGTGTCTATCTCTCTCACTCCCTCTCTGGTGGATGTGGAGAAGTACACCTGCTTTGCTTAGGCAGCGGCTTGTGTTTTGTAAGTAATGTTCATGATCAGCTGATGGCCTCTGCACAAATTGCAGTCCCTCTCTTGCTGATTGCATGTGGAACAGCTGTGGTAACATTCTGATAGCCAATTGCATGGAAACACACTCCAATATCTAGGAACATCATGTGGGTATTGGGGCTTTTCATTCACTGTGAGCAGGACCTCAATTTGGTATTTGGCAAACAGCATCACAGATGGTATTGAGATTTACCTCTAACAACATACACTATGGAAACAGGCCAACAGACAGGAGGGGGATGTACCAGACATGACTGCGGAATGTAAGTGCTGCTCTTCTGCATTTGGAGTAATGTCAGTTTAACATCGTGTGTGTGGATATGGCTGGTCTACATGATTTAATACCTGCCATGATAGTGTTATGTGTTTGAGGAAACTCCCACCTGTAGGGTCATCTGCAGACTGGGCAGTGTGTGGAGCCTTATGTTTCTTGTGTTACTCATAGAACACATATCTTAGAACTGCAGAAGAATAGTCTGAGGTTTGCAGTCAGTACATGGTGACAGCCATGAAAGTTACCAAAGTCATATCCCTCATAGGACATATGTCACAACAAACCCTGGTACAACAGTAAATGTATGAGGTTATCACAGCAACATGCCAATATTGGCCCAGTGTTTGTGTCTCCAATAACAAGTCTGTCAACCTTTGTACATATATCATGCAGTAAGAGGTGCATATGTTATGTACAACATTATTTATTGACATCATACCTGATAACAAGCCAGTCAGATATCAGACTGCTAGACATGTTATGTATAGTAGGGGTTATTTCTGAGGACATAACCTGGGCATTCTCTGGTTGTGTGTACAGTACTGGGGTCTGTGTACTTATGTGATTGTTGACCGTATGTGTAATGTGCATACGTACCTTGGGCTGTGCACAGACTGTGGTAGATACCATTGTTCTTGGTCCTGTTCTACTTGATGTTACATGCTACTCCAGTGTATGGTACCCTATTGGCTCACATGTCTGTAGGGCCAGACACACACATGTCCCATACGACAGACAGGCATCGGACCACACTGTGTCGTGACCCAGTGTATGTAGGGTTAGTGCATTAGTGGCCCATATGAGGATAGTGTTTATCAGACAGTCCATATAGTGTCATATTAAGCTTCTGAACCATATGTGGCTGTGGCTGTGTTCACATTGGTTGTGAGTATGCACTTTCTCACAGATGTCTGTTACTCTGTGTGTGACGTGTGTGTAGAGCCTGCTATATTTGCAGGTACATGTGTATTCCCTATACAACATGTAATGTGGCAGTCTGCCTGTAGTTTGCACAGTGCATTGTGACATGCCTAGCAGCTTAGTGTAATTACCCAGTTTGCAGTGTCCAGTTATTTGCAAGACATACTGCTGCTAGGCCACCATAACTATCACGCATTTCTGACAAAGCAGTGGAATTCTGTACAGATGTATGTCACTAACTACTGGGTAGTATGTGACCATGTGACCTCTGCACCTCCAGGTATTATGTGTCAGGACAGAGTGACATGTGTGAATGCATACACTGTGTGGGCATATGTAGTCAAGTATTTACATGATATACCCATGTACATGGCTGTTAACATCCACATTGTGAGGCATGGTCCACATGTCTCGCATGAAGGGGATCTGTGTACACCTCTGGACTGACCACAGAGCACCAGACTTTCCACAAATATGGGTCATATCTGTGCTGTAGTCCACAGGATCATTACTGTGATAACAGTGGTACTGTACTATGATGTCCTTAGGATGTCTGTGAGTAGTCAATGGCGTACATGTCAAAAGCAGATGTGACCTCCCACACGTCTGTTAAGACAACCCGTATTACAGTAGCAACAGTCTACATGTATACCTGCAATACATACATAACATTCCCTTACACTAAGAGGTTGGGATGATTCGTGCTGAGGTAGGACTCCACTCCATGTTCTGGACATATGGTAAACATATATATATATATATATATATATATATATATATATATGTCTATAGATATATACATATATCTATATAGATATATACACATATAGATATCTACATATATATATATATATATATATATATATGTGTGTGTGTGTGTGTGTGTGTGTGTACCTATATATATATATATATATATATATATCCAAACAATGATACTAGAACCACAGTTACTTGAAAACACAAACCCACAGAAGACAGCAAGTTCAAATATGATGAAAATCACTCAGGCAATCGACCAAAGCAATGTTCGATATAGCGATAAAAAGTTCTCCAGCTGAATTAATAAATAAACTTGATTTATTATAGAATAAAGTAGTAAAATATAGTAGTCATCAGACATCATAATGACTATCATCCATTATATAACAGATGTCTCAGTTAATCAACCAATTAACAGAATCATTAATTGGCCATACTTAAAGTTATATCGCGTTCTTCTACTAAGAAATTCAAGACCATATAATACTTTAAAACATTTGTAACCAAAGTTCTTGATGTCAACCTATAGAAAAATTTTTTTCAAAATTATTTTATAATAATAACATCTAAATATTTGATATTCTTAAATAAAATATACATAAAACATCATGCAACTTCAGAATAACAGTAAAACATATAACTAGTTAATATAACTATATATTGGCTAAACTGTGATCTATAGATTGCCTGAGTGATTTTCATCATATTTGAACTTGCTGTCTTCTGTGGGTTTGTGTTTTCATATATATATATATATATATATATATATATATATATATACATATATATATATATATATATATATATATATATATATAGGTTCATAGGTTCATAGGTTCATACTAGGCTATCTGCCCTAGGGCATTTATAAGCCTAGCTTTCGCCAGAGCACCCATTATAAATTAATTTTGCTATGCCCTTTTTCGAGGTTAGTATACTGTGCCTCTGTCTAACATTGACACAGAAGTGATACCGGGGTAAACCTACGACTCCCATCCACTCATCAAGATTCCTCTTGAAGAGAGTCAATGAGGACTCTGCCTAGCCTGGACTGGGATTTTATTCCAGAGTGAAGGGAGCCTCTGGGTTATGAATCTGTCCCTCCAGCATGTCCTATTTATTTCAGTGCTGAGGTTCAAATCTCTCAGCTCGATGGGATTTGGATTTTCTGAGGTGCAGCATGTCCATTAATTTCGGGTTGGACATGGCTTTATACGTCAGGCACAGATCGCCTCTGAGCAGGTGGTATGCCACTGAGTAGAGCTGGAGTTTCTTAAACCGGGCAGCATATGGCATCTGTTTGAGCCCTTTGATCCTTTTGGTGAGGTCCTTTTGGGGACTTTCCAGTTGCTGCAGGTGTCTGGTAAGGTACATCCCAAAAGGGGCATTGTACTCAATTATGGGCCTGATGAGGGATGAGTAAAGAGGCACAATGACCTCCCCTGATCTAGATGTGAATCCCTTCATGATTAGGTGGGCTATATAAAATGTTTTTCTAACCACTTTGGCCACGTGGTTGTCAAATGAGAGATTGCTATCAACTTGGGTCCCCAGGTCCCTAATTACTTCTTCTGTAACTTAATGGATTACCACCTATGTGGTAATTTGTGGGCACTTTGTTTTTGCCAAAGGGGATGACTATACACTTTTTGGCGTTTAGCTTGAGGCCATGGCTCTGGCACCAGTTGTCTGTTTCTATGAGGCCCTTTTGGAGGATGCTTGTGTCGGCTGGAGAGTCTATTATGGCGCCCAGTTTGCAGTCTTCTGCGAACTTGGTCAGCCACAGTCCTTCCATGCTGGCCGGTACCTCCGAGAAATATATACCGAACAAGAGTGGTCCTAGGACTGAGCCTTGTGGGATGCCACTTGTAACTGGTTTGGAGTCTGACATGGCTCCAGCAATTCTAACCATGTCGGTTCTGTCCTTGAGCCAGTTTGCAACCCATCTAGTGACGTAGGGGGTTATATTTAAGCTGGTGAGCTTATCTATAATGCCCGAGTGGGATATTTTATGGAAGGCTTTTACGAGGTCCAGGTAGGCTGTGTGGACCACCTTCCCCTCGTCAGTGGCCTTAGTGACTGCTTCAAAGAAATCAACCAGGTTTATGAGGCAGGATCTGCCCTTAACAAAGCCAAACTGGGTAGGATCCAGTGTCTGTAGGTCCTCAATATCTTTATTATGAGGTCCATGATGATCCTTTCCATAGCTTTGCAGACCAAGCCAGTCAGGCTTAGATAGTTTCCAGGATCTGTTGAGGCACCACCTTTGTGGGGAGGGACCACTGTTGCTGTACGCCACTCTTTGGGTACATATCTTGTAGTAACGCTGAGATTGAACAGTAGTTTTATGTTTGGGTTTAGCTCTTCTTGGAGTTCATGTAGGACACAGCCTGGAAGACCGTCTGGTCCCATTGATGCTGTGTTTTTTGCTTTGAAGAGGCAGCTCTTACCTGAGCATCTGGATGTTGGCAATGTCTGTGGGTTCGGTGTATTTTTTGTCATTTTGGACTAATTCTGAGCATATCTGGGAGTTCCCACCCAGGTTCCTAACATAACTAAAGAAAGCTTTGTGATTATCCTTAGTGTCCTGTGCAATTTTTCTCTCGAAGCTGGCCTTAGACGATTTTATGAGTGCCCGTAGTTTTTTGCTAATACTGATCAGAGATGCCTTCCCTTCTTGGGATTTTGCTCTATCATGCAGTAGCTTCCTCCTTCTATTATATAGTTTGTTTATGGCTGAGGTCCACCAGACAGGACGTCTGCCTTTGGAGGATTGATTCTTGGTTTTATTTGGGATTGCATGATCCATTCATTCCTGAAGGTGTTCATAGAATGCATTTATAAAGGATTCTGTGGTCTGGGCCATATTTTCCACATGCCCGGGGGCTTTGAAGGATTCCACCTCAGTTTTGAGGAGTGTGAAATTTGCTTTAGAAAAGTTTTTCACTGTGGTTTTCAGGGCAGGGAGTGGGGTTGGAATGTGAATATCCAGTGTGATTAGTTTATGGTCTGATCTTACCAGTGAGGGATACACTTCTGGTCTGGAGCATAGAGTCCCCATGTTGGTGATGATCAGGTCCAGTATGTTTTCCACTCTTGTGGGAGTGGTAACAAGCTGTTCCATAGCATTTGAGTTTATAAATTCTAGGAACCTTTGGGCTAGGGTGTTGGAGCTAGAGTAATGCTCCCAGTCTATGTTTGGGTAGTTGAAGTCTCCCAATATAATGGTGTTTAGAGAGACCTTCATATTTTCCAGTGTTCTCAGGATGGCCAAGTGGAGTTCCTGGGTTTGGGAGGGTGGTCTGTAGCAGGCTATAAACTGGAAGGCAGTTTTACCCACTGTTAGTTGCACATGGATAGTCTCTGATGTTTCGTGCTGTGCCACCAACCTGGAGGTGTGGGAATCTTTGATGAATATTGATACTCCCCCTCCTTTTGTGGTTCGGTCCAAGTTTTGGGGCTGAAAAGCATGGTATGAGGTATAACCTGGTTGTGCTGGGGTGCTCTCGGGATCCTTGAACTGGGTTTCTGTTACTGCACAGATATCGATGTTCTCCATGCTAAGGAGAGTTTTGAGTGCATGCATCTTGAGGTTTAGACTTCTGGCGTTGAGTAGCATTACTCTTAGTTTCTTATCCCTTGTGATACCTATGGAGGTGGGTTTGTCTTTTGAGCCTTGCCTACAAAAGGCACTATGGGGGTAGCAAGAGCCTTTGCCAATATCCAAAAGCACAGGGGTGACAGGTGCAAGCCGTCCCTAGCGAAGCATCGTGGCTTGTCGAACATGTCATCCCAGGCTGACAGGCATTGGATCCCCTTTGAATGACACCAATACTTAAGCCAATTGTTGAAATTGATCATCTTGTCTTCATATTGTGGCATAATTCTTGGTGAGGGTAAGATGTTACTCAAGGTCAGGGTCATACCGGCCTGGGCTATATGCTCAAAGAGCTCCTCTATGTCTCTTTTCATGTAGTCCAGGGAGGTACATCTCAGGTCATTCATATAGAAACTCAAATATATACATATGCACAGCAGAACCTACAGACTATGTCATATTTGTGGGCTCGGTACATACATTTCTGTATATGATTTATTTGCGACTGTTTGCACAATACTATTTGAAAGAATAGTGAGGATATTTTAGCATTGAAATGTGACTAGGTTTTAAATATGTTATGTTAGGACATAGTGCATTATTAACTATAGAAAGTATAAAGCGTTTGTTTTTGGTTTAAGGATGTAACTTTAAATGTTTAATTAAGCTAAATTAGATGGTTTAACACGTGACTGTTTTGTATAAAAAGTTTTAATTGAATGTGTCTTTGAAACTTAACGGTCTGATGAAGCTTATGTGAAAGCGCTTACCTGTAGCATGCTTAATTAAACTACCATTTTTTTTATTTTTAACAGAGCTATTACATATTGGAGTATTTTTTTCTCACGTTTGGACTATTTGACTACCACAGTTTTCTGTTGGCAAGAATAACCTGGCGTTTGAATTGTTCCGTGGTCACCTCTCTGCTTATCTAATTAGAATTTGTCATTTACACAGCAATATATGCCTACCCATATACAGATATATAGATATGTATGCACATATAGTTATAGATATTTACATATATATCGAAATAAATAGGTATATCTGTACACATGGGATGCGCACATATATATATATATATATATATATATATATATATATATATATATTTAGAGAGAGAATGAGAGAGAGATCTAAAAATGGCCATATATATATGATGCACTACACAGATGTGTAGATATACAGATGTATTAATATATATGTGTATGTACATGTAGATATATATCTGCATATGTATATGTATATAACCATATTCCTGTCATGTGTAAACATCATGGTTGTGTATACCTTCCCAGATGTATCTCACTGTATGTATCTGGTATGTGTATATTTAGATATAACAACATATGTGATGCAACAGTAATATCAATAACAAGTACTACATCAATTGTTCAATACTATTTAATATGTGTAGTGACAGCTATATTGGAAAAACAACAACTGTTTTCACAGCTGTCATGGTGTAGTGGTTAAGTATTGTGACTATAATGTACAGGGTCCAGAGTTCAAGACCTGCAAGGATTGTATATTTTATTGCTGGGCAGAACAAGGACTGTTAGATACAGAGTTGTTAAGGCAGTTGTGAGCAGCTTTAAGCGTGTTTGCGTAGGTTTGCACAAAGCTAAGCGGTGCTAAGCTACGGTTAAACATATGGGTGCTTACATCATGTAAGCTTTGCTTAACAGTGCTCAAATAGGTTCATAGGTTCATAGGTAGGTACTAGGCTGTTGGCCCAAGGGCCTATGTAAGCCTAGCCAACAAGGTTCCCTGGCATACATCAACCAAGAAAGTTATTTTCCTGTGCCACTGTCAAGCAGAGACACAGAAGTGATCCCCGGGGTGTATTTCCTATTTCCCATCCACTCATCAAGATTTTTCTTGAAGAGTGCTAATGAAGAACTTTGCTTGACATAGATGGGTAGCCTGTTCCAGAGTATGGGAAGTCTCTGGGACAGGAATGTAGCCCTCCAGCATGTCCTGTTTATTGTGGTGACAAAGTTTAGGTCTCTAGAGCATGTAACTTGGAGGGATTGTGATTTCTTTAGGTGTAGCATGTCCAAGAGCTCTGGGTTTGACATAGCTTTATATGTTAGGCAGAGATCACCTCGGAGTAGGCAATATGCTACAGAGTAAAACAGGAGTTTTTTGAGGTGGTCAGTGTAGGGCATTTGTTTGAGGCCAGTAATCCTCTTTGTGAGGTACTTCTGTGGCCTTTCCAGCTGTGCAGATGTCTTGTGAGGTACATTCCAAAAGGGGCATTGTGCTCTATAATGGGTCTAATGAGTGTCGAGTAGAGGGGAACAATGACCTCTTTTTTCCTGGATGAGAACCCTTTTATGATGAGGTGTGCCATGTAGAAAGACTTCCTGACTACTGTGGCAATGTGACTATCAAAGGAGAGACTACTGTCCACCTGGGTCCGAAGGTCTCTTATCACACATTCGGTGTTAAGTAGATTGCTGCCTATGTGGTAGTTCATGTGTACAGAGTTTTTACCAAAGGGGATGACACTGCCCTTTTTGGCATAGAGCTTGAGGCAATGGCTCTGACATGAGGCATCTGTCTCAGCGAGGCCCTTCTGTTGGATTTCCACATCATTTGGGGACTTGACTATGGCTCCTAGTTTGCAGTCATCTGCTAACTTCATTATCCAAGGTGTCCTGTGTTAGCCTGTACTTCAGAGAAGTAGATACCAAACAGGAGATATCCCAGGACGGAACCCTGTGGTACTGCACTTGTCACTGCTTTGAGGTCAGATTTGGAGTCTACAACTTTTACAGTGTGGGTTCTGTAGTGAGCCAGTTGGCAACCCATCTTGTGATGTAGGGATTTATACCTAGTTTAGTGAGTTTAGCTATAATTCCAGAATGGGGGATGGTGTTGAAAGCCTTGGTGAGGTCAAGAGAGACTGTGTGAACCACCTTACCCTCATCTATGGCTTTGTTGACTGCCTCAAGGAAGTCGATCAGGTTCAGAAGGCATGATCTGCATTTCACAAACCTGAGCTAGGTGGGATCCAGAGTTTGGAGGTTACCAATGTCTTTGTTTATGAGTTCCATGATGATACGTTCCATGGCCTTGCAGACCAGGCTCGTCAGGCTAATAGGTCGATAGCTCCCAGATCAGTGGTGGCTCCCCATTTGTGGAGTGGGATAACTGTTGCTGTGCACCATTCAGTAGGCACAAAGCCTGATGCAAGGCTATTATTGAACATGGTGCTTAAGTGGGGAGCCAGTACGTTCTGAAGTTCATGTAAAATGCTGCCTGGGATGTTGTCCGGTCCCATGGATGCTGTGTTTTTTGGCTTTAAAGTGTGCAGCTTTTACCTGCATAGTTGTGATTACAAGGACTCTGCATTCTTCCTGTATAGATATGGGCCCTTTAGGGGATGGGGGTGGGGTAAAGTTAGCAGTGAACCTCTCTGCCAGGATGTTGGCAATATCAGTTGGTTCTGTAATTTTCATGCCTTTGTGCTGTAACTCAGAGGAGATCTGGGTGCTGCCATTGAAATTCTTGACATAGCTATAGAATGCTTTGTGGTTGTCCTTAGAATTAATGGCAATTTTGTTTTCATAGCTAGCTTTGGAGGATCCTATAAGGGATCGTATAAGGGATCTCAGCTTCTTACTGAGGCTGCCCAGGGAGCTCCTCCACTCATGGGATTTTACTCTCTTTTGCAACAGTTTCTTCCTCCTGTTGTACAGTTTGTTTATGGGACCACCAGACTGGTTTCCTTTTTTTGGAGGATAGTGTCTTGGTCCTATTTGGGATAGCACGATCCATGCACTCGTGTAAGTACTTATAGAGTGCATTTGTGTAGGATTCAGCATTTGTAACTGTATTGTCCATCTGCATGGGTGTCATGAAGTTCACCACTTCTGTCTTAAGAAACATAAAGTTGGCTTTGGAGACATTTTTTACCATGGTTTCCTTAATGAGGGGTGGGGGTGGGATGTGAATATCAAGGGTGATTAGCTTATGGTCAGATCGGACCAACGAGGAGTTGACTTCAGGTGTGGCACACCGGTCACTCATGTTGGTAATGACTAGGTCTAGGATATTGTTGCCCCTGGTGGGGGTGTGGATAAGTTGATCCAGGGTATTGGAGTTTATGAATCCCAGAAAGCGTTGAGCTAAGGAGTTGGTACACAAGTAGTTTTCCCAGTTAATGGTGGGGTAGTTGAAGTCGCCCATTATTAGGGTGTTTGGTTGAACCCTAATATTTTCCAGTACATCAAGAAAAGAGGAGTGGGAATCCAGGGGCATGGTGGGGGATCTGTAGCAAGCTACAATTTGGATTGTTTTGCCCAGAGTTAGTTGCACTTGAATAACCTCGGATACATTATGCTGAGCAACTAGCCTCGAGGTGTGGATATTCTTAATGAATATGGACACACCTCCACTTTTGGTGTTCCAGTCCAGGTTGCATGGCCAAAAAGTGTGGCATGAGTTATAGCCTGGTAGTGCAGGGGTGCTCACTGGAGCCTTGAACCATTTCTCAGTCACTGCACAGATATTGATGTTCTCCATTTTAAGTAGTGCTTCGAGTGAGTGCATTTTGAGATTTAGACTTCCAGCCTTGAGCAGCATTACCCTCAGTTTTTGCTTGCCTGTTCCTGTTATGGTGGTGAATTTGTTATTTCAACCTTACCTAAAACTCATGTTGGTAATGACTAGGTCTAGGATATTGTTGCCCCTGAATCTAACTATATTAGAGGACCTCCTAAATTGGCTTTCTACCAATCTCCCTCAAGAAACAATTCTACTAGGAGACTTTAATATTGATTGGAATTTATGGAACAACACCAATCCTTCATCTCCAACCAGAACAAACAAACATAACAACAAAAAAAAACATCTTAGACTGGATTCTAACAAATTGTTCACAACAAAACTATACAACAGGACCCCTCCCAGATGACCTTAGTGACCACTCTCTCATATATATTATTAGACATAAAGCAACCTTAAATATCCCCTCTTCAGACAGAACCATCCCCAGCAAAAAACACCTTGACCATGAACTATTTCTAACTGAACTTAAACAATGTAACTGGTCCCCCCTTAAGTCTCTCCCTATAGATGAAGCAGTTAGTTACTTTAATACCACCTTCCTAGCAATCCTAGATCAACATGCCCCAATCCGTTCCATAAGAATGAAAAATAAACCAGCGCCATGGTTCTCAAATCATACTAGGAAACTAATCCTCAATAGAAACAAATCTTGGGCTAAATGGCAGTCCACAAAGAACACAACTGATCACCAAACCTTTAAATAACAAAGAAATATTACAAAAAGCTATCCTACAGGACAAAAAGAACTTTTATATACAACTACAACAAACATCCCTTCATCAACCACGTAAATTGTGGTCTACTATTAACACACTACTATCCCCTGGCAGAGTGGAATCACCTAACCCACTAGGCTCCAACCCAGACTGTCCAATGCAAACAGCTAATGCCTTCAATTCTTTCTTTACTACTACTATACTAAAACTAGCAAATCAGCAAAACCCAGACATATCTAACTTGCCCAATCCAAGCTCTACTCCTCCCCCTTTTCACCTTGAACCTATACCCACCTCCTATATCTCTTCCCTACTTCAAAAACTAAAACCTAATACCCCCTCAGCTGACCAACTACCATCAGAATACCTCAAAAGAGGAGCCAAAGCCATTGCCTGCCCAATCTCCATATTAATTAACAGAACCTTAAAAGAAGGTTTAATCCCGTCAATCTGGAAAATCTCTTATATTATTCCTCTTCATAAAGGTGGCGACTCTACTGATTTCTTTAACTTTCGTCCCATTGCTCTACTCTCCCCACTTGCTAAAATCATGGAGAAATGTATCCATAAACAACTTATTACCCACCTACTCCACCATCAGCTCCTAGCTAACTGTCAACACGGTTTTCGACCATTTCATAGTACCACCACAGCCTTACTATCCTTTACTAACTGTATCAACAAAAATCGTAACAATAATACTTTATCCTCTGCTTTCTTTGTAGACCTATCTAAAGCCTTTGACATGGTTAATCATCAACTTCTCCTCCACCTACTGAAGTCCCTCTCCTTCAACTATTCTGCCATGAACTGGTTCACATCCTATATGGATAACCGAAAACAAGCTGTTCTCTGGCAAAACCATCTTTCTGACCTTCTTCCTACCTCTCTAGGTGTCCCACAAGGCTCAATTTTAGGTCCACTACTGTTTTCCATTTTCATAAATGACCTTCACCTCTCTATTCCACAGTCTACCTGTATTTGATATTGTAGAAATAGAATGGAAAGTTACCCAAAGATCCTTCCAAAAAAAAACTAGCTGCAGCAAATAAGCAAAAAAACTTCGACCACCAAAAAAATATTATTCCATGTAAAGTTTTATTCAGAATAAAAAAAAAGGATGAAGCGCTTCACACCAACCACTACACTGTATTCAATATGCTGATGACACCACTATCATTTGTTCTGCTTCATCACAAACTGATCTTCATTCTCACACACAAAAAGCCTTCTCTACTATTGAAAAATGGTTCTCTAACCACTGTCTTCTTCTTAACCCTAAAAAACAAACAAACTACTGTTCTTTACCCCATCTCATCTATCTCCCCCCTCTCCATTTCACACTTACATCCAACGATGGCACCATTATCTCACCTGACCCCACCACCAAACTCCTTGGAATTACTATTGACAATCAACTAAAGTTCGACACTCACATAAATTCTACAATTAAATCTACTAACAAAAAACATGGATCCCTTTATCGCATTAAACCTTTCCTGACACCAGTAGCCAGAGCCACAATAGTTAGAACCCATTTAATCTCTACCCTGTTATATGCTTCTCCCATATATAACAATCTTTCTAAAAATAATCTTAATCTTACTAGATCATACAATAATATTGCTAGATTTGCTGCCAACTCTCCTTACAGGACCCACCATTGTCAGAATCTAAAACAGCTAGGATGGCTTGAATTACCACTACTACTACAATTTAACCAACTTATAATCGCCCACAAAGCCCTACACCAACCCAATAACACCCCAATTCTCTCTACCTTTATAAGACATTATAATAATTTGAAGAATCTGCACTCTGCCAACAAAATATTGATACACACTTCCTTCTCTAATAACTTAGCAGGTGATTCCTTATTCTCAAACTCAGTTGGTAAAATATGGAATCAATTACCAAATTACCTCACTACCCTTACCTCTCTCCCACTATTTAAAACTAACCTAAAACTTTTCATCTCCAATCACTGGTTATGCTCTTGTAACAACCCTGACTAACCATTTGTTTTTTCTCTAACTACCTGTCACCAATCAAAATATTATTCTCTACCATAAATCTCTACTTCTAACCATTCCTTATAACCAATCCCTCCTCCTTCTTCTTTGCACTCACCTCCCTGAGTATTACTTCTTATCTGTAACTCTATTAGCCATTTTTTTCTGTCTTATTCTAATTTTTGGTAACTGCAGAGGTATTACCCCATATTAATATTATTGCCAAACTTTTTCCTTGCAATGTTCAAAATGTTGTTTTAAAATGTCTATTCTATAAATGTAAAATCTAAATGTTATTGAATGTTTTTGTATGTCTCTATGATGCTGTGTAACTGGAGCTTTTCTCCCTGGGCCTCCACTGAAAATGGACATGTATCCAGTTGGACTAGCCCGGTAAACAAATGTAAAATAAATAAAAAAATAAATAAAAAAGGCACTATAGGGGCAGCAAGAGCCTTAGCCAGTATCCGGAATCCCAGGGGTGACAAGTGCAGGCCATCTGTGGCAAAGCATTGTGGTCTGTCGACCATGTCATCCCAAGCAGACAGATACTGAATCCCCTTTAAATGAAACCAGAAGCTTAGCCAATTGTTGAAGTCAATCATTTTGTCCTTATACTGAGGTATCATTTGGGGTGATGGCAGAATGCTACTCAGAGCTAGGGTCATACCTGCCTGGGCTACAAGATCAGAGAGCTCTTCCATGTCTCTTTTCATGTAATCCAGGGAGGTACGTCTCAGGTCATTCACACCAACATGGACAATGACAGAGTCTTATTTGTATTTGTTGTGGAGTGACCTGAGTGCATGGGTTATGTGACAGATCCTGGCACCTGACAGGCAGTTGACAGTAACCCTCTCCTTGTTTAGCCTGGTGAGTGGGACATCAGTGTGCCTGACTACAGAGTCACCTATGACTAGTTCTGTTAGCTGTTATATTGCAACAGTGGTGACACCTGCTAAGCATGGCTCAGTCCTGCTAACCAGTGCTCACATCCCAGTCTGATAACATAGCAGGGTAATGACATCTGTTATAAGTGTATGTAATGCAATGTACAATAGATGCATCTATGTGCTGCCATTACAGTAGCAAGTGTGTGAGTGTCATGTCTGGGACACTCAAGTATATAAGACCTGTACAGCACTGTTATCCATGTGAATGTGTTGCATATAAGGGTAGTAACCCAGGTTATATGCTGTCACACTAGCATGTAGTGTATCATGGCAGCACTACTTTTGACAGTGCTTTCCCAGACAAGACTAGATTGCTAATTGTAGTACTGACAACAAGCACACTTGCAGGCATAGTTGGACTATGAGGCCTCACTCTCGTGCTCCTAGTGTCTGAGCTGTGTTACAGTATATATACCCTGCTGAATAATGATCTGAAATGTGGAAAGTAACTATCTGTGCAGCGCATGTCAGTGAGGGATTCCAACATGTAGTAATGGCATACATATTGGTGTCAGATATCTATCTGTCGACACATTCGTCCTACTGCATAGCTACTTGCCAAGATGATGTCTGTCAGTCCCTGTACAGATGTGCAGATGGCAGGTATCCAGCTTGAATATGTACAGGCAACCTATGCTTGACTGACACTGACATGTCTGCCCAGCTGTGTTATAACTGGCACATATAGGAGACAACACCCTGTACACACCACATGCCATGGGTACCTCCACTACTGTACCACAGTCAACAGAACATGCTTGGGTGCAGGTCCCCATCACAGACACTAACTATGTGTTGTAATACATGTTGCATACATGACAACTGGATCACCTCAGTGGCCATTTGTAGGAGGCACCCAGAGGATTGGCTGATGCAAGTCACTATCACCCTGCGGGTCACCACAGTGGTGTCTGTTGATAGATTGCCTGCTGGCATATGGCAGGTGGCATGATACCATTATACACACATCCCCTACACTACCCATCTCTCCATGGACAATAGCCAGGTACACACCTATGACAACCTGCAGCGACATATCCCAGCACTGACACATGTGTATGTGTGCATTACTGAGGATAGCAGTGTCTGTGTGTTAGTACACCTGTAGTTGGGAATACCATGATGGCCTTCACAACCACTGCAACACCCATTGCAATAGTAAGATGTGGCTGCTGCTGTATCGGACATTGCATGTACCCTGTTATGCTCCTCTCCCTAATGGCTACATGAGCCTTGCAGTACCAGTACAGCAGTGTTATACAAATGGGTCGATGGGCATGGGATACCCATTGAGTTCTGGCAAGTGTGTATATGTGTGCATTTCTGTATATCTGTAGGGTACAGCATTCTGAGGCCACATACTCCTATTACAATTTGCATTACCACACAGTAGTATGAATAGTGTTGTTGCTGCCCATATGTGATGCATGACAATGCAAAACCCTACTATGCCTGTGGTATGTGCATTAGATGCATATCCCTGTAATACCACTGTTAGGATGTACAATGGGTTGTATCACAGTCATGGGCAATGTGTGATGGTGGGTATGTCAGAATGTCATCATGGATTCCAGTGAGTACAATATCCACTGTGGGATGTGGGTGCTGTGTCCACTGTCATTACACCATGATACACCCGGTATATGTTCCATGTACCACTGTATGGTGACCACTGTTACCATCAACCATACAGGTAACTGATACCACAATCCAGCCCAGTTATACATGTGTTGTGTGCAGCCTACCTGTAACACACTGGAAACACTGACAAGTTAGTTAGCACTGATAGGCCCAGGTCTCTCGGATGTGTGTCTGCCTGTTATGTGTCTGTTGATGTGTATATCATGGCATGTCACGCTATGTATTGTCCCTATACAACCATTCCATCCCCCATTACCACACTGTACATGTCTGGGGATGTTATGCATTTAACATGCAACCTGGAACAAACCTCAACCTAAATGTTGTGTGGTGTGTGCAATGAAAGCTACACACTTCAGTAGCACTACATACCTATGTAGGGGTCTAGACCCAGTGTTGCCAAGAAAGAGTGTGTGTGTAAGTGGATGGATCTACATCAGGTTGCTGATTATACATGTCCCAGCAGGTCACCTGTCCATGTGGCACAGGTCATAAATGTTATACAAACCTGTGGCATGTGTTCAACTGTACCCAGGATATGTCACAGCCATGGTGTCACCACAGTGTCATACTCTTGTGGAATATGACTGTAGACCATCCTCCTGCTGACACATGTACACCTACAACACAAATGGATAATATTATGGAGACCACAATCACTCACTGTGTTACTAACAGCAATAATGCATAATGGCTGGACAGCTACACTGCCTGACATGTATGCATTAAACATTACTCCTGACAACATGTTACACAGCAGTACATTATTAAACTGTAGTACAGTCACCGTGTGCATCGCAACCATATTAGCCTGTCCCTGCATCGATGTTATGGATGAGAGGGATGTGGCACAGGTATCATCATATGCACAGGGTGTGTTGTTGGTTTGCCAGAGACCGAGGGTGGGCCATACATTTGACACCATGTGAGTGGGTGAGGGGTGTAATTAGTTGAAATGGGCATGATGATGTGGTGCGTGTAGGTATGGGGTTGACCTAGGTGTGTTCTTATAGTGTATGTGGGTAAGCATGCAAACAGTTCTGCCATATGGCTGCCCTATACAGGTGTTTTTGGACAGCTGCAGACTATACCTAGCAGGTGTACAGTTCACCACCTCTGGCTATGGAGATGCGGACTGTGCCTGCCAGGGGTTCCATTGGCACCTCCAGGTACAAGCCTCGATGTGCTACCCTCCCCTGATGAAGACAGATGTCTGCTGGAACCAGGTCCCTCCTGGGACTGGCCAGGGCCACGTGCATATGGCCTGCTGTGGTGTGGTGTGGACAGCACCCCCTGCAGTGCTGGGGTTGGTACTGCCACTACGGGAGCACCTTGGTGTCCTAGCATGTCCACATCGACTGCCAACATTTGGTGTTGCTGGCCTATGTCCATGCAGCCTTCACTGCACTCCCACCACATTTTCAAGCACAGACAAACCACAGTCGATGAGGCCTACCATCTCACCCAACCATCTATCCATGACCTCGGTATAATCATGGAGGTCACCAGAAAGTTCATGAAAGTTGTCACTTGCAGATGAGAGAGCTGCCCTCTGCAGTCTCAGGCCCTGTCTGATGTACAGTTGCATACATGCCTATGCCCCATGACAGTCTGAGACATGCGCCTGGTGGTACCAGTAGTGGTGCTTCTGCTAGGGGCATGATGACTAGCAGCCCTACCATGAGCACGCCAGTACATTTGTCTATGTTGATGCCTGCTGTGACCAGACACAGTTTGCATAGATACCATACTCTCATGTGCACTGCCACCAACCGCCAACTGTCTCTTTGCTATGGCCGCTGGTGATGGGGTATGTATAGGCACTGAAACTGTGTGCGGAGTTGGGGTGGCTAAGAGAGGGATGTCAAATAATGGTGCAGTTTCAGCCTCTGACAACCCCACCTGTACCTCAACAGTACTATCATCATCTTCGGTGTCTGTATGGACACCATCAGACTGCATGCAGGATGGACCATGACCTACCTCGCCACCTGTGAGGGAAAACAAGAAATGCACTTTAAGACCTGTACAGCATTGTATAACAGTATGCACACACACATACACACATACACACACGCACACACACGCACGCACACACACACACACACACACACACACACACACACACACACACACACACACACACACACACACACACCGACATTCCACCTTAATACCTACCTGTCCCTGATTTTACAGACAGTCCCACGTTTATTCACGTAAGTTCCCTATCCTGCATCAGACTTGGTAACATACAATCATTAATACCACTCATTAATGTATCATTCCTCTAATTGCCTAGATGAGTGATCACAACACAAGATCTGTTATTCTATTACCTCCTTGACTTGAGTGGAATAGGTTTTACATGGCCTCACTGCTGTCATCCAGTGTTCACCCTGGGTATGTCCGGACATCGTGAGCATGGCCCCTGTATATTAGGGGCTACTACGTTCACTCCATAATGTCACACACTAGTGTGTCATATGTAAGTCATACTCAGTACATGCCAGATCTGCTGTTCAATCAACTTATCATGTGGACAACAGTAATATATGGATACACTCCCTGGTGTTGTCTAGTCATTTCCCAATGCATCTGTAGTGCTGCATATGGGGGTAGTCATTCACCTTTCTGCTGATTGCAATATTAAGGGTCTACCTGGTGTCTACTTTCCCTCCCAATGCATGTTCCATGCTTCAGACCTTATATACTGTCAGCTGTCCTGTGATTACATATCAGACATGTATTCCTGATGTCTCATATGTCAGTCCATGTCCATGTACTGCACATTCCCAAAGGGACGTACTGCCATATGAACAACCCCACAATCACACATGTGCATACATGGAAACCCACACAAGCACACACACACACGTGCACACACACATCCAACATGCATCAACCCCCCTCCACTCCACCAGTTTGCACTTACAAACTAAATAACCCCCACCCACACACACACATCTACAGGTGAGGTTGCACAAAGATAGTACCCACAGTCCTCCCATTACCCATCTGTCAACATGCATAACATATGGTACTCAACAGCATGCAGTTCAGGTATAGTCAATCCCTGCTAGCAACAGTATACATGTGTGTGATGCATGGGCTGTGTTAGTAGGTGATGCCCCTTCCCCTGGAAAACATTGCACCCATGTACACAGTATTGCTGTGCACCTGTTCTATACCCTGCCATGTACTGTGCACCAAACCTCACAGGTGTACAAACCATTGTTGAATGTGTATTACTGTCTCAGTTATGTCTGCTCTAATGTTCACAGCCCCTATGTGTTTTAATGACACATACCTGGGATGATATGTGGAAAGATGTAATTTGTGAATGTCTGATGTCTGGTTTTCAGATTTCAACATCAGTGCTGCATGTATGACCAACATGATACTATTACACTGACAACTGTCAGAACTTATCATGGCTATGGGGAGTGTACACACCCTTACTAAGATGACACACTCTTCCTTGATCTGCCATGGGACCACATCACTGCATATATTAACAGTACATGAGCCTGATATGTAACAATGTCCTGTACATTCACATGCAGTGTCTAAGAAATGTGTTAAGTGTGCAGATTCTGACCACGATGCATACACTCCATGGTGCATATGTGTGCATGCCCTTATCACGATGGTTTGTTGCACGTATTGTTATGTTTACTACAGCAGTGACTATACCTAGCAAGGGTATACCAGCATGGGCCATCTGCATTTGTGAGAATATTGTCAGTCTGCCTTACACATGTCCCCCAACTCTGCATGATTGCAAGGTCTACTCATGTGCACATCCTTTGGAGTTCACACACTACTGTCACTATTGCTGTAGAGTTAGGGTTATATCTGCCACAGCTCTTGAACCTTACTGTGCACAGAGACAGCCATTCTTAACATCCTTATGATCCCTGCTGCAGTGCACTGGTGTGTCATGATGATACACACTCCACACCTTCAGCCTTTTTGCAGATGCTTGACAAGTATGTGTGTCAGTTTGCAGTGTCCCAAACACTGAACAGCATGTGTAATAGCGTAGTCCCAGCTAATAATGTAGATCACAGTATTATTTTATGCCATAGTATAGATCTGTAACAGTTGCCATTGTAATACTGGTATATACACTGTTGTAGCACTGTATAAGGGTGATTTTCACACATGTCCCTACTGTAGGCCATGTGTCCCACCATTATGTTCATCCCTGTGGACACATTTCACAATGACAGGATGTTAGTTATCTTGTAGGTGTTTGTCATACCCTTCAGATACCCCATCAAGGTCACCACTGTGATGCAGTGCATTTAACAGCAACAATAAGTGAACATGTACGGCATGCATTATGGGTAGGTGTGTTAGATGTGTGCATGGAATATACCATAGCCATTACATGCCCAGTGTATTGGCAAGCATGAACATAAACCATATTCACCAGCTACAGGCTGCTGCCTTGGTGGTATACCAAAGGGACCTATCTACATAATAGTGTGAAAGATGTGATATCAGTGGCCACAGCTGTGACATTGCTACAGGGTGGGTGCAGCATTACAGTACATCAACAGTACAAGTCCACAATGCTACCACTTATGCACATATGTTTATTACTGCTACGCAGCAACAGACTATATATATGACATCTGACATATGCATGATCTACCTGTACAGATGCGGATGCATACACAACAGTGGTCTACTGATGTGCCCTGTGGCCTTATCTGCACACTCCTCAGCCGGTGTGTGGGTAGCAGCCACCTCTGCAATAGTCTCTGCCAGTTGTTGGGTGTGTGGGTGGGCAGGTGCCAAAAGGCTGACAAGGAGCTCCTCAACACATATCAGGGGGATGGATGGCATGACCCCCCCTGTTGCAAGGTGATCACCCAGACTGCAGTAGCATGCTTTGCTAAGCTGGTCACTACAATGATGCTGGACCTGCTCATAACTGCTGTTATGCAGGCCGACATCAATGACCCTGTGGACTAGTTTCACAGGGTGGTCCACTTCTGCTGCTCATGGGTGGTCCTGCCAAACAAAACCAGATAGTGCTGTATAAGTTGGTTCAAAATGACCTCATTTTCCGCCACTGAATACCCTGGTAAACGGCAGTGGGACATCTTGTCTGAAATATATAAAGATGGAAACAAGTCCGAGCAACTCATACAGCAAGGTTACCATAGTTTTTAATACACATCTCTGTCACCCCACCACTATATCAGTGACAACAAACTGTTCATGCAACTCAGTAGGTATGGCTACAGCTTACCTACAATTGGGACATATATTGTATTGTACCACACTTTGTGCTATGTGTTTGTAGCCATGTTCCCTGTGTGGACACTATCATTGCTGGCCTGTTACAGACTATTTTACCTGCATGCCATTGTCAGGGCCACAACGGTTCCATATATGCATGTGGTATGCTTGCTACATGATTGCTGCACATCTGTCATTCTGTGCTATTGGGGATATCTATGCATGCTGCTGGACATGTTCCAGGATTGTATGGACTACTACTGCCCACATATGTTCTATAACAGTGACACAATAGCATGTTTATGGAATAGTTGCCAGCAGAACCACCTCTCCCACTTAATCTGGCTATGTTACCAGGCCACATCACATGTGGGACCCACTCTGAGCCCTCCTCATCTACTGGTCCATCACTACCTTCAGGTGGAACCACCTCAGGGGGATGCTGTCCCCCCTGGGAGTACACACAGACATGATCCTGTCATCTGAGGTCAGGTCCAGGGTCTGTTCCATAGGAGGCTCCAAAGAAACTTGTGAGATGTGCTACAGCACCTTGAGGCATCCAGTACACAATCACAGGATCCACATGCTCCTCCTGCTCAGCCTCCAGGCCAGGAAACTTCAGGGCAATGGAACTGCTGTTGTGACTAGCAATGTGTGGGGGCCTTGTTCCCATTGTTTCCATATGGGGGCTCATGGGGCTTCCACATCACAAACCACGCACACCATCCAGAGTATTTACCCACCACATGTGTCATATACCACCCCTGTAGGCTGTCCTCTATATCTACCAACCTGAACCACCTCCACAAATATACCTGCTATCCTTCCCCATATTCCCATTCCCTGCTTCACAGACAAGGGCAATGTGGTCCCAACAAGGGGTTCACATGTGACATACCCATCCATGTTGCACACACTTTCAGCTGTATATATCTGTGCGTATTGCTATGTGTGATGTTCCCTCATACATAGCATGCAGCACTGTGTTGGTAATATAGGGGACATGCATTTACATACACACGTGTGTGTTTGTATATATGTAGACACACACACACACACACACACACACACACACACACACACACATATATATATATATATATATATATATATATATAAAGATATATTTTATGTGGGTCTATATTATATTCTCGAAAGCTGACAATGTCGAATCTGACATTGTCGGCATGAAAATATCGAATACTCAGAAACTCGAGCACGTAAACATACATCTCCATAAGGGGAGATTTCCATTTACTGCACTGTATTGCGATCTTGGAGTTGGTATATTTAAGTAGCGGCGGTGTGGGGGCTGCAGCCCCCCACATGGGGGGTGCAGGGGAACTTGCTTGTACCCCATTAGGGTACTTTTTTCTTTTCTTTTCTTTTTTTTTTGTCTTTTTATAAGGTCGACATTTAAAGACATTGACCATATGGTGTCGACCATATGTTGTTCAATGTTTTCAACCGTTGATCTTATAATATAGACCCTTTTATGTTGTATATATGTGTTGATATATATATATATATATATATATATATATATATATATATATATATATATATATATATGTCTACATATGGGTATCTGTATATCTGTAGACATACATGTATGTCTATGTATGTATGTATATATATATATATATATATATATATATATATATATATATATATATATATATATATATATGCATATACATACCTATATATGGGGTACATTCAGACATCAAGTCCACAATCTCTAACTCTTCTTCCTGCACACCTGCACTGTTCTGCCTTGCTACAACACAGTCAGGTGCCACATATGGACACAGCCTAACATTAACGGGGTATATATAGGGCCAGATTGCAGGTAAGGCTTTTACACACCTATGGCATTTCAGCATGCTATAATACATGTTAATCTGAGTGTCCTGCAATTGGAGGGCTCTGGAACACATGTGTCCATCATTATGGCATTATTTCCACCACCAGCTATTGGCCACAGTAATATACATCCTTTACATTACACAACACACACAATGTTGGCCTACATCATGTCAGTCAGTGCTGCTCTGCACAGTTGATGGGTATGACCCACTACCCACAGGGACAGACTCTGTTGCTCATAGTAGTTGTTCAGCTGAACATCATTACAACTGATGACACATACATATCATTCCACATCATCTATCCCAGTATTATGTGCCAAGTACTACAGTCAATTACATGCATATATACTTCACATACCTGTTGTGGGAATGAGGTCTTTTGTGGAAGGTTTCCTTGTAGAAGTTTTTTTTTTCTCCTTGGCTATGGCCTTAGCCTGCTTTCTTTGTTTCTGTTTTAGTTTTGGTTTTCGTTTTGGTTGTGGATCTGGTTTCTCTTTCTCTTTCTCTTTCTCTCTCTCTCTCTCTCTCTCTCTTGCCAGTAAATGGATTGAGCTGCTTGGAATAGATTTCAGCATGGCTTTTGTAGGTCATTCACATGATCAGGTGATGGCCTCTTCACCAGTCAGTGTCCTCCACTTGCAGCATGCTGTGTAGTACTTCCAATTACCACTGTCATGGCAATCCACTACTATAAATCCTTACATCATGTGGGTGTGATCCTTTTACCTTTCCTGTATGGTGGACATCTTTCCTGTGTGTGGGCAGCAGTGTTACAGACAACAGGTAGCAATACCTCTTACAAGAGAACTTGCACACTCATGCCAGCTACATATTTGTATGAGGTTCCAGAACTAGAGAAAGAGTGTGAGTAGTGTTGTTTTATGAATTGTATAGCACCAGTGTTACAGTGTTTGTGTGTACATACTAGTTTAACATGGAATGCATTCTGTCTGCATTGTTCTCAACTGTGGGCCTATCTATTTGATGCCAGAGGTGTGCCTGCTATGTTCTGTCTGTCCACCACAAAGGTCTTGTGTCAGATATATCACTGGCTGTGTGGGTGTTGAGTGCTATCAGTACATGGCTACACCCATTTGCGTTTCTGACTTCATATTCCTGACTAAGGGTATGTTGCAGACTATCCTGTAATAGCAACAACTTGCTTAGGGTATGACAACACTATTTCACATATGGGCTTGTGTTCCGGCCTCTGTCCTCCAAATACATACCAGGCTTTGTCCATATGACATGCTGTCAGGGGTTGTTATGTAGTGGCCTGTGAGTATGTCATGCTGCCATTCCTGCCATAATTTCACTGCTGTTGTGGCCTCCGCACATATTGTGGGGTTGGGTACTTATGTGTGTGGGCTTCATCTACACAATACATGTGTGCCCTTCTGCAGCACAGAGCTCAGTGTATGTAAAAGTGGTATATGCCCCTGTATATCAGTATATGGGGGGGGGGTGGACCATAACTAACCTATGCTGTTACAACATGTGAGGAATATCAGGAGTAAGCTGCCTTAACTCATTCCCTCCAGTAGAGTTCTTTTAAGTGTGCACCTGTAACTCCCAGTGGGTGTGGCTTCAGCCTTGAAAAAATGAAGTTATCACCTTACAGTTCTACCAAATACTAATTGATAGAGGTCATATATCAATACAATTGTGTTTGCCATCATGCATGCTTCAAGATAAAATATTCTGATACCTTGTATGTAGCATGGTTTTGGAAATATCAATGCAAATATGAACAGGCAATATTTGATGCCTAGAAGCGCAGTAGGAGGTAACTGCAGAATCGCCTGGAGACGTCACTTGGCTGTAAGGTATCTGGCTGTACATTATCATACATTTCACCTTGGGAAAATGCAGGTCAACTACTTCCTGCCATACAGACTGTTTTGTTTGTCAGTATGGTTGTGATGGTTTCAGTTATGCCTTGCTATTTAACAGATACATCCCATTGTGTCAACTGAAGTCTTTTCCCCCTAGGGATTGCATAAAAGTGTAGATTGAGGCTGCTGGACTATACATCTGCATTACGTACTGTTGATTAATTGTTATCCTGTGGCCCAGTCTGTCTTTACTGTTGTACTACTTGAAGGCCTTGTCCTGGACAGCAACATATGTTATGCTTTCTGGAATACTGTATTAATTGATCTGTTTGAGAGCTGCATTAGTCTGTTTATATGTATTTCAAAGTTTAAACAGCTATATGACATGGGATACACAACTAGTGCACAAATAAAGATTTCTCATGTATGCAAACCTTTGTGTGGTGTTATATCCTTTGACCTCTGTGTGGGTATATGTTTCAGGCAACATTTGTCTTTTGTATGGGTGACTCATACAGTGTCCATTGGGTAAGGTGGCAACTGTAGGAATACTGTCTATTCCGTATGGTGTGCACCCTGTAAATATGTATCTTCCCATACTTATCTGTGTGTGTGTATATGTGTAGTTACATATATATATATATATATATATATATATATATATATATATATATATATATATATGTGTGTGTGTGTGTGTGTGTGTGTATCTGCATATATGTTTGTGTGTGTGTGTATCTTAGGAATGTTTATTGCTTCCACACTGTACATTCCCTATGGTAGCCAGACTGTACTGCATGATATGTTATTGATACCAGCCTGACATCATACAGGTGGGATGGATTACTGTTAACATCTTGTGCCCATGTTGTGTTGGGTCCTAGTTATGGGATTTGCAACACTTGGTATTGTATTGCAGGGCAGACCTGTTTGGCTGTGGGGGGGGGGTAATATCAATACGTACAAGACATATGTAGCTTGGGCCGCCTCACCCCCATTCCTGTGGTCATAAATGTATTAATGTTCTCTTTTATATCTATAGCTATCTATCTGTGTATACATATATATATATATATATATATATATGGGTCTATCTGAGTTCATCGACACTTTAAAATACCGACAATGGATTAACCGACACGAGAATGTCGAAAGTCACGTCACCGACGCCAGAAGATCGACGAGGCAGAAGACCGACGGAGGAAGACACCGACGCTGAGAAGCTGTGATGGGGTAAGGGTGCGAGTAAGGTAAGTGTGCGATGCTGGTGTTTAGTAGGGGTAGGGGTGGGATAAGTGAGTTAGGGCTAGGGCGCGGGTTAGGTGAGTGTGCGAGTAAGGTAAGTGTGCAATGTTGGTGTTTTGTAGGGGTAGGGGTGGGATAAGTGAGTTAGGGTTAGGGTTAGGGCGGTTAGGTGAGTGTGCGAGTAAGGTAAGTGTGCAATGTTGGTGTTTGTAGGGGTAGGGTGGGATAAGTGAGTTAGGGTTAGGGCGGGTTGGGTGAGTGTGCGATAGTGACGGACCTTAGGGTAAGGGTTTGGGTCAGGGTTGTGGTTAGTTGTGTATGTATGGGTTAGTGTTTGTTTGTAAGGATTTTGGTGTGCTTGTGTTGTGTGTGTGAGTGTTGGATAGGGATGTGTTTTGTTTGTTGGTATGTTGTGTGGTGTATGTGATGTCGTGTTTGTGAACTGTCGATCTTCTGGCGTCGGTTAAATGAGTTTCGTTGTTTTGGTGTCGGTTAATTCGTTTTCGGTATTTTAAAATGTCGATGAACTCAGATAGATCCATATATATATATATATATATATATATATATATATATATATATATATATATATATATTGACATATATATGTAGACATATATATCTATAGATGTATGCATATGTATATATATATATATATGTAGGTATGTATGTGTGTGTGTGTGTGTGTGTGTGTGTGTGTGTGTAAATATATATATATGTATACATATATATATATATATATATATATATATACATATATATATATATATATATATATACATACAATATAATATAGATATTTATATAACTATTTAAATAGAAATATATATATACACACACACATATGCTATTGTAACCTGATACTAAAAATTTTGCTGGCTTTAATGGGAAATGCCAAAAGCTCAGTCAGACTAACACGGTTAACATGTGTAAAATAAATAAATACATAAATAAATATATACATCTACATGTTTAAATACATTTCCTGTACTGTTAAATGAGTGTGCTGGATGATATGTTTGTGAAAACATCAGGATTATGTATATCTGACATGGGTTTGTGGTAAATAACTTTGGGTACGGTATGCAGATTCCTGGGTTTGAACCTTGCCGTGGTTGTTTATTTTGTTGCTGGGCAGAACAAGGGCTGTTAGATACAGACTGATTAAGGCACTTTTAAGCAGTTGTAAGTGGGTTTGAGCGGAGGTAAGCAATGCTAACTTCCAGTTACAGTTTCTCATACTCAATTAGCTTCTAAATTGCTTAACCTGTGTAGGCATTGTTTACCCACCCGCAAACAGGGTTAAACCCGTTTATGCTGCTTAAAAGTGTTTACTCCCATTTATTCCCGTGCTAATTTCTATAAAAGAAATGAAAAAGGGTTGATAGGAAAGTGGTGAAAAAGGGGCACAAAGAGGGAAAGACAGTATAGAAAATAGCTAGGGATGTGCAGGAAGGGTGTAGGGAAGGTCCATAGCTGCCCATTTCTTCTACAGCAACACATGTGCATATACACTGAATTTGGAGATAGATTTGCTTTAGGTCGGCATAGTGATGCTTGACTTCCTCACCAGTTCGGGGTATGCCAGTGGCACTGGTGAGGTCACGGGCGAGATGGTCCCAGGCTTCCACTTTGTATTGGGAACCCTGGTACTGGCCCTGCAGGAGTCTCCGGTCATGGTCTTTCACAAGGAGTCCTGCCATGACTCTGGACTCCTAGATGCCCCAGTGCTGTGCCCGAAAACACACATCCTCTCCCATTCCAGACATAGTGCCTACAAGGGAAGTGACAACCAGTTATGAGATGTATTCCTGCCTGTTGGGTTTAAATAGTGCCAGTTTTCCTGCACTTTGCCGTGATTGGATGGTTTTGAAAATGCTAAGCTATGGGCAAACCTGCTTACCTAAGGTTGGCAGTGCTTAAAGGGGTATACCAATGGGCAGACTAAGTTAGCTGGCCTACGCATTGCTTACACCCACTAAGCTGGGCTGTGCAAATGAAGCAGTACAGCAATAGTGTAGTGGGCATATGCTTAGCATTGTTTAATATTTCATTTGCATTATATTTGCATTGTGGCATTGATTTATTATTCATTACATGTTATATATGTGTTTGGTATCCATGATTCATATGTATGTACACTGTATGGGGCCCTTGTGTTTATTAGGGAATCTCAATACTTTATTACAATGACACCTGACATCTGGGCTTAATGCAGTACTCCAGTTCACATATTTATGTCCTGTAGTAGGTTATACAATATAAAACTGTATATAGATTCCTTTCACATGTTCAGTTTGTATTTCCTATAGTGAGGATCTGTTTGGTGATACCATAGTCTTATGTACTGCTGTGATAGCTTAGTGGCTAACTGCTGTGACTATAGTATACAGGGTCCTGGGTTCAAGACCTGCAAGGCTGTTTATTTTGTTTCTGCCTAGAACAGCAGCTGATGCATACAGATTGATTAAGGCACTTTTAAGCAATTGTAAGTGGGTTTGCACAGGTTTGCGCGAAGGTAAGCAATGCTAACCTCTGGTTAAATATGCTTACAGAGTGTTAGCTTCAATATTGCTTAACCTGTGTGTGCATTGCTTACCCACATGCAAATGGGCTTAAACCTGCTTACTACTGCTTAAATATGATTACTCTTGCTTATCTCTGTGTACTCCTGCTTACCATCACACTAATTTAGACAGTAATCTCTAATGGTTCTTGGGAAGGTGGTGGATTTGTTAACTGTATGGATTTAACATTCATTACACATTTTACCTTCAATTTGTATCCCCGATTCCTGTGTACATATACTGTATGGGGCACATGTGATTATCGGTGGACTTTACAACATTATGACAATGACACCTCACATCTGCATTAAATGCAGTACTCCATTTCACAAATATATGTTATGCCATAGGTTATGCAACAAAATCAATTGATCATAAAGTGATTTGACATGGAAAATGGATTGTACAGGAGTGGGACTCGAACCAGGAATGAACACTCGTAAGGCGAATGCTCTGCCCACTACACTATTGCTATACTGCTTCATTTGCATATATCTTGCTTGGTATCCTCTTGTGCCAGTTAAGCTGCATTAACCGTAGCTAAGCGATGGGCAAACCCGCACACCTATGGTTAAATGTAATCTGTTTTATAAAAAAAACAGTTCTTTACTTCTCCAAAGCCAGCTTCATGCTACTCAAGTCAGAAGTGACAAACTTCATGACACCCATGCAGACGGGAACTGAAAGTTCAACTGCTGAATCCTACACTAAGGCACTGTATGAGCACATCCACTCATGCATGAATTGTGCCATCCCATATAGAACCAAAATGCTCTCATCCAAAAAAAGGAAGCCAATCTGGTGGTCCCCTGCCATAAACAAACTTTACAGCAAAAGGAAGAAACTTTTGCAGAAAAGAGGAAAATCCCAGGATGCAAAAAAACTCCCTTACTAGCCTCAGTAAGAAACTGAGATGCCTCATAAAATCCTCCAAAGCTAGTTACGAAAATAAAATTGCCAAAGATTCCAAAGACAACCCCAAAGCATTCTATAACTATGTCAAGAATCTAAATGGCAATGCTCAGATCTTCTCTGAGCTAAAACAGAATGGCATTAAATATACTGATCCGAAGGATATTGCCAATATCCTGGCAGATCGATTCAGTGCCAACTTCACCCCCCTCTCACCCCCTAAATGGCCCATCTGAATACCGGAAGATTGCCAAATTTCAGTAATAACGGCCACACAGGTACAAAATGCACTCTCTAAAGCCAAGAATACAGCATCCATGGGACCAGATGACATCCCGGGCTGTGTACTACATGAACTACAATATGAACTGGCACCTCACCTAAGTGTCATGTTTAATCATAGCCTCACCTCAGGTTTCATGCCTACTGAGTGGCGCAGAGCTACAGTTATCCCAATCCACAAGGGGGGATCCACCTTGGATCCCGGAAACTACCGTCCCATCAGTCTGACAAGCCTTATCTGCAAGGCCATGGAGCGTATTATCATGGAACTTATAAACAAAGACGTTGGCAACCTTCAAACACTGGACCCCACCCAGTTTGGGTTTGTGAAGGGCCAATCTTGACTCCTGAACCTGATTGACTTCTTTGAATCAGTCTCCAGAGCCATGGACAAGGGTAAGGTGGTCCACACAGCCTATCTAGACCTTGCCAAGGCCTTTGACACCACCCCCCACTCTGGAATCATAGATAAACTTACTAAGTTGGGCATTAATCCCTATGTCACCCAATGGGTTGCTAAATGGCTTACTGATAGAACCCACACTGTAAAAGTAGCTGACTCCAAATCCAGCTCCAGACAAGTGACAAGTGGAGTACCTCAGGGTTCAGTCCTGGGGTCGCTCTTGTTTGGCATCTACTTCTCTGAAGTACAGGTCAACACTAAGGGACTCTGGCTAACAAAGTTTGCAGATGACTGCAAACTGGGAGCCATTATTGAATCCCCAAATGATGTGGATACTCTACAAAAGGGCCTTACAGAAACAGATGCTTGGTGCCAGAGCCATGGGCTTAAGCTCAATGCCAAGAAATGTATTGTTATCCCCTTTGGGAAAAAACATGTATCCATGAATTACCATATAGGTGGCAGTACACTAAACACAGAAAGTGTGATAAGAGACTTAGGGACACAGGTGGACAGTGGTCTCACCTTCGATAACCACATCGCCACAACAGTCAGGAAATCCTTCTATGTGGCACACCTCATCACAAAGGGCTTTTCATCCAGAAAAAAGGAGGTCATTGTCCCACTGTACTCATCCCACATTAGACCCATTATAGAATACAATGCCCCATTTGGTATGTACCTCTGAAGACATCTGCAACAACTGGAAAGGCCTCAGAAATACCTCACTAAAAGAATCAGAGGCCTAAAGCAGATGCCCTATGCTGACCGCCTTAAAAAACTCCAGCTATACTCTGTCGCATATCATCTACTCAGAGGTGATCTCTGCTTAACATACAAGGCCATGTCAAACCCAGAGCTGTTGGACATGCTACACTTAAAGAAATCCCAATCCCTCAGAGCTACACGCTCCAGGGATCTAAACCTTGTCATCACAATAAACAAAACATGCTGGAGGGATAGGTTCCTGACCCAGAGACTCCCCAGACTCTGCAATAGATTGCCCATACATGTCAAGCAGAGTGCCTCTTTGGACCTCTTCAAGAGGAACCTTGACGATTGGATGGGAGAAAGGAAATTCACCCCAGGGATCACGTCAGTCACCCTGCTAGACAGGGGTCCAGGAAAGTAAATAATGTGGGAAGAAATAGCCAGGGAATTGTTATGGCTAGGCTTGTATAGGCCCTAGGACTGATAGCCTAGTACCAACCTATGAACCTATGAACCTATTTATATTTAATGTTTTAACAATTGCTCTTGTAAATGTGGGGTAATGTTGCTGGGGGTATGTGAATACCTATGAGCAGTCTCGCTCATTCTTCTTCATACACTGCTGTTCTGGATTGCAGGGGTGTGTATGTTCTGAAAGATCTGCTCTCAGACATGCCTCCTGCACTCATACATGCTCCATGTCCATTTAGGAGCTCAGACAGCATGCCTTCATTAATATGCATGGCACACTGCCGTTCTGCTGCTAAATGGCTGGTTCCATGCAGGACTAAGCTAGTCCTGCACAGAAAGATAGTGAATCCAGGGGATTGTCAGTTTCATAAAGGATACATTGTTGCATCTTTTGCTGACCGTTGTGCAAACATGCTAAGCAGCATTGCGAAGAGGCCAGCGAGCTTCCATAACAACTGCAGGTCTAGAGCACCTGCAGACAACATGCAGACATTGTCAGTTTCAAAAAGGATATATTGTAACACGTGTAGTCTTCCATCTCTCAAACACTCTAAGTGGCATTGCATGGCAGTCAACACATACACAGTAATGAATGTGAAAATATACAGTGGCTGCCTAGCTCTTCCTGTGGTAGCAGGTTTTAGTTAAGGGCTGCAATACAGGTGAGCCAGGGTTCTAATCCAGCAAACTCAGATGTTTAAATAACGGTATTCCACTTTATTTTATAGATGAATTTACAATAGATAAATAGTTACACATACAAGTAGCTAACTATATCAGATACATTAAGCATACACAGGAAATCATATCTATTAAATGTTTGTGTGTATCAGTTGAATTATGGTTTTGCAATTAAGCATTTATGTTTTGAACTTTTATGTCACTTACATACCTGGTTAACAACTCAACATTTTAATGTGTATGAATAACTAATGAGAATGTCCAACAACCAAGGTCTCAGTTATAATGTGCACTCTGCACAGTAATGACTGTAAAAAATACACTTGCTGTCCAGCCTTCCTGTAGCAACTACCATAAATTAATGACCTCAACAGTTAAGCCAAGATTTTAATCTAACACACTCCAAATTTTATTCCTGCTTGTCCAGTTAATTGTAAGAATTAATGAACAATATAAAGATGATTGTAAATAACAGTAGCTATGTATAGCATAGGACATCATATCAGTTATACGTGTGACTGAGTGTATACTAACAATTATGTTTTTGTACTTAAAAGTGTCTTTTTCTGCATTGTGATGGACTACATCATTCAATAATAGTCAGATACACATGACTGTATAAATCATTTCCAGATTATTAATGAGCATATCTGACAAGCATTTCTTCTCTAGCAAGGATGCAAAAAAACCTATGTGGAAGAATATGCTTAGCTTAGTTTACATAGGTTTGAATTCCACATTGTACTAATGACTTTTATCAGTGTGTAAAGCCACACAAAAATGTGTCAGGCCATAAACTTTATACACCCAAATACATGTCTGAAAAGTTAGGTCATCTAAAAGGCAAAGCAGTATCCAATGCATAAACTAATACAAACTGTCACATCACCCTTCCTAAATCATAAACTTCATTCTTCTCTGTTTGGCATTGTTACACTCCACTTAACATCTTGCAAACACGGTTGGCATTGTAATGCTGGTTTGAGCACTAGCCTTAAATGCAATAACACAAATTGGCAGGAAAACACTAAGCATTGCTGTATGATCTGTACAGACATGATCGGATCAAGATAAAAGGGTGGTCAATTTAGGGCTCAAAGATGAGGTGTAGAAGAGTCCAGAATCATTATTGGACTCCTTGTAAAGTGCCACAGCCATAGGCTATTGCAGGGGGACTATACCAGGTATTGATATAAATCATATGCTTGGAAGAATCTTACCAATACTGTCACCAGTGCCACTGGCATTCCACACACTGCAGAGCAATGCAGGCACCATTATAATAACCTAAAAATGCACAAGCAGACACAACTCAACCAGTGGCTGGATGAGTTTAGGACTGCTGACGTCCCAAAGCTGTGTAAGTATACAGGTAAAGATACTTTAAATTAGATAGAAAGCCAAGACTGGTATGCATAGTGCTCTTTTCTTTTTCTCTTCTTTTTATTTTACAGCAACTCAGGAGTTTGCAGTGAATAGGGATGTCTATGCTGAACATTTAGAAAGATTAAGATAAGCAAGGGGCATGTATGCAATACAAAATAATTATTATTTTATCAAAATATTGCTCTTCTATACATTAGTAGTAAATTAAACATGTGTATCGTAACTGTAATATCATGCATGCATGCTTCATTCTGTAGCTCAAGGGTAATTGTAGTAATCAACTGGAATAGTGTATTCAGATTTTGTGGGTTCAAATATCATAGGTAACAGATATATCACAAAATCATTTAATTAATTAAATAAATTGATATAAATGCCGTGCTGTTAACTTAATCTATATTATTTAAAAAAGTGTAATATTTGCATATTGCAAAGATTACTTGGAACAATTATCAGTCTTAGTTTGTAATTTTTAAAAAGTATAATTATTGTAAAAGTAAACTTATATTTATATCATAGTATGATGGTTCTAATTATCTTTTTTCTCTCTTATCCTATCCCATAGCTCTCTATTTTATTTTTATGTGTGTGCGTTCACAACATTCTTATGTCATCAATTGCTGTCAAATGACTAAATGTTTTCCATCACAGGGAGGTAGGCCATCCACTGCTGCTCAGTCTGCCACCCTTCCATCGGCTGCCACACTGATGTCCAATACATCTGGGACTTAGCCTGGCAGTATTGCCTCAGCGGCATCTGCACTATCTGTGCTCTCAACATCAGGTAGGATTACCCCAACAACTGGTGCAGTAGTACCCTTTGGGAGTATTGGTGGAAGTGGTGATTTTGTCACCCACCAGGGGATGCCAGGGATGGTGCATGAGGTTGTGGAAAGTACCATTTGTATGTGCCTCAGCTGGATGGAGAAGATGCTCACCAGAATGCTTGGGAAAAGAAAATGTCAAGCACTCCTACAGCAAGTTCAGGAAGGGGACAGTGATGACAGTTCTAAGGGTAAGGAGTAGATTCTCTCTGCCCCCATGATTGACAGACATGGCCCTCCTTTGTCCCCTCCCTATTCCCAGTTATGGTGTCCCCCAGCCTTTTGTGTCCCTCACCACCCATCTCTGTCTTGCTTGTCCTGTTTATCTGCAACAGCTTCCTCACCTACCCTACTCACCTGATCCTGATATAACTATGTCCCTTTCCCAACATTCCTCTCTTAGTGAAAGGAAATCAAAAAAGGGGCACCTGTCCCACAAAAAAATATTGTCCCATAGATAGCTCACCACTTCACACGTGTCTTTTCAACACACTTGATTCAATCCAGTTGGCTATAAAACATTACTGTGTTATCATCCATCTTTGTTGACGTGAAAGTCCAAATTCATCCAATATTCTATCCATGTTCATTTTACAGTGCTGAAGATGTGGATAGCTATGGTTCTTTCCAAAGTTCCTCCTGCACATTCCTATATCACTTTCCCTTTGCTCTTCCTCTTGCTTGTCCCCAATTTCACCACTTCACTATCTACCCCATTTTCACACCTGTAATCTGGTCAAAAAATAGAATCACACACCACTCACAAACATAATAAATCAATAATGAAGCCCTTCACTTTTTTGTCCTCTGCATTTGCCTAGAGTTTGGCATTGTGCACTAATGCTGAGTAACAGTGAATGGTTCTTCATGTCCTATGGCATGGTACAGTTATCCCTGTACAATATTGCTTAAGCTCACTGTGTTAAAGAAGCATACAATTGAAGATTAGTGGCAATAATACCAAATATTTCCTACAATATTTATTTATACTGATAAATATGTCAATATGCATATCCATGTGTACTGTTGATATAAATCAATTGAGCACTGTTCCTTTTTATACAGTACTTCACTGTAGTCATTGCCTCTTACATTTTCAAAATTATCACATGTAATTATTTAATTACATCCTGAATACATATGTTAAAAATTAGACTAAGCTGGATTCAAACCCTGTATCTTTTGTGCTCAAAACAATGCCTCACTGTTGTTACACCTGCTGCCACAGAGACAGATCAGCAGTAGGTGTTTTTATTACACTCAGTACTCTCCAAAGTGATGACTGCTATGCCTCTCATGTGTAGAGGAAAGTGACACATTAATAGTATTTTCTCAGTAAAGCAGAGAACCACATTTGCTCATTGCTTAACTCTTCACAAATGGGGAAAGCAGTACAAATAGTTTTTAATGTCATAAAATGTATGACACAACATTTATGATATAAACTACATTATGAACACCATCTGTTAGCTATTTCTACCATAGTCATTATAGATACTTCTCAAGTCCAATTAGTAGTCATTAAATGTGCATCTCGCATGAGCAAACATTTTGCTGCTGATCACGCAAACCACGTGTTCAAACATATGTTTATTGCCAATTTAGTCTTTATCCTATTAAAATCCATGTAAAACACTTTTTACTAACTCAACACATATTTACACTGAGTCATGTGTGCCTGTTCCCATGCACTTGAAAATTGATATTTCTGTACTAGTTCCTAAATGTCAGCTACACTGCAGGAATCAATAGCACAACTGCATTGTTACATCATCTGAACCGTTATACTAACAACAGACATTCATATTGTCTTATATATGTGTTAATGTGTGTATTGTACATTAATAATGTTCAGGTCTGAATGGATAGATAATAAAATCACCAAGCAAAAGAGAGTAGTATTGCTGGAACTGAATTCATCCTCAAGTCTTGTTACGTACCTTCACGAGGTGGACCCTGTGTTTTTTTTTTACAAAATCTCACCAAGATGACACTGATATATAGACTGTATTTTATATAGCATATATCAGCATATATCATGGACAGAAGCTTAACGTGTACAGTACTTTTTTGCTTTCGAGTATTGCAAGCTAAATCTATATTTGTTTATATTTTTTTATGTTTTTAGCACATTTTTGTGTTGCATGACTTTAAATGGTTTTGGCAGGGTTTGATACGTTGTTGCTGTCATTTCATTACATATAGGGGTGTGTTAGTTAGTTTGTTTAATGGTGTTACAGCATTTTTAGTGTGTCTTGTCTTATTCTGAAGAAGTCTACTGTTGAAGTGGACGAAAGCACTTAATTTCTGGATTTTTTTTATAAAGATCAAGTTACTTCGAATTTCCCAGTGCTGTGCAGATCGTTTTTGGTTACTTAATCCTCAAGTCTTGCTGAGTACCTTCACGAGGTGGACCCTATTTTTTACAAAATCTCACCAAGATGACACTGATACATAGACTATATTTTATATAACATATATCATGGACAGAAGTAGGTTAAAAATAAAAAGAATAGCTAGATGCACAAGTCCCAGGATAACAAAAGTTCTCATTTCTGGTAGGCGCACTGGTGCCAGGACTGGAAAAAATGACAGTGTAGAATCCTCAAGACATGGAAACATTCCTACAATGGGGCTAAACCAAGCTCAGGGGGAGGATGGCACACCTGTTATAGAAGGAAGTAGTAGTGCACAAAAATCACAAAAACTGACAGGCCAAAAAAAGAGCTATAAAGATGATAGAGTTTACCATTGAAGATAATAAAGTATGCATTGTTACTATTATGCAAGAAGCCCAGAATTTCTAGACAGAAAATATGCAAACAGATTAAGAGACAAATACTTGCACAAGAAAAACTATGAAATTTGTGTTCATTAATACAACATATTTATGAAAATCATTACATAGACCAAGAAACCTTGGGCCATTTGGAAAAAGAAGAGACTGAGGAAGTGCAAAAATATAAAGAACAAATCCAGAAATAAAATGTATAAAAAAAGAAATATGGACATGGGAAAGAAAGAGATATCTGATATGGGACAACATTTATGCAAAGGAGAAAACAAAATTAATCAATACAAAAAAAAGCAGCTCCAAAAATATTCAAAGAGAAATACAGGCAAAAACATCCAGATAAGAAACATTTCATGATAAAAAAATAAGATCACAAAGAGGGAATGTAGAACAGAAGATTAGTAAAATAGAAGTTAAAAAAAAAAGAAGCTGAAGTTATGGAATACCCACAAAGTGAAGGATTTAGTGTAGAAAGTCAAAAGCAGTCTATATCACAGCATGATGGAACAATGAGTCCCCCAAGTAAGAAGAAACAGGAGGAGCAGGAGACATTTGAAGGAGAAATAATGCCTGAAAGGAAGCTACCCTGAGAAACTATCCCCTCTGAAGTCCGACCCAGAATTTGATAAGGCAGACCCCAACATACTACCCCAGTAAAAAGACTCTCCTGCCTGAAAGGAAGCTACCCTGGGAAACTATCCCCTCTGAAGTCCAACCTGGAATATCATAAGGCAGACCCCCACAAACTACCCCAGTAAAAATAATCTCCTGCCTGAAAGGTAGCTACCCTGGAAACTATCCCCTCTGAAGTCCAACATGGAATTTGATAAGGCAGATCCCCACAAACTACCCTAGTAAAAGAATCTCCTGTCTGAAAGGAAGCTACCCTGGGAAACTATTCCCTCTGAAGTCAGACCTGGAATGTGATAAGGCAGACCCCCACAAACTACCCCAGTAAAAAGAATCTCCTGCCTGAAAGGTAGCTACCCTGGGAAACTATCCCCTCTGAAGTCTGACCTGGAATTTGATAAGGTTAATACCTTATAATGTACTAAAAACATATAACAAATCCTATGTACTGTTTACTGCTGACCTGAGTCTAAAGGCACCTTTAGGCTGTCCCCACAGTAATTTGGCTCCCTCCATATTGACTAAATTTGCTAGTTTACCCCTAGGGTCCTATTAAAATTAGCCTGAAAATTGGTGTAAAAAGAAAAAAAAAATAATACAAATTAAAGTGCAGCCAAAAACATTGCTTACATACAATCATATAAACCAAAAGCCCAAGGTAACTCTCAGAGTCAGTGTTAGCCCCTTAACTCCTCCCTGTTGTACTACATAAATGAGGTTTCAAATGCAGCTCCAGAAACTGCCATTTTTAAATATCCGGTGCTCCCTGACTCAGTCGGCAGCCTGCTTCTAAACCCTGGTATGTTATCTGTCTTTGTAAAATGCTTTAAATATGTTAAGACTCTGAATTTCAGCAAAAACAGCTAAACACAGTTTAAAACATACACAGTCAATGTTTAAAGTATTCTGGCTTGTTAGACAGCCTCTTGTATGAACTAAGGCACTGTAACTGAGCTCCATGTGCTTTCAACTGCTAGCGTAACAGTGTTTTTTAACAAAAATTGCTTAATTGAAATGTATTGTGTTACTGGCTTGATAGACAGCATCTCGTTCGAACTAATGGTACTGTATTTGAACTCCATGTGCTTGTAACTACTAGAGTAACATTAGTTATATTAACACAAACTGCTTTAATGAAATTCATTGTGTTACTATATAGAGATAACTGATAGCTGTGCTGCTTACAGTATGTCCGCTCCCAGCCTGATTTAACTACTTGTTCACCTAAAAGGCTGATGTCAATGGAAAATGAAGTAGTTAGCTGTTGTCCTGTAACTCAGTTTAAAAGTACAGACTCAGACAAGGAAACGGCTTTGTGCACAGAATTGAATACTTAGTACCTCCACTATAGTGTGTTTGCAATTGAAGGATACAAAGGTAGTGTCACTATATAATGTGAATCAGCGCTTGAATTGCATATTTCCCTGTTTGTAGACCCATACATTTAGAAAGAAGCAAATACTGTGCTTCGTAGCAGTACGGAGTTTATGATTACCTTATAACTCATAGTGTAAATGAATGTGAAATGCCTGTATGCTTGGTGACTACTAATATATGCTGATAAGGTCTTACTCATAATAATTTTTGTTTCTAGGCAGACTCCCACAAACTACCCCAGTAAAAAGAATCTCCTGCCTGAAAGCAAGCTACCCTGGGAAACTATCCCCTCTGAAGTCCGACCTGGAATTTGATAAGGTTAATACCTTATAATGTACTAAAAACATATAACAAATCCTATGTACTGTTTACTGCTGACTTGGGTCTAAAGGCATCTTTAGGCTGTCACTACAGTAATTTGGCTCCCTCCATATTGACTAAATTTGCTAGTTTACCTCTAGGATCCTATTAAAATTAACCTGAAAATTGGTGTAAAAATAAACCACACCCCTAATCTACCCAATAATCACCTCAAATTTAGTTTCCAACCAATATCCACTTGTTTTATCAAAACAATTCTAAAAAAAACTAAAACCTGCCACCCTCGCTGCTGACCTCCTCCCTGCAGAGTACCTGCAAATAGCTGCAGATGCCATTGCATACCCCATATCTATCCTCATCAACAGAACCTAATCCGAAAACACTATCCCCTCCCTCTGGAAAACATCTCATGTCATCCCACTCCATAAAGGTGGTAGCTCCTCAGACATATCTAACTATAGACCCATTGCCATTCTTTCCCCACTAGCCAAAATAATGGAGAAATGTGTACACAAGCAACTAATGCAATACCTTACACAGAATAACTTATTATCCAACTCCCAGCATGGTTTCAGGCCATACTACAGCCCTCCTTTCCTTTACTACTGCCATAAACCAAAACAGGAATGACAATAGATGAAGAAACTCAACCCAGGAATCACGAATGTATTACGACCAAAAAATAAGTTAAAATTGTTAAATAACTTTAATAAATAAGAAAGAAAAATTGATCAAGCACTTTCACCTGGTTCATACCAGGCTTTATCAAGATGTTAAACAGTGGAAAACAAGGCCATTTTATATCATCGTACATTAATCATGTGACCTCTTAATTAACCACACATACCATTAATTATAATAGTTAAATATTTAAAATGCTTATAATCTCTACAAAACTAATATTATTACAAAATTAATTAATTTGAAATCTGTCTAAGTAAATTAATACATATGTATTAAAAATAAATCATCATATAAAACTAAATAAATACATTGCATAGAAAACTGACCATGAGTATTATCTGCTAAATAACTATAAATTAAGGTACAAGTATAAAAATATATATTTTGTGTTTTCTTAATATGGATCCTTATAGTGAAAAACACATTTTAGATTAAAAGTAATGAAATAAATAAAATAAAATAAAAATAAAAAATTAATGAAATAAATAAAATAAAATACAAATTTTTTATACTTGTACCTTAATTTATAGTTATTTAGCAGATTATACTCATGGTCAGTTTTCTATGCAATGTATTTATTTATTTTTATATGATGATTTATTTTTAATACATATGTATTAATTTACTTAGATTTCAAATTAATTAGTTTTGTAATAATATTAGTTTTGTAGAGATTATAAGCATTTTAAATATTTAACTATTATAATTAATGGTATGTGTGGTTAATTAAGAGGTCACATGATTAATATACGATGATATAAAATGGCCTTGTTTTCCACTGTTTAACATCTTGATAAAGCCTGGTATTAACCAGGCGAAAGCGCTTGATCAATTTTTCTTTCTTATTTATTAAAGTTATTTAACAATTTTAACTTATTTTTGGTCGTAATACATTTGTGATTCCTGGGTTGAGTTTCTTCATCTGTGGAGTTATTTTTGAATTTGGTTTCTGTGTTCATGTTGAAGTTAGTAGGAATGACAATAGGCTAACCTCCTCCCTCTTTCTTGACCTATCAAAAGCCTTTGACATGGTCAACCATGAACTTCTCATTCTTTTAACAAAATCTATTTCCCTCAACAAGCCCGCTATCCAGTGGTTCCAGTCCTACCTGACTGGTAGACAACAGGCGGTACTATGGCAGGGCAAACTCTCCAGCCAGCTACCTATCACACTTGGTGTCCCTCAAGGGTCAATACTAGGTCCACTACTCTTCTCTGTTTTTATCAACAAACTTCACACTGCTATCCCTAAAGCTACCTGCATTCAATATGCAAATGATTCCACTCTGATCTGCTCAGCCACCTCCCCATCTGAACTGCAAACCTTAACTCAAAAAACATTTAACACTGTCGAGAAGTGGCTCACCAAACAATGCCTACTACTGAACCCCAATAAAAGTAAACTTTTACTCTTCTTCCCAGCTAGTAGATCTACCACACATTCAGTCTCTGTCACATCTAACAATGGTACCACTTTTTCCCCAGATCATCACACCAAACTGCTAGGGGTTATTATAGACAATAATCTCAAATTTGACCTACAGGTCAACAAAACCATACAGACCATCAATAAGAAGCTTGGATCACTGTATAGAAACAAGACATTTTTAACCCCATTGGCTAGGACTGCAATCGCCCGATCACACCTACTCTCTGCTCTTTTATATGGCTCGCCTGTACTCTCAAACCTCAACAAATCCTAACTATGTAAACTGTCCCATAGCTACAATTATATTGCCAGATTCGCCACTGGCTCCACCTATAGAACCCACCACTGCCAGAACCTTAAACAACTAGAGTGACTAGAACTGCCCAGCTTAATTCATTTCAATCAACTCTTAATAACACACAACATTTTGTACCACCCTGAGGATACTCCTTCACTTAAAAATATTATTAAGCCATTTAGCAACCTGAGATCCCTATGGTCAACCGATAAACTACTGGTCCAAACCCACAAAACTAATAACTCTGCTGGTGGAGCCCTGTTTGCCAACTTCATTGGCAAAACCTGGAATTCGTTGCCAAACTATATAACCCTACAATCCTCCAAAAGTCTCTTAAAAAAAAAAAACTCAAACAGTATCTCAAAGTGAATTGACTATGCTCATGTACCAACCCTGACTAAGTTATAAACTGAAAGCATAATCTGTAATTATCATAACTTGTAACTACGTCACCAAGCTCTGCTTCCAATCTGATGTCTCTTACTTTTAATTGTGTCTGTCAATGAGAATTGTGAGTCCCTACTAGGGAACACTACTAAGCCATTGTATATAATCACTTTGTTTTTATAATTGTTTCCTAACTTCTGTGTAATCTATGCAAGTTTGTCTATGTGGAGCTTTCCTCCCCAGGACTCCGCTGAAAATGGACATGTATCCAGTCGGACTAACCCGGCAAACAAATGTAAAATAAATAAATAAATATGGACATGGGAAAGAAAAAAAGATTTAATATGGTGCAGTATTATGCAAAGTAGAAAACAAAACTTATCAGTAAAAAAAGAGCAGCACCAAAGATATCTGAAGTGAAATACAGGCAAAGGTACCTGAGATGAAACATTTTGCAATACAAAAAGTAAGAAAATAAAGATGAAAATTAGAAAAGAGGATTAGCAAAAAACAAAGTGTGAAGACTTCTCATCTTATTTTTATGGATGACTCAAAACTGTATAGCTCATCAGATAAGGAACTGAAAGCACAACTGAAAGTGGTCAAAACTTTTTCAGATGATGCAGAAATGTCATTTGGTTTTGAGCGATATGTAAAAGCAGCCTTTAAATCCGGAAAGCGGCAGCACCAAGCAAACATCAACCTGGGACAAGAATGTGACATAAAAGAACTTGAGCAAGAGGAATTGTATAAATATAAGGGAAACGATGAAAGATCGACAATTAAACATGAGCAAATGTGAATAAAACTTAGTAAGAAATATTTTAGAAGACTAAAATTAATACTGAAAGCAGTCCTGACATCTAGGAACAAAGTCCAAGCTATAAACAGATTTGCTCTTCCTGTCCTAACTTACAGTTTTGAAGTGACTGACTGGCCTCAAAAGGTATTAGATTAGTTGTAAAGGAAGACAAGAAAAATGCTTCATGCTTATCAAATGATTTATAAAAATCAGTGCACGCCAAGACTATACATTCCCCATTCTGAAGGAGGTATGGGCCTCCTCGAAATTGAATACATGTATAGATCTGCAAATGTAGGACTGCATACATATCTGCTAATCTCACAAGGTTCAAACATAGTGAAAATTTTAAAACATGAGGTGAATAAGTCTAAGATGGCTTCCCTACTTAGATTAGCAGTAGCATATCAGTGTCAAGTGGGAATAGAAATCAGACCAGAAGAAGATAAAAGTCAAGCATCAACTGAATGTGCCAAAAACAAAAGAAAGATTATAAGGTGAAGGATCAGATGAGAAGGCAAGAAATGTGGAAAATGCATAAATATAGTTGCAAGTACAGAAAGCCCTTGTAACAGTATCATGCCAATCATGATCGAACATGGTAATGGTTAAATAGAGGTGAATTTAAATAAAAAGACAAAAGGTTAGTATTGGTGTCCCAAGATATTGGACTACATACATGTTGGTTTACAAAGTTTATTGAACATGTGGGAGAAACAGACAAACGTAGGTTTTATAAAACAGAATTGGAAACAGTTGCACATCTTGTTGCTGGCTGTGATATACTAATGGCAGGAGGACTGTATACAGAAAGACATAATAAGGTGGCAAGAGTGTCGAACTGGGGATTGTGCAAAAATAACACTGAAGTAGCTAAAAAAACATTGGAAACATGAGCTACAAATAATTATAGAACATTATGAAGTTTGTATCACATGGGATCACCCATTACCAACAATTCAAAAATAGATGTGTGAAAAAGAGATATAGTAGTCCATGAAAAGAAGACAGAAGTAGCATTGATCATTGAAATTGCTACACCCAATGACTACAGTGTCTTAAGCAGAGAGAGACACACAGTCATAAAATACCAGGATTTAAAGGCAGAAACGAGGGCAATGTAAAAGGAGGATTCCCAGACAGTTCAGATAGGAGTAGAAGCAAAGGGTCTTATAAAAATTTACAGTCTTACTTAGATATGTTAGCAATACATGTAAATCCATATGAATTGCAGAAGGAGCCATTTCTGGGCACATTTCAGATGCTGCGAAGAGCTCTTCTGGCTAACATCAAAGACTGAAACAAAACTAATTTCATGAACTTTAATCAAATTTTGATTTTGGAATGGGGTCCATTCCCATCATGGTATTAGAAACCCAAAACACATGGAGAAATTAAAAAAATGACAATAAACATTAAGATTGTCTTATACATGGCTTAATGTGGACAGCAATTCTTCACAAACATGAACACTGTGCATACGCAGTTGCATCCATGCTGATCACAAAAATATGTGTCTGTATGCGACTATAAGTGTGTAATGTACACAATGTACTTAAAACAGCTGCATATATCTCAGTTCTGCTACATGCATTCCTAACAGCTTTTTGCATCTAGTTTGAGAAGCTGTCTTTGAAAGTATACCTGCACATTGGAAACACAACAGGAAATACAAAATCCACCATTCACACACCACTCTCATAACAGGATATGTTACTTACATCATAAAACAATGAGCCATCAAATATAAAGACCACTATGACTAGGCAAAAACATACTTCAGGGGTGTTGCAATCATTAATTACTGTGTTTTGAAGATGGGAACAAAATACTTACATGTGTGTTAAAGTACCACAGCAGCCACATTTGTGTGTTCCTCTATGTATGTGTAAGTGTGTGCACATAGTCAGATGGACATCAATCTTTATCCTACTATCATCCATACAGACACATGCAGAACTAATATCTTGATAGTCATACATGCCTACCCAGCCATTTCATACAGGCCTCCCAACATCTTCTCTCAAACATCCAGTGATGATGTCATCCTCTATATATTGTCCAACAGCAGCATAAAAGTCAAACTTATGCCGTGGAAATTGCATTAAGTATTAAATTCTTTAGCTGGTGTAACTAGTTAGGTAGGGGGTTTAATCTCACTGCAGTCAATTTGTGTGTGTAGTCAGAACAGTGTGAGTCTGTATTCTACTATCAGCAATCCAATCCAATAGAGAACAAATATGTTGACAGCTACACATGCCTACACGTGAAGCTTGCATTAAGTACTATGTTTTTAGATAGTTAGGTAGGAGTTCTAGTTTTACTACAGTCAGCTGGTGTATGTATGTTTGTGTTAAAGTCAGACTTATGTGGTGGTGCTGCTGTTATATTGTATGGAATTCAGTTTATATACATACAGTGGTATACTGTTCAAATCAGACCCAATCTACTGCTATGTGTATGGTTGGTGGTACATTATGGTCATTCTATGGTCTTTTGAATTGCTTTTCATTTCACTACCACTTAGGAGATTATTTAATGTAGCCTCATGCATCCCACATCCCCTTTTTTCCCTCAGGCCACATGATGTCTTTCCTGCAGAGGAGTGGAGGATATCCTCATATCAAAGATACATATGCACATCATGAGCCTCTGCAAGCCATCTCCAGACAACCGGATGCTAATTCTGTCACATATAGAGAGAGGCAGTATGTAATGAATTCAAACAAATACACACATACAGATATAGCCTTACTATCTTCCATCATATAGATATAGGGAGTTTCCTTTAAATGTTGTAATACTGTCTAGGATTTTATGTGATGTCAGCCGTTAGCTTAGTCATGACATATAACCCTATGAACGTTTTACATGTTAATCTTGATGTCATTGACATGTTCTGTTGAGGTTTGTATGTTTGGTATGCCTACAAGAGGGTATTAAAATCTGTGATGTGAAATAATGTATGAATGGCCATTGTTGCCATTTGATTACATGTTCCTTCCATAACAGCTGTAGCAATATGCCTCTTGAGAAATGTTGACATGGGATGAAACTATGTATATTGTTGGCTTATTAAGGCATGTGTTTTTGTAGTGGAGCAGATCAACATTCTACCCAGTTCTCATTCAACCATCACATGTACACTTACAGTATGGCACAGATGTGCATGTGCATACCTATCATCATTAAATGCTCTGATTACATGGGCATATACTGTAAGTCATGCTTCATCCACATGTCATAATGCTGTAATATACACAAAAATATCACATGCTTTGATTCAATTGCAACCTTTTGGATTTCATTGTGTGTGCAATTGTGTTGCTATTCCAAAGGATTAGTAAGGTGGTCAGAAGCATCATTGTGTGTCTATCAACATTTGTGTCAGTAAATGTTCTGCATGAGCCACAACCAACTTATTTGTAATTTGTCCTTATATGGCATCCGAGTGTTCAATCACACCTTTCCCATGAAACACATATAGGCATATGTTGTGCAATTGATGTTACTATGTGACACTGGAACAGTTTTTTCAATGAGTGAACAGTACCAATGTGTGGCATGTGATGCATAACCAAAGTTGTATTCTGAGGTGTTGTTACAAATCATTTATTTAAATAAGTGTGAAACGTTAAGGGGAATACATAATTAAGTGCAGCTCTGTTTGTGGATGCCACCAGCCATACTCAACCAGAGAAAATAGGCAATCTGCTGACAGCTCATCTCAAACTTCACTCCCTGTCACCAATGGCTATCAAAAAGAGAAAAAAACACAAAGGTGAGGAAAAGTGCCTTGAATATTACAGCAAGAAACAAAATCCAAGCAAAGCACTCGCAGAGCCAGTGAATGAAATGCCTCTTCAGTGATGGGGAACCAAACTAGTTTATTAACGCCACAATAAAAACCTTGCGTTTTCGTCCATAGACTTCATCAGAATGAACAAATACACAAGCTGATTACCTCCTTATATACTCCTCCATTACCACTTAATAAAATAATTAATCAATGAAAGCACTTTAATTAATTTAAACATATTACATCCAAGTTGCATCCATAAAAACTTCATATAAATATAGTAACATATGTTTAAAAAAACCCTATAAAGCAATTTATTAAAATGTCAATAAAATGCATAAAATGTAGGCCATCAAATATAATTATATAAATAAAATAAAATACATTAAATTAGATATATTACAACAAAAGTAAAATGTGCTTGAAAAATGCAGCTATTACAAACTAATGAAACACTGCCATCTACTGGCAAAGAACTAGTACTGAAATAATTCATTAAATTTTGGCAGATCTAAGTTTGAGGATGGGGGCTAAAGAAATATAGTCATTGAGACCTGGTTCCCTATTAGCCTCCAACCTCAGCTGCCAAAAAAGTTTTCTAAACTCTATAGTTGTCTCCCAGGGGCTGCCGTGAGGGTCATGTTCTACTTTCTCAATGACAAAAAAAACAAAACTGCATAATTACAAAGTGTACTATGTCTATATAGTGCATTTTTGTTGTCTTGCTTACTAATGTTATTGAGATATTCATATATTCACCTCTTAAACTTCCTAGTGGTCTTCCCAATATAGAAGGCTTCACAGGATTTGCAAATGGCAATATATATGACCCCCATAGTATCACAGTTAGAGAATGCAGAATGAAGGCAGAAGTAAGGGACTTATAAGTGTGGGGATTGTTCCCAATGCTCACACGTTATACAAGGGGAGAGTGTGTATATAACTAACAGGAATATAAAATTAGAAACTAATGCATTCTCTAACTGTGATACTATGGGGGTCATATATATCGCCACTTGAAAATCCTGTGGAGTCTTCTATATTGGGAAGACCACTAAGAAGTTTAAGAGGCGAATATATGAACATCTTAATGACATTAGTAAGCAAGACAACAAAAATGCACTATATAGATATAGTACACTTTGTAATTATGCAGTTTTTTTTTTGTTTTTTTTTTTGTCATTGAGAAAGTAGAACATGACCCTCACGGCAGCCCCTGGGAGACAGTTATACACTTTAGAGAACTTTTTCGGCAGCTGAGGTTGGAGGCTAATAGGGAACCAGGTCTCAATGACTAAATTTCTTTAGCCCTGTCCTTAAACTTAGATCTGCCAAACTTTAATGCATTATTTCAGTACTAGTTCTTTGCCAGTAGATGGCAGTCTTTCATTAGTTTGTAATAGTTGCATTTTTCAAGCACATTTCACTTTTGCTGTAATATATCTAATTTAATTTATTTATTTTATTTATATAATTATATTTGATGGCCTGCATTTTATGAATTTTATTAACATTGTAATGAATTGTTTTATAGGGGGGGGGGGTTAAAACATGTTACTATATTTATTTGAAGTTTTTATGGATGTAACTTGGATGTAATATATTTAAATGAATTAAAGTGCTTTAATTGATTAATTATTTTATTAAGTGGTATTGGAGGAGTATATAAGGAGGTAATCAGCTTGTGTATTTGTTCATTCTGATGAAGTCTACAGACAAAAATGCAAGGTTTATATTGTGGCGTTAATAAACTGGTTTGGTTCACCATTACTGAAGAAGCGCTTCGTTTACTGGCTCTGCGAGTGCTTTGTTTCAGTTTTGTTTCAATGACTATCAAAGTATACATGCAAACATTAGTCAGTTTATATTCTGGAGAGCAGCTCATCTGTGCACTCTCTAAGGCTCAAAAAACAGAATCAGTGGGCCCTGACAACATCCCAGGTTGCCTATGCTGCAGTTTAAAACCTGACCTAGCAGACACATTTGGATCCCTATGTCAACACAGCCTCTAGACAGCCTATGTTGTTGCCGAAGGGGACCATCACATGATGCAGGGACTTATAGAGCCATACTCCTGATTATTCTTACCTGTGAGTCAGACCAATGAGTCATCATGGACCTTATCAAAAAGGACACAGGTCATCTCCTGACTGTGTACAAAACCCATGTCTGATTTGGTAAGGATACATCATGTCTGTTAAATCTGGTTGATGTCTTCAAGAACGGCACCAAAAGCATGCATGAGGAATACAATCATCCTGCATAACTTAACCTGGCCAAGGCATTTGACAGAAATCCACACTCAGGTATTACAGAGAACCTGTCTCAAGTGGGCATAAACACCTATGTCATCAAGTGGATAGATAAATGGATCAATACATGACACATAATGTTGAAGTGTGTGAAGTCACCACTAGCTGGAGTCCAGTGACTAGGTCCATACCTTAGGATTCTGTATTAGGCCCTTTCCTGTTCATTATTTAATTGTCATAAGTCAAGACAAGCTTACACATCCTTAATCTAACCAGCTTTGTGGACAACTGCAAATTGTGGACAATAACTGAATCCAAGAATGGCACTGGTATAATGCAGAAAGTATTAACACCGTTTGTTGCCAAAGCCAGGGAGACACAGTAGATGAACAAATATTATGATTAGTTCATTTATGAAGTCAAATACACAAACTAATTACAATATGGACAGCAGACCAAGTGGTACGTGAGCTGGGTACTCAGGTAGATGAAAAGTGGAACTTTCACCAGCATGTGACCACATTGGTGACAATTCCTTTGTATATAGCGCAAGTCCTGAATATGGACAGGCCATCCACATCAAAGGGCATGATAATTCCATTGTTTTCAGCCTTCATCATACCAATAATTGAGTACAATGCTCCCTTTTGTATGTACCTCACCACACATCTTTCAGGGATGATTTACTCAAGTGTATCACTTTTGCCACAATGAGCTCATAGACATAATTATTGCCATCCATAACTATTCTTTGGGATGCATAACCATTAACAGCTGAGATGCAGAACTCCCTTCAAGGTGTTATACAAGCTGCATGTGTGATTTGAGTTCCTGTGATCCACCCAGTAAATACAAAGTTCATTGACAACATTGATGGTATGGGTTGCATTCTTGCAAGTGTGGATTATGGCATATATATGCCACACAAACCTGCCAACCAGCCAGGATTGCTCATAATTTAAACTACAGGTATAATATTGTCCCTCTAAAAACCTCTGAAAAGTGGTAATTTTTGAGGAAGGTGTGCTTGATTACACTTATAGATTATGAAATAATCATTACAGTTGTACTCGTGTACTCATGCAGAACATGTATAATAAGTCACAATCACATATTTTATGTCAATGACACATTTTAATGACAGTATTATTCAAATGTTGTCAATGATTGCTTGTGCTTCTGTTTATTATTGTCCAAGGTCTGTGGCCAACAAAATTTGCTGCTGACTGAAAACTGGGAGTGGTCATAGACCTCCAAACGATGTCAACATCCTACAAGAGAGTCTTATACAAATGACTGGTGCAAAGTCATGGACTTAAACTCAATGCAAAAAATGTATTAGCATCCTTTTCAGTAAAAGTGATGTTCCTGCTAACTACCACATCAGTAACCACACCCTAAGTACACACTCAGTGGTGTGAGACCTGGGCACACAGGTTGACAGCAATCTTACCTTTGATCACCATGTCTCCACATTCTATATTTTTCATCTCATAAGTAAGGTCATTGCCTGCAGAAAAAAAAATTATAACCTCCCTCATCATTCCAATAATTAAGTATAATGCCCCTTTTGGTATGTACGTTTCCACACACCTGCAGCAATTGGAGAGACCACAAAGGTTTTTCACAAGGAAAATTCAAGGTCTTCAGTATCTGTCCTATGAAGATCATCTCAAATCACTGTCACTGTCACTTTATTCTGTTTCATACAGACTATGATAAGGTGAACAAATCCAAACAGTTTTCTAGCAGAAATTGTTCGTTGGTTTATGATCTCAACTTTTTTGCTAACTGTAGCAGTGACTGGGTGGTTTATCTGGCCACATGTCAGTGTGGTTCATTCTATGTTGGTCAAACCTCTAGGCCATTTAGAATTAGAATTTCTGAGCACATTAGCAATATTAAAAACAAAAGGGCTAATAACGCACTCTACAAACATCATTTGGTTCACAAATCTGCCAAGTTTACTTTTATGATCATTGACATTATACAAGGTAACAGATCCAACAAGACAGGGTGGCACTCTATTTTAAATACCAAAGAGAAAAAATGGATTGTGAAACTGGGTGGATTATTTCCACCTGGTCTGAATGAATACTTTTGACACAACCAATGAGATTGTAGATGGGCTTATTTAAGTTTCAACAATTGATGTTTTGTTTTTCACACTGATGAAGGCTATGATTTGATCTGGCCGAAACCGGTCTGTGTCTCTTGTTGTTTTTTATGGTTTAATACCATTAAAGTGTTTTCAGGTCACTGTATGCTGGCTCGTTTGGTTTTTGTATGATTTGTCCTTGTTTAGAGCCGTGCATTTGCTCAACATGCAGGAGTTTCCTTTTTGACGTTATAAATCCTTATATACCCATACACAGTCACGGAATGTTTCTTAAATATCAGCCGACTTGCAAGATTAACATTGTGAAGAATATAAAACCTTGACAAATTATAACAGCAGTTCTCCTAATGAAGCAACATTTCACAGTCTAATATGATCATTTACAAAACCATGTGAATCCTGAAAACTTACACAGATTAACAATAATATACTCTGCTTCAGTTAACTGAACAATGAACTATACCCATAATTACATCTGCAAAAACTTTTTAGGGCAAGAACCACAATTTTTTTCCAAAACAGCATTCTTACAGAATATAAGTTCAAGCATGTACTTGATGCACAGGGAAAAGTCACGCACCTCTAAATAATTAATACTAAGGAAAACCAAATACAATCTATGAACCTTCATTTATAACACAGAGTGCAAGTTAACTACCCATAAAAAGTCCATAACCTTCAAATCTTTCTATACTGCTCACAGTGTGGCCCTTGATCATAGCATTCATAAGAACTTGCAAATGCTCACTATGAGACAGCTACACACTCAAGCCTCTACTTAACACCAACAAAGTGGAAATGCTCAGAAAGAGAAAAAATGCACAGATATATGTAAGCCCATTAATATTCAAATGTTTAGTAACTCTGCATCTTGTATCATTGTAATGCACTTCAAATTATAGGTTCATAGGTTCATAGCTAAGTACAAGGCAGGATAGACCAGGAGAGAATTGGAAGCTGATCATCCAATTATCAGTGTTTCCCATGAAGATAGCAAAGGTGCTACTGTAATTGACATATAGTACAAGTTTGTTTCAGAGGTGAGGGATACATGGAATGTAACTCTATCACACCAACATGTCATATATATCTACTGATGAAGTTTGAGTTCCTTTAACAAGGTATTTGAGGTGCAATTTGTCCTGTGAATGAATAGGAGGTCAAAGAGGGTTGGATGTTTCACAGCTAAAAAGGCTAGAGAAAAATTTCCATGGAGGCATCTTTAAGAGACGGAGTACAGAGAAAACACCTTCAGTCTTTCCAGATTTTTAAAGTCACTGATCGTTTAGTTATGAATCTCTGATGTTCCCCACTTTGAGTGATATGCTTCAACAGGGGTCTTTTTGACCAATCAATGCTTTCATTGAGTGCTATATGACCGATTGAGAAACAACAAAGCAAGTTTCACCAACAGTAGGGTGTTCTGTTTTCTCCACCATTGTACAACCTCAGAGTAGGCATATTTACATTTAGGGGGTGTGAAGAGTTGCAGAGGGCTTGCACTTTTGCAAAAAAGCTTACCTCCATGGTTCAGCAAAACTTAAGTAACTTTCTCTGTCAAAATGCACCACTTAAGGAAAGTGCTCTCGATGGGATTGATGTATCCATTTAGACCAATACATGCTAAACGGTGCATTTAATAATGGGCCTGATAACATACAAGTGAAGGGAAATTAATACTTATCTGGATCCAGTGGAGGTGCCTTTGGAAATTTGATGAGTCAGACAGAAGGCTTCCAAACTACAGCAGGGGCATGATGGTCAAATAATAGGAAATTATCAACAACAGTGCCTGGATCCTTTATGACAATGCCTGAAACGAGAAGTGCATCACTTTCCAACCTTCATCGAAAAGAGTCTTGTTTGCCCAGTCAGATTTTCCTGGTAAACAAAAGGAAATAAATAAAATAAATATATAGTATGTGAAAATGAGGCTCATTCTCCAAGACACTGAGAAATTTCATACAATTTGTACATTTGATTAGGAAGACATGGTTGAAGTGACATTCAGCTCCTGAGACATATGGCTGTTGTAAATATGCTGTGTGCAAAGAAAAGGAAGCAGCACCAGACCCCCAGCTTCAAAATCCAAATGCATGAGGGCAAAAGTAATGAGTGCTGTGCTCAGTGTATAGTACATGCTTGTGTAACTACAATATGTAAAGGTATGGTACTGCATAGAGGAAGTCTTACATGCCACTGTAGTCACATTTATCCTCCAGTATGCATTTTAGGTGATGTTCCCTAGATACTGTAAAAGGGGTAGTGTTCCACACACACATCAGTTATAAACGCACTGCCCATAGTTCACTGCATTTTTACTGCCATTGACATGCCCACTGGCCATCCTGCTGCTGATGTCTTGCATGCTGCTTCTGCTTCTTGGTGCCTTAGGGGCTGTGGACATTATCCCCCCCCCCCGTGCATTTGGTTATTGAAACAGTAGGCGTGGCACTGTGGGCTTCTTTTTTCCCCGCAAGGAATTTGTAACAGCCATATATCTCTGCAGCTAAATATCACGTCCACCATGTGTCACCAACCAAATGTACTGCAGGGAAATGTCTCACCACCTGGGAGCCTGAATGCATGAAAATGTTTTATTTAACAGAATTTACTATGCTACATTTTTTTCACATTTAATTTGAGACGAATGTCTTTGCACCAGTTGTTAACATAGTGTAACCTATGTTGGAACTGCTGTAAGTCAGTGGAAGATCAGATAACAATGCCCAATTTCCAGCAGTCTGCAACCTATAATATAACATAGGTCAGGCATGTCGACAACTGCAAATCTAAACACATGAATTCTGTCAGACAACCAGTTAACTATCCACTGTAAAACATTAGGATTTATATTCAGATTTATAAGACTGTCAATAATGCCTGCATTGCAGAATAGTGTCAAAGGTGTTCAAAACACAAGTGGATCAGCAAACAGAGTCAAGTAAAGAGCTTGCAGGTTTTGCAATGCAAATACCTTCATTTCATAGAAAAATATGATAATTAACTATCAGTGTTCCTAAGCTGTATTTTAATTTTAGAGTGAAGGAGAAGGGATATGAGCTGAATTTTGAGATATTACTGCAGGTTCAGGGCTATATTAATTAGTAGACTGTCAATCCAAAAATGCAATCAACTGCATGAATGTAAATCATCTGCTAAATTAAAACAGTATGATGTCTTCTGTGGGAAGAGGAGCACTGTAATGCAGGCAGAACAGAGGGAGAGAACAATTTAAAATAACCGTGGACGACTCGGCTAGAACTAGTGATACACATGCAAGGGAGAGTAAACATTCAGAATAAGGGTAGCTAATTAACAAATGGCTAATAAAACATGTATTCTTCTTAATGGATCTAACAAAGACATAGGAGGTTTTACATATCTGTCACCACTAAACCTTCTTCTGGAGGGGAGAGAAGGTAAGCCGTTTCAGGGTATAGTCATCATTCAAGAGAAGGAAGTTCCAATTCCAAATAATAATGCAAGAAAATCCCTGACAACTTTGAGATACTACTGCAATTTCAGAAATGTATTATTCTATAGCCTTCTTCTGAATGTCTATGTGCTGCAGTGATCCCAAGTAAAAACTAGTGACATGCCATTTTATTTTATGATGAAGGGAAAGCAGTTAAAGATCATGCTTAATTTGGTGAAGCAAACTTTATTTATATATATAACCGCCTATAAATGGTTGCATGCATCCTTGTGCATGGAAATATTCCTTTGTGTAAAAATAAAAGTTTGTTTTAAACCATATTTTGAGAAAAAAAATAAGTTTAAATAAAGCTTTTGAACAAGGAAGTCTAAGCTAATCCTCCTGCATTTACAGCATTAATATTAATATGCCATCATGAATCATATGCGTCACTTTGGGAGCCAGCTCCCATTATGCTAGATTAGAGATAGTAAATACTTGTGAATAATTGCCAACCTGTTAAATTATTCTTTTCCCAAAATGGTAATTTAACAGACTGGCAATTATATAATTGTGTCACACGTAATTTACTTACTTTGCTAATCCAGCATAATTACAGCTGGCCGATAAAGTGATGCTCATGTCTCCTGCCAGACTTTCAACAATAATTCCATGAATACAGCAGGGGTATTTTAAATGTCACTGAAAACATAGAGGTTGGTTTTCATAGTCCTAGTCTGCACATGTATAAGGTGATTGCACAAAACATGCCACTGCATTGACATGTAAATGCAACAACTGCAAATGAGCACTGTTGGTTTCAGAACTTCTCAAGCATGCAAAGAAATACCTACCCAAACTTTGCAGAGCTGAATTCCTGTAAAGCTTTCAATCCCACTAATGATTTTAAATATCTGACTGCTCAGTAGGGCCATAAATGTTTTTTAAAAACATCTTATGTTAGAATCTGGTGTCATGCTTTAATTATAGCTTACATGTAGAGTGGTATTTTTTTTTTCTGTGGGGATAAACCCACTTTTTTTCATATATACATGTATGATTTCCATTCATTTGATTTAAAGATAAAATAGCTAAAAGTTGTTGCTGGCACAATCTATTTAAAACACAGAATATTAAGAACTTGGTATTTGCCTTTTCTTCATTCTTGTGCGATCCTGGAGTTGGTATATATAAGTTGCAAGAGGTGTGTGGGTACAGAGGGGCTTGCCTCTTGCTTTATATAGATTTTATTCTTTGATATTATGGGTTTACATACACTGGGTTTAGATAATTTAAATCTTAAGATATTGTGATGTCCACTACTTACCCGGGTCAGTAACTAGGGAACTTTACTCCTCACCACTGACTCCAAAGTAAGACTCTCACTTAAACAGGAGTAATATTTCACAATTTCCCCTAAGAGCATAACAGGAACATACTCCATAATCTGTGACTGAACTGTATGCTTCTGTTCAACACAGATATGACTCCTTATTACACACTCCAGAGCAATTTATCCCAGTTTAAGACCTCTGATACACTCACACTTAAATAAATTAAATCTCACATCCAAACACTTCTGGGAAATCCTGACACAGATTTCCAGCTGTGTCCCTTCTCCAAAATAATACAGTAAAGCAATGCCACCAGTCAGAGTGTCTACATGCCCTTTCAAAGGGGTGTCCAATTTTTAAAATTAGATATCAAAACAAATGGTAGCATATGACCTAAAGCAGCCAGGTTTTCAAAGTGGCCTGGGAATTATCAAAGAATGTATAAGCACTCTCAAATCACTAAAGGATACACTGATTGACCAGCCACAATGTAAGATAATAAAAAGATTTAATAATAAGCAAATTTATTAAAAAAATGTAAAACAGTAATTTCTATAAACAAACAGAATTCAATCACAAGGAAAACAAAATTAATACTGAAGGATAGAAATCTGGCATTTAGAAAAACACTGACTGATTAGCTATAATTTCCTATCTAACTGAAGAACACTGTCTCTGATCTAAACTAAATATTGCAACTGAGAAAGGCAGACTTCCAGTTTTTGGTGAGTCCTTTGGGACTCCACTGCTCAGTACAACTGTGAACACAACTCAACTCAGCTGTGAACTCAACACAACTCAACTGAACTATGAACTGAACTCAACTCATCTATGAACACAACTATAACTGACTTCAACTGTCTTCAACAGGGTCTTTTATAGATTAGGTTAACTGTCTCAACTGTTCCAGTTCTTATTTTCATTTCACTGTTTGAAAATCAACAGACAGCTGTTTATTAAAGTTCCTTCCTGTCTTTCAGTCTCTGAAAGTAAACACAGAGCAACTGGAAACATTCTGATGACATCATCTGTAGATCGGCTGACTCTGAGACAGCCCTTACTTAGAATCTCTTTCACAAACATGTGCAGTTAAAAATGTAAAATAACATGTTCATCTCTTTAAACATCCTCTACAAATAGACTGTTAATCAACATGTAAGGACTTATTTACAATATCGCAGTTTGTCATGCTGACATATAATACACAGGTTAATCTAAATGTATGTACAAAACTACAGCCAAACATGCTAGCACAGATGACAGTGTCTAATTTCTTCACATTAATTTTTAAGGAGAAAGGGCAGTAAGGATAGAGGTGAGGGTTAGAAAGATATAATGGCAATCACAAAAACACAGACAGACTGACTTATTATGTAGGGCTTACAGAGGCAGAGTTGATAGACAAAGGATGGACAGATAGAAAGAGGGATGTGACTGCCACCACCACTTTCACCCCTGTTTACAGACCCTCAGATATCATCCAGTCCTGATGTTCCTGTGGAGAGGATCCTTGATGGTATGGGGGGTTGAAGTCTCTAGTGGCCCAGGGGTTGGACCCAACCAGGACAGTGAGTCTCGTACCTGCTGAAGGAGACTTTGATATGCATAGCAGTGCCCTATCCACTGCAGTCTTCAGTGGGTCCTGCAACTCAAGATGCTGTCTTTCCTGGCTGTCCTGCCACTGGGTACCCACAAGAGAGAAACTACTACTCCAACTTGTGAAGCAGGCCAAGGCTGGGCATAAGCTGGTGATGATCTGTCCTCTACCCAAGGTGACTGCAGTCAAGTTGCCACAGATTCAAGTGGATTTACTAAAGGTGATCAAAATGATGTCAAGAAAAAAAAACTCATAAATATTGCAATGCAAATGATTTTATTTCACAGAAAAAGTATTACCATAATATTTTCATCATTATTTCTTAAATACTACTCGTCAGGGCTGGCAACTCGGCATGTAAAAATCTTCTGCCAATCATTAGCGGACCGGAGTTCCGCTGTAGTGACCCCTAACCGGGAAAAGCCGAAAGACACGACAACATTTCTTAAATACTACTATTGCAATATATCATGAGCAATTACCAACGCAATATGAAGTTACATGTAAAGGTTCAGTTACTGTTATGCTGGCATATTTACATTTTATATATTTGTAACATTTTTGTGCCCTAATCCTCAGTGCAAAACTTATCTTTATTCCCTGAATACTTATCAATGTTATTTTTTTATTTTTTTAATTTTGTATTTTATTTTCTATTCCTTCTTATTTATTTTCCTGAGGATAACCACCTATTAAGGAATCACAGGTCCATTTGAGCCTAGCTCCTTTAAAAAAGGCAGCCGTTATTCTCTCTCTGATAATGTCCTATGAAAAAAAGAAATAAAAGGGTAAAAGTGAATTAATACAAATTCTTGACTGTGTATGCTTACAGAACATTGCTAACTACTTTTGCTAAATTAGAATATTTTTAAAGTTCTCACATATCTTCTGTTAATGTAGTGATTATTCCACTGGAAATTAGATAAGGTTAATCCCCACCATGAACTCTGCCACCCTATTTTCTGACTAAGCAAGTCAAACATGTAACACTGTAACTTCAATAAAACTGTCAGACCTTAGCAAGCAGGATAGTTTTATTTTATTTTTCCTGCATTCCAACTAAATAACCAATAAATGGAACTTTCTGATGCATATACAGCTTTAAAGCAAGTCTAGCAGGCATTGCAGATTAAAACAAATTGTGAGAGATATTTCTCAACCTCTGTAAAGGATATATTCACAAGCACAACATACCCCATATCTACTTATTGGTCAAGAATTTGGCTGTTGCATTTGGACTGAAGGCTAGAGATTGCCTTCCCTATCAAAGCTATATCAGAGAAAAGGCAAAGAGAAAGGAATAGGGGGATCCTAAGTAAAAGACAAGCACTGGTAGATTTTTTACTAAACTCGACAACAGAAGCAGCTGTTAAAAAAGGATCCTTAGCAGACCATATAAAATATTGCATGATAGCTATAGGAATCAATTAGAGGAGGTTAGAAAGGATTGAAAAGAGAGAATGGCTAGGGAATTCACAAAGGAACAATGGGATGATATATGTATGGCTTTGAAATAAGCAACAAAGTGTCAAACTTTCAGGACCATTGCTTGGAAGTATTTACATGGGTATTTTTATACCCCAAGCAGACTTCTAAGATTTTTTTCAGGCAGATTACAAATGTTGAAGGCGTGATGGGGAAAAAGGAGGTAATTCGGAAAAGATTTTTGGGTAGCATAATGAGTTGGTAAACTTTAAAAAAGTCTCTGTAGACTATTCTGTCAGAAATACAGGGTGAGCAAATTGGTGTAACTAACAAAAGTTATTTATTTAACATTTGCTTACTGGGAAAGTCTGACATGGAACAAGTCAATTTTCAGCAGAGGCCTGGGGAGAAATGCTACAGATGCATGTCTTTGTAACATGGGAGGAAACCCACATGAACGCAGGGAGGACATGCAGACTTTGCACAGACGGCACCCCAGCCAAGAATTGAACCAGAGAACGTCTTGCTGTTATGTGACAACGTTAACTGCTGCACCACTGCGTCCTACTAAATTATTTTTTTTTAGCTGTGGCACAGAATTCAATTGCCTGGACATAGTAAGGCCTTGCTGAGTTTAGTGTTGGTGGCTGCCAATAAACAATTAATAGAAAAGGGAAATCAAGGTTTAAACCAACCATACTAGAAGTAATGAATATGATAGAGAAAAAAAGAATTGGAAGTGAGATGTTTAGCTAAGGATTGGAGCAAGTTATACAGAAAACATGGGAATAGTAGGAAGAATACATGCAGAATAATGTTTTGGATGAGGAATTAGGTTTAAGGGAAGACAGGAATTGAGTGGGCTATGTTATGTTTGATGGACAATGACTATATAGAAGATTATATATGATGTATAATATTTGCAACTAAAAATATGTCAATATGATTTGTTTCATTATATAAATGTATGATTGCCTATATCAATATGATTTGTTTTCATTTATATAAATGTATGATTGCCTGTGTCATGAGTGGCAATTCAATAAAGCTGTTTCTTGTTTTTCAAAAAAAGTTTGGCTGTTACAGCATCATTGCATTTTTTCCATTTTAGGAAGGTCAGATTCATGTTGGTGTTGTTCAGGCTGAAATAAATTTGTGGTCTTATCAATAAGTAATGAATTGCTTATAATAATTGCATGTCCCCTTGTTGATATTTGCTTTTAATATTTGTAATATTTGCATGTTCATCAATTGATAATGCTATTACTTCTTCCAGCAATGGATATATATACAGAAATCTTGCCCTGACCCAAGGGATGAGCTGCAAACTACCCCCAACAACAAAATAAAATGAAAAATTCAATACTTTCCTTGCCTTCTATCCCTGAACTATGTATAATTTTCAGAAGATGAAAATATATTTAAATATTCCCAATGCAATGCTAATACCTTGTAAAATATCCTCAAGGAAGGTCTTGGAATGGCCACTAGTAATGCCTTACAAAAATGAAATACTTCATTTACTTTTTTACTTTATTTACATTTAAATTATGAAAATGTTAGACTGTAAACTTCATCAGCTGAATTGAACTGTCAAGATGATAATCTTTCGCATTAAAATACAACTGCCACAGAATTAGATTACTAGTAAATGCATTTGCCGAACAAATAAAGCAGGCATTTGCAATACCCCCCCCCCCCCCGTCTATACTTAGATAGTTAAAACAAATATTAAATATTGTATTAGTAATGGTCATGCCATAGTAAATATTAGAGTTACATTGCTGTTAAGTAAATTTACAGCAGAGCTACAGCAAAAGTTTGTAATATGCTCCATACCTATTAAATATCACAGCAGAAATGACCATGTCATGCTTACAATCGAAATCTGGCCTGTCCTGTTTTTTTTTGACATACTAGGCAAGCTGGTCAGGTCATCTTCTTTGCAGGTCATCATACCACTGTCTGCACTGTTCTCCACTACAAGGGATTCCATTAGTTGAGGCAGTTCATTCCCCAAGTTCCATCCAGGTATCCATTTTTTTACTGAGTCCCTTAATCACCTGCTCAAGTCTGGCCTAATATTATTCCTGACAAAGGTAGGGAAGGATTTTGGTATCTCTTTCATGCTAGCTTGAGGCCCTGCACTCAGCTCTGACAGATGAGGTCATTTTGATGGCAGTTTCAAGTCAGAATGAAGAGCTAGATATCAAACTTAGATTCCAAGGGTGTGCATCACATCCACTGAAGTATGACATCAGCCATTCAGGCAGTTATCACCCACAGCTGGCACCCACTAAGCAAAGAAAAGTGGGTACATACACAGACCAGCTGCACATGTATGTGTTTTATGCCGAAAAATCAGGTAGGAGTTTGCTGATGCATGGGCATGCAGTGACTGATGCACAGCAATGCAATGTTTCCTGGGTGGAGGGGTACATTTGCAGTGGCAAGCATTAATGTGATTCATAGAGCCATCTGCCAACAAGCCCCAGTAGTATAAGAACTTTATAATGAAGTAGATTTCTCAAAACTTTATGAGTCTCATCATTTTGAGTACTGCTGGTAACTTTGTTTTTGTGATTGCTGTGGAAAATCCAGAAATAAAGTCAATAATTTTGAATGGTGCAGTTAGGATCAGAACAGAAGAAGTAGATTCTTAACACTGGGTTTTACTGTAAAATCTTCAGGTATAAATTCTAAATTGCTGGTAAGGTGGAAAATGTTATTACAGTTGTATTATTATGAAATGCACTATCATTGTTGCATAAAGGACCTTTTTGATATCCTTCAGTTTTGCATTAATGCAGTTATGTAGTACAGTCCCTCGTACCTGACAATGCAAATTGTCAGAACAAAAATGAATGCATATTTATTGCATTTTACCAATAAACTGTCAGTAAAGTACTGTGACAGAAAAAAACACAAATAACAAGAATCCAGAAGGTAAAACACTGAGAAAACACCAAAGTTGAGAAGAACGCTGGACAACCAAAATAGCGTAACCAAGTTTAATCACTGCTTTCGTCGTAAGACTTCTTCAGAATACAAGTTAATGACATACAAAACACACCTTATATAGTCAGTAATAAATGAATTAATTGACAATTAAGTAAATTCATTATTCAATAAAACCCTAAGGAGAAGAATTCACAAACATCTTTACCCTAAAATAAACTAAATCTTAATTAAAAAACACTTTTGAAATAGTCTTGTCAATATTTAATTTGGCATTTCTCAAAAAACATTTGATATTAACTGTATCATTAAGTCCTGGAAATTTGTCAGATTTCAGTTTTATTTGCCATAAATTTTTGCTAAGTTTTTCTGCATAGCTGCCTAGCTTGAGCATTTTCTGGCTTGTTAAACTTGATTTCTGTATTAGTAGCTGTATTTAGAGCACAACCAAAAGCTGTTTGCTGAATTTCCTGTTTGCACTTAATTTTAAATCGTTTTTTTCTTAAAACTTGCATATTTTCTGTCCTTGACCTAGCACTCTTGTGTGGGGTCATTTACTGCACTGTTATAACTTGATATTACTTGTGAACCTCTGCTATCTCTGTAAAAACAAAACAAAAAAAATCTTGCTTTTTCCCACTTTTCTGAGAGTTAAAAAGTTCAGTTACAGGCTTGCTGTTCCTGAACTGTTTGAAAGTTTCTGTGAGGCCATTTTGCTTGGGCTGAAGGAGGGTCTCTGTGTTTATCAGTGGGAGTGACTAACATTGAGCAGCTTCCCCCGGAGAGGTGGTTACTGACTTGAAACTGTAGTTTTATTGGCCACTAGGGTCATTTCCATAACTCCTTCATTTGTCCTCGGAGGAGTGGTTTAGGGCAGTGACTTGTGGTTTGTTGGCCAATTTGGGTCATTTCCTGTCTTATCCAGGTCCCTGCTATAAAGCACGCGTGTTGCTACTGTTGCACACTAGGGCAGGGTTTAAACTATTAAGTCCACTCTTCAAATTTTCCCTTAAAACTACCTTCCTCAAACTATACTACTGATCTAATCAGCGTATCCTATAATTAAAAAGATCATCTCTACTTGACTCCAAGTAGACTATTCTCTATCTGTTAAACGTAGCACTTGCTCCTACAGTACTTATTACCTTGATACGGCACTCTTGTCATAGATAGTACCCCAAAAAGGCAATTTTAAAGTTTTTTGTCTATTCCTTCTAGCATGTCGAGGATCAGTTGCTAGTGTCCTCTCCTGCTCAGCTGGTGAAAATATTGAGGCAATGTTACAATTGCCTCATGTACACAGACAACCCTCTCCTCCTCCCACAAAACACAAATACATGCGAGAGATGCAACTACACGCCAAACTGGAGGCTGAGCTCTCTCAACATAGGACTGGCAAGACCAGTCAGGAGGAGAAGGTTACCACACACACTATAGACCCAGTCTCACATATTACCATTACAACCTCAAATCATACACATAAACACACAAAGACATGAGGCTCTGATCAAAAATCTACCAAAACAGCAGAGGCCACCAAAGCAGACACCCAAACAACCACCACCTCAGAACACAACACCTGCAACACATAGACCTCACAGTCAGAGTGTCAAACAGTCACAGCCCTTAAGGCCAAACACAATGCCAGACACACTAGTCATTGGTGACTCCATAGTCAGACACACTGACGCCCCGCCACCAGACTGAGTAAGGAGAAGGTCACAGTAAGCTGCCTGTCAGCACTCAGGTCTCTCAACAGCAGGTACAAATATGATTCAGTCATTGTCCACGCTGGTGTAAACGACCTGAGACGCACTGGACTACATGAAAAGAGACATTGAGGAGCTCTCTGATTATGTAGCCCAGACAGGTATGACCCTGACCTTGAGCAGTATCCTACCTTCACCAAGAATGATGCCACAATACAGAGATAAGATGATCAGCTTTAACAATTGGCTTAAACACTGGTGTCATTCAAAGGGGATCCAGTGTCTGTCTGCCTGGGATGACATGCTGGACAAGCCACGCACCTGTCAGGATATTGGCAAAGGCTCTTGCCACCCCCATAGTGCCTTTTAGGCAAGGCTCAAATTCTAAACCTACCACCCTAGAACACAAAAAGGAAAAAAACTAAGGGTAATGCTGCTCAATGCCAGAAGTCTAAATCTCAAAATGCACAGGCCCTTCTCAGTATGGAGAACATCGATGTCTGTGCTGTGACAGAAACCTGGTTCAAGGCTCCTGAGAGCAGCTATCAGGTTTTACCTCATATCATGCGTCCGCCCCAAAATCTGGACAATACCAAGAAAGGAGGGTATCCATATTCATCAAGGACACCCACACCTCAAGACTGGTGGCAACGACGATGCATCGGATACCATCCAGGTGCAATTAACCATAGGCAAGACTGCTCTGCAAATTGTAGCATGTTACAGGCCACCCTCACAAACTCAGGAACCTCACATGGCCTTCCTGAAAACACTAGAGGGATAAATGTATCACCAAACACCATCATACTAGGTGACTTCAATTACCTAATATAGACTGGGAACACTACTCAAGCCCAAACACCCTAGCCCAAAAGTTCCTGGAATTCATAAACTCAAATGCCATGGAACAACTAGTCACCATCCCCACAAGAGGAGATAACATACTTGATCTCATCATCACGAACATGGGAGCACAATGTTCAACACCGAGGGTGTACCTCACTGGTGAGATCAGACCACAAACTAATCTCGCTGGAGGTCCTCATCCCACCCCACCTGAAATAAAAAGACCACAGTAAAGAACTTCTCAAAAGCCGACTTCACACTTCTAAAGACTAGTGTGGTCTCCTTTAAGGCCCCGAGCCGCCGAAAACAGTACTCAAGCCGCTGAATCACTTACAAATGCCTTCTACCAGCACCTGCAGGACTGCATGGATAAGGCAATCCCAAGCAAAACAAAGACTCTTTGTACCAAAGGCAAGCATCCAGTCTGGTGGACCCCAGCCATAAACAAACTCTACAACAAAAGGAGGAAGCTACTACAAGATAGAGCAAAATCCTTAAAAGGTAAGACACCCTTGATCACTATAAGTAAAAACTAAGAGCTCTCATAAAATCATCCAAAGCAAATTTCGAGAGAAAAATAGCTAAAGACTCAAAAGACAATCATAAGGCCTTCTTTAGCTATGTTAGAAACCTGGGAGGAAACTCCCAGATATGCTCAGAGCTAGTTCAAAATGATGTGAAGATTACTGATCCTACAGACATTGCCAACATACTGGCTGACAGGTTCAGTGCAAACTTCTAGAGATATCTATACCAAACGATTGCAGCCCCCAAACATCTCCAGCCCAAGTGAGAACTGCTCTCTCCAAAGCAAAAACACAGCATCCATGGGACCTGATGGTGTCCCCGGCTGTGTGCTCCATGAACTCAATGAGGAATTAAACCCACAGCTAGGACAGCTGTTTAATCAAAGTCTTACCTCTGGATCAGGAGTGGCGCACTGCAACTGTGGTACCACTTCACAAAAAATTACCGCCCATTAGCTTGACAAGCCTTATCTGCAAAGCCATGGAGAGGATCATAATGGACCTCATAAATAAAGACATAGGGAATTTGCAGACTTTGGATCCAACCCAGTTTGGCTTTGTCAAAGGCAGATCATGCCTTTTAAACTTGGTTGACTTTTTGAAACAGTCACCAAAGCCATTGATGAGGGAAAGGCAGTCCATACAGCCTACCTCGATCTGGCTAAGGCCTTCGATACAATACCCCATTCGGTATCATTGAAAAACTCATCAGCTTAAATGTCAACCCATACATCACAAGATGGGTTGCAAACTGGCTGAGTGACAGAACCCACAGGGTCAATGTCAGACTCAAAGCCTGTCACAAGTGGTGTCCCACAGGGCTCAGTCCTGGGCCCACTCTTGTTTGGCATCTACTTTTCGTACAAGCAAACACAGGAGGGTTATGGCTGACAAGTTTGCAGATGACTGCTAGTAGAAAACACATCTGACACAGATATCCTTCAGAAGGGTCTCACAGAAACGGATAACTGGTGCCAGAGCCACGAGTTAAATGCCAAAAATGCATAGTCATAAAAACAAGGTTACCCCTAGCTACCAAATAGGTGGCAATCCACTGAGCACAGAAGAAGTTATCAGGGACCTGGGGACCCAGGTTGATAGTAGTCTGTCATTCGACACCCATGTAGCTAAAGTAGTTAGGAAGACCTTCTACATTGCCCACCTTATCATGAAGGGATTCTCATCTAGATCAAGGGAGGTCATAGTCTCCCTTTACTCATCACTCATCAGACCAATGATTGAGTACAATGCCCCATTCGGAATGTATCTGACCCGACACTTGCAGCTGGAGAGGCCACAAAAGTTCCTCACCAAAAGGATAAAGGGTCTCAAAAATCTGTCCTATGCTGCCCGACTGAAAGAACTCCAGCTCTATTCAGTTTGCCTAACATACAAGGCCATGTCAAACCCAGATTTGATGAATATGCTTCACCTCAAAAAATCTAGATCCATCAGAGCCACAAGGGCGGGAGACTTAAACCTTGACAAAGGGATAGATTCATCACTCAAAGACTCTCTATGCTGTGGAACAAAATCCCGGTACATGTGAGGCAGAGCACCTCGCTGGCCTTGTTCAAGAGAAATCTTGACCAATGGATGGGAGATGGATTACCTCAGTGTCACTGCTCGACAGAGGCACAGAAAAATAATGGGTATAGGGTGGCCTAAGCCACAAAACGATGGGCTAGGCTTGTAAATGCCCTCGGGCAGATAGCCTAGTATGAACCTATGAACCTATAATGTTTCCCTTTGCTCAACATAATTTTTAAAATCCCCACCCCTTAAATCAGTCTTGCAAACTTCAATTACTGAAAACGTAAACTTTTTAAAGTTCTTACATAAAACAGAATGCTTAAATAAGGCATTATTTTCATCACAAGCCCTAATGCTATATAAATGTTCACGAATTCTAACTTTCAGACTTCTAGTTGTCATTCCGACGTAAAAAGCCGGACATGACATGCAAAAACTGATGTAAATAACTCCTGCAGAGTTGCAGTCCACATATTCAGGAACAACAAAAATTTGATCAAAATTTTCTATAGTAATAAAGGGCCCTGTTGAAATATATCTACACGTTACAATTTAAACATTGAAACATGCCTTTTTTGTTGATAACACTGTCAGTGTTATTTGTGGGGGTGTTTCTATTATGTTCTAAAGATTTCTTAATGCTGAAATTATTTCTAAAGGAAAACATGGGTTTGTCTCCTAAGACTTTACTTATATCAGGGTTGCCTTGGATAATACGCCAATTACTTTCAATGAGGCGTCTTATCTTTATACTGTCACTAGTCATGTCCAAAGTACATATAGGTGTTTTTCTAGTAATTATATTTGCATCACCTGACTCTGTATAGTTAAAACTGTTTCTGGTTAAAGAATTAAAATTCAAAAGTGCTGGATATAAGGTGCTTCTTTTGTCTAAAATTTCTTTAATTGTGTTGTCCAAAAAAACTTTGTTGTACCCTCTGTCTAAAAATAAATTAGAAATGAAAAACAATTCATCATTCAAATCTTTATCCTTAGATGTCATTCGGCAAGCTCTTATGAATTGGCCTTTAGGTATGTTTTTAATAACATGAGAAGGATGCCCACTTTGAAAGTGTAAATAACTGTTTGTGAAAGTGTCTTTTCTATAAATTTTACTATGAAATCGGGACTCAACATTGTCCCACCAAAATAGTACATCCAAAAAGTTAATGACCAAACCAATGTTGCCTAAAGTAAACTTTAAATAATCAGATGTTGAATTAATTTCACTTACAAATTCATTCACTATGTCAGTGTTTCCTCTAATAATAAAAATCAAATCATCTACAAAACGATGATAAAACAAAATTGCATATCTATTCCTCATGGCTTTTAAGCTGTTACATTCCCACCAGGAAAGAACTAAATTGGCATATGAGGGTGCGGCGGGTGAACCCATCGCTACCCCCCTAATTTGCCGATAATAACTATTGTCAAATAAAAAATAATTATTATTTAACAACATTTCCAAAAATCTACAAATGGTTGAAACTTGACTAGTATTTAAACTGGTTTTTAAAGTTAAAAAGCTTCGTATGGCTTCAACTCCTTCTTCGTGAGGTATACATGTATATAATGAAATGATGTCTAAGGTGAAAATAATGTCAGTGACTGGATTAAAGGTTATCTTGTCTGTAAAATCTTTTAATTTTTCAAGGAAATGCCAAGAATCCTTGATGAAAGAGTCCTGCTGAGAGACTATTGGCCCTAAGGTGGCATCTATCACCAAGGAAATGCCTTCCGTACAAGAATGTGGAGAAGAAACTATTGGCCTCAAGGGAGGGTCAAGAAGACATTTGTGTGTTTTAGGTATCCCAAAAAGGATACCTATTCTAGGTTTGTTAATGACACAAAAGTCGTATACTTCAAGGTCAATTTCACCTGTCATTAGTGCATCATATAGTAAAGAATGAATTAACCTTGTCTTTTTATTAATGTCAAATAAAGAAACTGTTTCATATTCTTGTTTGTTGTTCAGTAACATTAACATCTTGTCTTTATAAGCAGATTGTGTCATGATTACTATGTTTCCTCCCTTATCACTTCTCATAAATCTTAATGTTTTATTTTTGTCACGTAAACTGTGAAAGGCTTTCCTTTCCTCTCTATTTAAGTTGTTATAACTGTTGTGACTCTTTATGTTGTTCTCAATTTCCTGTATACAGATATCCTCAAAAATTCTTAAAGTATGATTCAGCTGGGGGTTATATGTTGAAGGTTTGATCAACACATTTGTGGGTAAAGATATGTCATTCAACACATACTGTAGATTTAATCTCCTGACATACTTCTTTACATCCACTACGGTTCTACCATAGTCTGCTCTAGTTGATGGAACGAAGTTAAGCCCCAGTTTCAAAACATTTAATTCGTTGATGTCAAAATTAACTTCAGTCAAATTTATAATGTCAAACTTGTTCTTGTCAAGATTCAAGTCTCTTCTCCTGAAGAGCTTGATCCCAGAAATGTCCGACTTCTTGTCGAAATTATCTTCTTTTCGAACGGCGCCTTTTTTGTAAAAAAATGATTAATATTAGTGGTCGAGGTACCAGTCGCTAAATTGTTATTTCCCTTGTTTTTAGCCCCACCTTCGTTAGATGCCAAAATGACCTTTTCGGAGCTTATGTTTTCATCCATTGTATTACCAGGTTCAACAACGTACTATAGAAAATTTTGATCAAATTTTTGTTGTTCCTGAATATGTGGACTGCAACTCTGCAGGAGTTATTTACATCAGTTTTTGCATGTCATGTCCGGCTTTTTACGTCGGAATGACAACTAGAAGTCTGAAAGTTAGAATTCGTGAACATTTATATAGCATTAGGGCTTGTGATGAAAATAATGCCTTATTTAAGCATTCTGTTTTATGTAAGAACTTTAAAAAGTTTACGTTTTCAGTAATTGAAGTTTGCAAGACTGATTTAAGGGGTGGGGATTTTAAAAATTATGTTGAGCAAAGGGAAACATTATGGCAAATAAAATTGAAATCTGACAAATTTCCAGGACTTAATGATACAGTTAATATCAAATGTTTTTTGAGAAATGCCAAATTAAATATTGACAAGACTATTTCAAAAGTGTTTTTTAATTAAGATTTAGTTTATTTTAGGGTAAAGATGTTTGTGAATTCTTCTCCTTAGGGTTTTATTGAATAATGAATTTACTTAATTGTCAATTAATTCATTTATTACTGACTATATAAGGTGTGTTTTGTATGTCATTAACTTGTATTCTGAAGAAGTCTTACGACGAAAGCGGTGATTAAACTTGGTTACGCTATTTTGGTTGTCCAGCGTTCTTCTCAACTTTGGTGTTTTCTCAGGAAAGTACTGTGACAGACTTTATCCCACCCCTTCCACAGACCTTTACAGGCTTGCATTACAATGTACACATTTTTATGTTCCCCAGGCAAACAAGTAAACGTTAACATAGAAAGTAAAGGAGGAATTATCCCAACTATATTACTTTATCACTCTTTTCTTATTTTTCATAGCATTGTAGTATTGATTATAAAATGTTCACCTGTATGCTTCAACTCAGTAAAGGGATGGTTGGACCACTAACTGCAAAACTTGCTATTTATAGGGGAAACATGTTATAGTATCGGGGAACAAATTATAGGAATAATAACTTCACTACTGAGGTGAACCATATCTTCATGGATGCACTTAGGACATATACAACACATATTTTTGAAAATGGGGGCTTAAAACAGGCAGCACGAGCAAATGTATAGAAGCAATTACTGGCTGCCATAAACACAATACAGGCAAGGAACTGTGCCTTGGAACAGTGCAGAAAGAGATATGATGTTCCATGTAAAGAGTAAAGCTAAACAGAGTGCAACTGCAGGCAGTACCACTGGTGATGGATGTGCCTTCCACTGTCCAAACTTTAACAATTGCTAAGGATCTACTCTCCTCATGAGGAGATGGGTAAGACACAGAGAATGAATGCACTGGGTTTGTTCAGGGTGGCATGGATACCAGCACATTATTACACCTGTTTTCCTAGCATTTGCAGTATTAAGGCATGTATACCTTCATATGTTAAATGTCTGCATTTAACTTTGAAATATTTCCTGATCAGGTACTTCACCATTATCAGCATTAACACCACCAGAGCAGACAGCAACTTGATAAGCATGGACACCATACCTGTATTACAAACTCACATGTATTTCACAGGTTACAATCAGGTAATTATGCATTTTCTCACAGGTATAACAACCCAATCACATGCTGTGGTATACAATGGCAGGCTAATGCTGACAACAGAATGGCTGTTGACAATGATGCCATTACTTTCATAATCATGACACAGCCTCTGGACAGTGACAACAGATGCAAAGTATGCTAGTAGGGTCCTTTACCCCCAGTCAGGTTGATAATGCCATAGTTACTGACACAGGCTTACTCTTTTGGCATAATGAGGAAATGCCATTACCTGAAGACATGGAATCAGCTTGCAGCTAAACACCTATTTCTTGTGTACAAGCTGAACTCCTGGAGGAAGACACAATATCTGAGATTCCATTATCCACCACACAACCTGTACACAGGGGTGCCAGGCAAAACAGGTCTATATTATAATCTCGAAGTTGCTGAACATCGAATACAATATGGTCGACACCATATTATCGAAGTTCCGTAACTTCAAAAATAAAAAAATAAAAAAAATTAAACATCAAATACTTACCCTAATGGGTTTAAGCAGGGGAGAAAATCCCCCTGCACCTACCATGTGGGGGAGCTGCACCCCCCACACTCCCCGCTACTTAAATATACCAACTCCAAGATCGTGCTACAGTGTAGGAAAGGGAAATCTTCCCTTTCCGCACCATACTCTGCTAAATTGCGATCTTGGAGTTGGTCTATTTAAGTAGCGGGGGGTGTGGGGGTGTGCAGCACCCCACAGGGGGGGTGCAAGGGGACTTGTCCCCCTGCCTAAACACCCTTTACTTGTTTTTTTTCTTTTTTTACAGGGTGTATTACAATTTCAATAGTTTAATGTTTCGATCACTAAAGTTCAATCTTTAGTGATTCAAAGCATTAAACTTTCGAGATTATAATATAGACCCAGGCAAAACACATCACTCACTGCTAACTCTAGAAATATGGTAATTCTTGTCTAGGCCCAGGTTGCTTCGGCTGAGATTCAGTAAAGATAGTGAAAGTGCAACAGTGCATATGTGCGGAAATTCACCAGTAAAACTGGCAAAGGCCAGCAACAATGCAATAATGATCCACATGCATGGTATGGTTGCACAGATGAAAACTATTACAGCTTTTTTCCACACACTGGTAAGGACTTAGCAGACACACATTGGAGACACTGCCAGACATGGCCAAAGAAGTCCCTGCATGCACAGTGGACAAGTAGGTTGAACACCAAATGGGTTATAAAATATTGTTGCAGGCATACATGTGGATTCCTCCAAGAAGACAGTTATGCCTTGTTAGACTTTCACAAGACTTGGTAGGACCTCTAAGTTGTGTTCTAGCCCTCATAGCACTGGTTGGTGATGTCAAGAGCTTCTTCTGCATCCAATAGAGCTCATCATTGTAAAAACTCAGCTTCAAGCTGACATTGCTAACATTTGCTTATGGTCAATGGAATCTCCCCCAAACCTATCATTAGGGAACATTTTGTGGCACATGTCAAATTTAACACGATGTATTTCAATTACTGTAATACTTATCTCAGGCAATAGGAAAAAATTGCAGAAGAATGTACAGTAAAAGACAAAGCACATCTGTTGGAAAAGACAACTACTGTACTTACCTGCATGCTAGAAAAAGTTACAAAAAAAATAAAAAGTGCCTCCTGTTATGTTTTCATTTCTGACTGCAGTACCATTGATATTTCTGTTACAAAATGAAGGCAGCTTTATTACCACTGCTGCATTCATCTACACTCCTCCTCCACTGATTTTAAGTACCACTTGTGCCAATGCCGACTAAACATTTTGCAATGATGACATGTACAACCATATGAACAGTACATGTGTGTATGATATTTGAAGAAATGTCTGATACATAGTAGGTTCATAGGTTAGTACTAGACTAATTGCCCTTGGGAGCAATTTCAGGCCTAGCCAATTATCTTTTGTGAGACTCAAACCCTGCACCCTCTGTTTGTAAGGCAAACAGCTTAACCATTAGGCCACCCTTCCAACCCCTAATGTAAATTGACCGTGCATAACACAGTGTAGCCTGCTGGACATACTGCATGCACCAAGCATTACCTTTGAAACTGTGCACTCCCACATACTGAATAGAATAGCTCCTAGTTGAAAACTAGACACCACTGCTTTGCCTGCACTGCCAAGTTTTATGAGCAGACTGCCAGAGGGGTCATCATGCTGCTGCCATCAGCTGGCCACCATCACTTTTGTCACTGGTGGGACAAATGATAGAGGGTGGTGCACTGCACTATTATTGAGTGGATGTGGCATTTACACACCAGTTCATGATTATGTTATATGGTATATAGCATGCCATAAACATTCATATGCTGTAGCAATGTCATACTGAAGGCCCCCAGCTAATCCAGGCAATAGACATCAGCTATGGGTAGGCTAAACACTTGTTTAATGACTCTACAGGGTTGCATTAAAGCAATTATGGGCTGTTGTCAGGGCAAAGATAAAAACTCTTTATCCTTTGAAAACTGTTTCAAACTGGTTGTTTCATTTGTGGCAAGTAACCACACATGAACTCTTAAAGTGTTGAAGTGCTTTAACCCTGACAAGTGCAGTATTTGCATTTATTTTTGGATCTTGGCACTGCACTAGTGGCTGGTCAGAATCTACCAAACACACCCGTTAATTTCTTATGCCTGGAGTGGCTGCCTGCTTCATACCACCCAAGCAGCCTAGCTATGTCTCTGCCTGGAAGGCATAGCAGGGAGGGGCCACATAAGTAAGAGGCAATTAGTCATTTCTGCATAACTTACTATACAAATAAAGAAACAACTGTTGGGGACAAAATTATAATAATCTACACTTACCAACTAAGTGACCATGAAGAATCTTAAAATGCAGAAAGTGGTGGTACAGAGAAATGTGTGCCATATGTGGGAATCATGGATACTGCCTGGATGTTGAGCTAATACATTGGTGATGTAGCCCAGTGTATCATGTACTACTGGATGGTTAATAGTATGGCAGCACTTCCTGTTATGATACCTCTTACCCATGGTGCTGATGGGGCCCTTATAACCACTTTGATGCAGTTACTGCATCAGGCACCTCAGGAAATTATGCCATTCTCTGAAAGGCACACATGATATTGGATTCATTTTGTTGTGACTCTTGAAATCACATATGCTCATCCACATAAACTAAAAGCATATCAGGGAACTACTCCACTATACTCAAGGCAAGAGCATGTAGAATACCGAATGTGCCTCCAGGTTTTCTCTGAAAGATCCCAGTAGCAAGTATGGAGATGGCTATACATACCATGGTATCCACCATAGTAGGAAGGCAATGCACTGCCCCATTTCCAGTCTGTGGATTGTACAAGTTTACCAAAGTCATTATGATTTTCCTGTCCACTCTAAATCTTTCAAGTAATTCTTGTTCTGCAAAGTTCAGGTGGGTCAGTCTGTGCTTTTATCACCTATTCCTTATTCAATGAGTGCTGCTCAGTACAGTGGATTGCAGTATGGCAAAGACAAGTATCTCAAAGCATGACACAGTAAGGTTTGCAGCAAAAACAAGCATCTTCACCAATTGCAAAATGTCTAGAAAAGAATCAGATTCACATTTTGTTACACAAGTGAACACGGCACACTTGCATGCTAGAAAACAATTCTGAATCTCAAAAGGCAGGAAGAAAACATAGGGGGGAAGTTAATAAAGCCTACATATTGTTTTTTACCATGTAGGCATCACACTGTGCTGCTTACATGAAAGTAGGCAGGTTTTAGATTCAGTAAACATTGTTGAGTGGAGCGCATGCACGTGCCAACACAGGAAGTCCTGTGGCATGCAAATAATTTCATAAGCAGGGGAATCTCATGCAAATTAGTCAGGTAGAGAGATCCAGCAAGCAGATAGGCAGCTTTGCAGACCCCGTGTCAGTGTCTGTAGTGTACATGGAAAAACTAAGTGTACAGGGGTGTAGACAGATAAAGGGGGCTGTACAAATGTAGATATATGGACAGAAATGCATACCACATACAGATATGAGTGAAACTATACTCCTGTGTGTCTGAAAAATTAAAGGAAATAAGTTAAATTAATTTTATTTATTTATTTTTAATAATCTGGGCATGTTTGCACTGCGCACCACAGTATGCATATATGTTTTGAAAAAAAAATTGGAAAAAACAAAATTAATATTATGTAACAGAAATGTAATACAGGACCTTGTGTGGAGTATCTACAATGATGCATTGGTGCTGTTGGTAACATGGCAGGGCTATGAAGCTAGTAGTTTCCAGGCTGTTAGCATGGATCCCTATGCAAATGAGGTGGAGTTACTGAATAGCATAAAGGGGTAATTGTATTTGCATATCCCCTTTGTGTAGGCAGAAAACCATGTTGGCATTTACATAGGAAGCAGCTGACATCAGGGAAGTGTGTCCAATGACTTCTATGCTTATTTCAGCTTTGCTGTGCCTGTTTGTGTGGTGGACTGCCATGCTGAGTGTGTTCTTTCATGGGGTGTGTGCACTAATTTTTAAGCTTTATTTACTTAAGGGGCATGTGTTTCCTCATGTTTGCATGGTGAGCCCCTATGCTGAGCATGGAAGTCTGGAGGGTGTGTACACCAAGTGCTAAGCTTTGTTACCTATGGGGCACATGTTTGCATGGGGCGCTGCAGTGCTGAGTGTATCTGAAAGCCAATGACATATAATTAGTTTTGACCCCTGTTTAACTTAAACTAGAGCCATTAAATGATGTTAATGATATACTAGGCAGGTGGAATGCATCATAGGTACCCAATCACACAGTTAGCACCTACAGCAGAGCGCTATAAAGTATGCATACACCCGACAATATAAATTTTCCCCCATACTCTGCACCATTGGAGTACAGACTTGGGAATTTTAACTGAGAGAATGCTAGGGGCTGTTGCAGGTCTGCTACATCTGTATGTGGCAAATGCTAAAGTCAGTGCTGCTGCTGACAATAGGCCTAGACAGAGAAGGAAAAGAGTGTTCAGGCCCAGGGTAACCTTCCAGGAGCTACATGAGCTGGAGATATTAGAGTGCTACAGGGTGGACAGGGACATAGTACAAGAACTCACTGAGCTCTGCTGCCCTCAACTCAGACCCAGAGTCAATAGAAGGCAATCCATCCTAGTGGAAACAAAGGTATGTGTAGCCCTTAGGAAACTAGCTACAGGTACTTTCCAAACACCAACTGGGGACTTAATGGGGATCTCATAGGCATCAGCATCAAGGGTAATCCACCTGTTCCTGGATGACATGCTACCACATGCCAGTGAGCATATTTCTTTTCCCCTGACCCCTTAGGTCAGGGCCAACAATATGCAACATTTTTAACATGTAGCACACTACCCTGAGGTACTGTGTGCCACAGATTGCACTCATGTACACATCAAGTCACCACCTGGTGAGGAGGCTAGAATTTACATCAACTCAAGGGTTACCACTTCATCAACTGCCAGGTCGTGTGCAATACCCAGGGGATTATCTTGAATGTGTGTGCTGGTAGCCCTTGCAGTTATTATGACTCCCATATCTGGCACCCATCACAGCTGTACCAGATGTTTGCTAGGGGGACATCCCACACGGCCATTTACTGGGGGATGCTGGCTATGCACTGGAACCGTGGATGATGACACCCATCAGAAATGCACACACACCCACTGAGGAACACCATTATGAGGCACATGCACAAACTAGGAACATCATAAAGCATGTGTTTGGGGTTCTGAAGTCACAGTTCCTGTGCTTCAATATATCTGGTGGAGCCCTGCAGTACTCTCTAGCCACATGTGCACATCCGTTCACAGTATGTTCCATGCTACACAATATGATCCTGCAGAAACAGCTGCAGCAGGATCAGCAAAGGTAGGGGATACAAAGCCCCCCACCAGTTCCTAGGTGACCACAGCCACAGTCACAGGAGGACTCAAAGGAGGAACCACCTGATGATGTCCCTGTAGGCAGACATAGGCATGCCCAGTACAGCCTGGCTGTGGCTAAGAGACAACACATAACACATTCACTGACAACCTAGTGCCCTAGGGGCTGACACCTTACTCCTACTCACATACGTATATTAAAATTGTTGATGCCAGGCAACCCACATATCCTGTATCTATCCATGTATTGGCTGTGTACTGCTTGCATCACACAGAGTCAGCCCTGAACTACAGTCCTGTCAACTGCTGCATTTGCAAGGTAAGTCTCTAACCTACACACTACTTGTATGGATTACTATAATATGGTATCATATATATGGATCTGTGGCACTTATGCAAGGAAATATAGTGGGCTATGTAAACATAAGTAACATCTACATGGGACTACAGATACCCAGTCCAATAATATATGTTCCCTAATAATAACTAGGCCTCATGGTTGGAATATTCACTACATCAGTCAAGGGAGATGTTAAACAGTGTGGTCACATGACATTTGGACTACTGTCTATCCCAGCAGATCATGTGATGTTGTTACCCCACCACCAACACAGCAGTGTTCCCATTATAATTGCTTTAACAGTAACTCAACAATGGTATATCAGCAGACCAGACAATCTCAGAGCTGTAACATAGAACTCGATCAAACGTTGTATGTCATACATAATGCAGGAATAACAATGTACATATTTATGCTGTTGATTGTGTGATGAATGACTCCCTTCTCTATGGCAGCCTATGTGGTTCAGTGGACTAGGGAAGTTAGTATGGGTGATGGTGTTGATGGTTCTAATCTGGAAGTAGTTACATCTTTTGCATGTGAGTTATTCTTTTGTTGGTATTTTCATAGACTGTCAGTCTGTGTGTGGTGTAACATTATGAACCTTAGTCATATATTAAGTACAGCAGACACCTGGGGAATGTTGTGGACATTATGAGTGAAGTGCAGTACTGCAGAAACAGGGACAGATGTCATTGTCTGTAACACATAAAATCTTAGACTGGAGTACAGAAAGGTGTGGCCTGGAGTAACTTTATAAGCACTGACAGTCCTACTGGGCATGCCCATACACTTAGTTAAAATGAGCACAATGCGGTTGCCCCTTCATCAAAATGACCTGTTATGTATAGATATATCTTATACATACAGACATATACATATGCATATTAGTCTGTCACTATCTCTCTCTCACATACATAGTATATCTATCTCTATGTAGTGTCAGATATATACCAATATATATAACTCATATACATATCATACACACACAGCTACATTCATATATACATCCCTGTTATATACATAAATATGTATGTGGATGTATGTATTGTCCTACATACCCAAATAATGGTGAGTAAATCTGCACTATCCCACATACATACTGTTGCTCAAAGGATCCGAACTAAGGGTGCAACAGTACATAATCCAGTTAGCTACAGATACATGTGCCTGCTGGATGTCATCACATAGACTGACACAGGTTAGCAAGTGGTGTAATGCATAATGTTGTCAATGCACACATGGACAGCGCACATTGTTCCTGCCCACAGCTTTGCCTATCTACATGCAAACAGCCACATATGGCCATACTTGTAACTGTATACATATAACTAGGACAATAACAGTTATTCCATTGCTTGGACGCTAGATGCAGAAAACAGTGTGAAGCAATATCATTCTGCAGGCCATAGATGCTGCTCAACACAAGCTTAGTTTATGTAATGCACAGCTACTGTGCCTGCAATTACATATACAACAGACTTAATCTGTGGCATGTGCAATAATTACTGTGATCTATAGTGTATAAGACTAGATAGGTAGGGGTTCTAATCTCAGTCCAGGGCACTTGGTGCTTGTGTGTATATCCCCTACAAAACAACTGACATGCCCTCATGGGCTATCCACCTGCAATGGCACTTTCTGGCCCTGTAACTTGTACTATCAGACTTAAGCTGTGGTGCATGCAAAAAATATTGTGAGCTGTAGTGTGTAAGACTAGATATGTAGAGGTTCTAATCTTACTCCAGCCTACTTAGTGTGTGTGTGTGTGTGTGTGTGTGTGTGTGTGTGTGTGTGTGTGTGTGTGTGTGTGTGTGTGTGTGTGTGTATTCCCCTGCAAAACAACTGACATGCTCTCATGGGCTATCCACCTGCAATGGCGATGCACTTTTTGGCCCTGTGACTTGCTGCTAGCTTCCAAACTGCCCTCTTTTACAAGGCCTGATGATGTTATCCACCTTAAGACTACCAGCTAAGAGTGTGTTGTCAGACTTAAGCTGTGCATGTGTGATAAATACTGTGAGCTATAGTATGCAAGACTAGCTAGGGAGGGGTTCTATTATCACTCAAGGCTACTTGGTGTTTGTGTGTATGTCCATATGACATAAATATTATCACTTTGGTAATCTAGAAATAGGTAGGGCTTTGCAGTATTTTATTTGTAGTGTGTGATGTGGCCCCCAAAAGGACTGATCATAACAAGGCCTGCTGATGTCATCAAGCATATTATGCCCTAATCTGATAGTACTAGCAGACATGAGGTGTGTTGTGTGCATCACGTACTGTGATCTGCAGTGTGTACCATTAAATAGGTAAGTGTTCTCATCTACATAAAGCCAACTTGCACTACATGTGTGCTTTGGCATGTCTTCTATGCAATGATTTGAAGTGGTGCTATACTCAATGTAGCCATGTTTGTGTGTGAGCCTGTTAGAGCATTTTACATCATGTTATGGAAACCATGGGACATCATTTGGACTTCACTAGCATAATAGCCATGCAGCCCTCACAATCATAGATGTATTTATACCCATAGTACAAGTTCAGCACATATTGGTCCAGTCCAAGAGGGACACAGGCAGATGCCCTGTGTTGAGATGACAGTTGCCCAGCTAGTCATACAGATGGCATGTGCTGAGGTGTACTGAGGTGCTCTGTGTGCCATTAGGCAGGGTTTTGTTTCAAGGGTGTCTTTAAGTCTGTTAGACAAATCTCTCCCACAAACATGTAGTACTAATGTCACATATGAGGTTAATGTCCTTACAGTGAGTTATCCATCTACTATACCTCCTACAGGTAGGCAGCATATGGAATCAAACAGGGTCACACATTGCCTCATATGCAAAGGCACAGATCACCTCTGAGTAATCTATATGCCACAGGCTACAATGACATTTATTGCGGATGATCCCCATTGAACACATACTGGAGACATGAAGTGTCCTTGTGAGGGACCACACTGTTGTGTGCAATTGCCAGTACTGCTTGTAAAGTTACATCAACAAATGTTCATTGCACTCAGATATTGGCATGCTGAGGGAAGAGTACTTGGAGGTTATGAGTATATCACTTACAGGTGACTGTGACCTCAGCTATGCCATATGATTCCTGCCATACTACTGTAGAGACATGGTAATCTGAGACACATAAGGTGTATACCTATGTGCCCAGTTCTTTCACCTCTGAGCATGTATATCACATGTTGTGACTGATATGCTACTTACCAGATACATAGGTCAAACTGATGGAAATTATACTACGCATATATTTGCATAAAGTTTATGGTCATTAGTATGCCAACAGGCATGTGTTCACAACACCCTCTTGCAGGATAGCGACATACTACAGAAACCCTATGAGTGCTCACAATTTGCAGGCATCAGCCGACATTGTTAGCCACAGTCAGTCAGTAGTCATGCGTATTGTGGATAAATGGATTCCAAGCAGTAGAGGACCCAGGACTGCACCCTGTTGAGCACTGCTGCTTACAGATCAGATATTGGAGGCAGATGTCCTTATGTATGCCATCAATGGGACACTTAGTGACCCCTACAATGACAGTATTGTGGATGCCTAAGTGGGTGCAGATGGCTTGGCTCAGTCTGGGGGGTTGTACACCCTGATGTACCCTCACTCAGGTCCTTGGTGACTGCCTTTGAAATGTCCACCATGTGTAACAGTTATGCTCCCCCTGTCACAAATCCGAACTGTGTACAGTCAACTGTGTGTACATTACATATATGTGTGCTGATCAGCTTCATGATGATTGCCCCTACGGGTATAGAGATATGGATACCTAGACACAGTGGTGTATAGTTATGTTGGCCAGTGGATGCACCACCTCTGAGCAAGGCTATAACAGTTGCCATTGTCAACTCAGCTGGTGTGCAGCCAGTGGTGTCAGTATAATTGCAAGGGTTTCCTAATGGTGTTAGTAATCCTTGTCAGATCACATGTGGGATGTAGCCTGGAATGTTAGCATGTGCAATAGATGCTGTGTATCTTCCAGTGAGAGGCCATTTTGAACTGCTTTGTAAATATGAAAGTTATGGTACAGATTCTAGGAATGTCATCTGTCAAATGTGGTGAAGAAAAGGGAGTCTAGTTGACACAGACAGTGTGGGAGTACAGATTAGGTATGAGTACAGACCCATTATATGTGACGTCATGATGTATGAGATCACAGACTATCTGGGTCTGCCCATTGAGGTCACACATGTAACTACTCTGTGCGTTGTGGTTCTACTTTGTGTGGGTGGCTACTTTTGTCACTTAGTGTGTCTACACAACATCACAACACTATGTGCTTCTTTTAGCTGAGGAGGTAGTCCCTCCATGTTGGGGGGCACCCTCACCCCAACTGGCACACAGCAATGTCCACCTGTTACTGTATAGCCTGCTAATGGCAGTTGCCCACCAGTCAGGTTTGCTGAGCCATGATGAGTCTGTGGCCCTCCTGTCATGTACAGCCAAGTCCATGCAGTTGTAATGCTGCTGACATAATGCAAAGCTGTAGAGCTGTGCATACTTGCCTCTCCCATCAGAAGGGGGGAGGTGCAGTCATGCTACCACCCCACAGGAGGTAATAAATGGCTTTCTTGACATATATGTCTGTATTGTCTGCAAGGGGGGAGGTACGTGCTGGTAGTTCAAAGGAGACTGATCTGTGGCCAGATCCCACCAGAGAAGACTTCACATTGAGTGGCTGTACTGGTCACCCATATTGGTAAACACACGATGCAATACCAAATAGTCCAAAAATAGGGAACTCAGTGATGAACTGCACAGTTACAAAAAAACAAACGTAGTAGACCCAAAAAAACTATGCAGAAACATGGAAATGCCGATGTATAAAAAAACAACAGTCTTTATTGTTGTAAGCACTTTCTCACCCTTCGGTGCTTCATCAGACACCATTATGCACATAAAAAATGCAATAAATATATTCCTATATATTCAAACAAACCAATAAAAACTCTCACCTTATTAAGACTATGTACAAATTTAAAGTAATACACTTAAAATAACACATACAAAAAATATAAAAATATAAGAAATGAAAAACTAATAATTGCTCATTTTATTATGAAAAGCAACATAGTCTCACTTTTTAAAGTTTTAAAGCTTATATGCAGCTTATTATTGAATATTTTACACCTGTTGAGAATGAACTAAATGTGTCAATAGAATTTAAATATGGAGAACTGCCTAAGCTAACAAGTACTGATACTGCTGATGTGTTTCTGCATGAAACTATTGATAAAGTGTTAGCATATGAAAACAAATTGTTAATAACCAAGAAGAAGAAACTGATCCGTGATATGGATGACTTTAGGAATCAGCGGGTATTTGCATGGCCAAGGAATGTACAACTTCATGAACCAATCATTACTCGTAATTGTACAGAGGACCTGGTTGAAAACCTCGTGATGACCAATCCACAGCTAGATGGAGGCGTGGTGTCTGTTCGAGGTGAACCATCTGCGACTCAGACACCTGTAGTCATTGGCAAGGATGAAGCTGAAAGCAGCACTAATGTGAATGTTATAGAGGGAGATGGAGTTGTTTGGAGGAAAACTAATTCTACTGTGTATACAGCTTCTGAACCAATTCTACCTCTTCCTTTTCGGGTGTGGATCAAGTCCGCTCACAACAGGGACAGCACACGGATGGGACAGAAATGGAAAGAGACTTCCAATCACAACAACGGAAACACACTGAAAAAGATGTGGACGACTGTACAAAATGGTTAGTATGGAATCTGTCTAACCATTCCTTGACCACATCTGAAGTCTCGTTACTCACGAAAGGTTTGGGATATGTACCATCTAATACAGCCAATGTTGATGAGACTTTATTAGAATTTAGATTGTTTGCCAGGAACATAGCTTTGCGCATGATTTTTGGCAATATGAACATGTTTCAAAGGAATATTTTTTCTAAACCTAGTAGCTTTACACCAGGCTTTTCACCTGCCTTAGATGTTTTTGTTAAATCCTCTGAAATCAATTTATACAGTTATTTTAATACACGGAGATATAACACAAATGGCAATTTAAGTTGTAATGAGCGTCAGGCATTGAAAACATTACAAAATAATAGTCAAATTATTGTCAGACCTGCTGATAAGGGGGGACTCATTGTAGTTCTAAATGTTGATTTTTATTTACAGCAAATGTCTATATTGTTGGGTGATACCCTTACATATAAACATATTGAGTTGCCTGCTATAGAAGAAATGCAACATTTTTTTTGGGTCTACATGAATGCCTTTGTATGGGGCTCATTACTCATGATCTATACACCTATTTTAATGTAGAATTTCCACTTGTACCTAAATTGTATGGATTGCCCAAAATTCATAAAAACACGACTTTTCCTTGTTTTAGACCGATAGCTTCTAGCTCTGGTTGGCTTACTGAGCCTATATCTATTTTTGTAGATAAACAGCTAAGAGTTGTTTTAGACAAATATTCTATAATGCTGAAAGATACTGAACATTTTCTGTGAGATTTATATATAGATTTTGGTAAAGGGACTCATTCATCCACAATTTTAACGACTTTAGATGTTGAGGCTCTTTTCACCTGCATTCCCAATGTTGAAGGCATCAATATGGTCAAGAGCTATCTGACAAGGGATGGTTCCTTTGATGACAAACACATTGACCTATTATGCTACCTGTTAGAGGTTATCTTCTTCTTCTTCTTTCGGCTTTTCACAGTTAGGGGTCGCCACAGCAGATCATCTGTCCACTCATGATTGGCAGTGGAGTTTTACGGTGTCAAGTTGCCAGCCCAGCGCCCAACCTACCACAGAAGGAACACACATGCACACACTCACACCTAGGGCCAATTTAGAGTGTCCAATCCACCTACAGCATGTCTTTGGGATGTGGGAGGAAACCGGAGCACCCGGAGGAAACCCACGTGACCACAGGGAGGACATGCAGACTCCGCACAGAAGGCACCCCAGCCAAGGATCGAACCAGAGAACCTCTTGCTGTGAGGCAGCAATGCTAACCGCTGCACAACCGTGGCCACCCATGCTACCTGTTAGAGGTTATAGTTGAAAATAATGTGTTTGTATTTGAGGGAGCGTACTATTGGCAACAGAAGGGCATTGCCATGGGAACCAGCTGTGCCAATAGTTACGCAAATTTAGTTATGGCAGAATGGGAACATTTTAATATTATGGATCATATAGGCACTGACCTTATTTTTTATAGGCATTTTGTAGATGATGTTTTTTCATTTGGAACAGTAAGGAAGATTCTCTTTTGAGTTTTATAGAAGAACTTAACAATAGCAATACTTTTTTTGCATTTTACATATACACTATCATCTACCAACATTGAGTTTTTAGATGTAATGGTTTCTATAAATAGTGCAGGTGTCTTTACCACAGAGTTATATCAGAAAGAATGTTACTATCCTTCCTTTCTGCACAGGACTAGCATGCATCCCCAGCATGTTTTTTCCAGTGTAGTGCATGGGCAGACTTTAAGAGTATCCAGGTTGACATGCAATAATGACATCCTACACAAGAATTTAGAAACTCTGAAGACAGAGTTTATAGGGGGAGGTTATGAAGAAACAACTGTATCTAAAGCCGTAAGTGTAACTATGAAACAGAGAAAGGGTAGGGCCAGACCCTACTTTTCCTCTGCAGATACATCTTTGAGGTTGAATCGTAAGCAACCACAAGGTATACCAGTAGTCTTGTTATATAGTTCTGACATGAAATATATTAGAACTATTTTATACAAAAATTGGCATATTCTGCATGCAGACAATGCTGTTGGAGAAGTAGTAGGTGTGTGCCCTACAGTGGTATATAAAAATAAGAGCACACTTAAACAACTTTTGTGTTACCCTAGTGCTCAGCAAGTTGAATTTTCTATGTTAAGAGGGACCAAGAAGTGTAATAACTGTAATTTTTGTCAGTTTATCAATGAGAATGGGCAGTTTGTACACCCCAATTCCAAACGGATTTGGCATTTTAAAGTACAGGCTGATTGCAACACCAGAAATCTGGTTTATTTGGCTCAATGCAATATATGTTCAAAATTCTATGTAGGGAAAACAAATAGAAGACTCCGTGAACATATAAGGGACCATACCTATTGTACCAGAAAAGAGTTGTTACATAGTGCTTTAGCTAAACATACCATATTAGAAGGTGAAACACATTTATTTGCATTTCAAGTAGCACAGGTTATACATGGAAATATTAGGTTGGGAGATATTTATGCTTTTACTGATATAGGAGAAATGAAATGGATTTTTAGACTTTGAGCACATTTAGGCTCCAGTCTTAATGATACTGTTTCTATTAAACTAGCATTAAAGGCACGCAAACTAATTAAAAAGTGAGACTATGTTGCTTTTCATAATGAAATGGGCAATTATTAGTTTTTCATTTCTTATATTTTTATGGTTTTTGTATGTGTTATTTTAAGTGTATTACTTTAAATTTGTACAAAGTCTTAATAAGATGAGAGTTTTTATTGGTTTGTTTGAACCTATAGGAATGTATTTATTGCATTTTTTATGTGTATAATGCTGTCTGATGAAGCACCGAAGAGTGTGAAAGCACTTACAAAAATAAAGATTGTCGTTTTTTTATACATTGGCGTTTCTGTGTTTCTGCATAGTTTTTTGGGGTCTACACGATGCAATACGTTGGTTGCCCATGTGGGGATGTCATGGCACTGCTGCAGGGCATTGCAGGTAAGGACCCGAACCATCCTTTGGGCAAGTGAGCCACAGCACAACTAAGCAACACAGTGTGTACATTTTACACTTCCCTAATGTGTTTGTGCTCTGTACAGACACCTTTATGACTCACTTCTTGCAACATGCTAGAAGTAACTGCAGTACTTATTTGCACCAAGGACAACTAGCATGTAGTGCCAAGTGATGTCCCCAGATCTCTGAGTCATGTCACCTGAAATGCCATGATAGGAGTTAGCATGGATGCAAGCACTAACACTGTCGTACACCTACTGACACTGGATCCAACACTGTTACATTTGCTCAAGGCCAGATAATGACTACTAACTGTAACCGGTGGAGCCCATTGACTGTTACACTATGCAATGGATGTCAGACATATGTCTCACTCCACCAACCATGGCCTGAGAAGATGCATGACAATATTAGGCCAGCAGGCCTTGCTGGAAACTGTGTACATCATGTACAGAGTGTAATGTCAGCTGGTGGATAGGCAAGCGTCTGACTTTCATATTCTGGGAAGATAGCATTGGGAGACCTATGCTGCAATGATGTCAGTCATCAGTGGAGTTCACCATCCTCGATTATTGACATACCCCATCTACATATTGCCTCTCTGCAGTCACAGCCACTATCACTGACCTCTGACTGCGTACATTAGCAGGTGATTGCATATTAGGAGCTGTCACAGAATCCCACACAGAGCCAACCATTATCCAGCATGGCCTAAGACACAGTAAGTTGTTCTCTGAGACACTGAGAAAGACTAAATGCCAATGATTGCACAATACTATCCTGTGGGAAATCGTCCACCCCTGAAAAATATTGCAGCATCTGCACATTACACATAGTTGTGCCATTACACATGGAGTTATGGACACAGAGAGTAATGTAGCCTTTGACTTTCACTGGTTGGTAAGATGTGGGGATGCATTCACTGCTGTATACCCTATACCGACAGGTTTGGGATGTAAATCCCAGACTGTCACTGCTATACTGAATGTGGCAGTCATCACACCTATCATTGTGTGCAATGGCACCCTTGCTATGTCACTACACAGGCATATCGTGCAACTATGGCAGCCACACAGGTTCCATGGTACACCGATACACAGTGTAGAGAACATGTCCTATGGAGTCCATGTCATGACTGTACATGTGCAGTCTGCCTCCTAAATGCTTTGTAGGGAATGTGTATTGCTCCATACAGGGAGGTATCAGATCCCACTGTGTACTTCCCGCCTATTCATGACAAGACTAACATATGTCTCACCTGTTCTACATGCTTACAACATCACTGTGGCTTACATGGTACATGCTGGAGAGACAGGTATGTAACACAGATAGTATACCCTACATGAAACAGGTCCCCCATGCATGCAAAGCACACATCTACTGTGACACACATCATGTGCAGGTTACACAATGGGATGCAGAATATGACAATCAGAACTGGTGTCGGGTAATTGTCTGTACTGACACAGGATATTTGTAGATGGGTCATCTCCATCACCACAGCTTGTAGATGTGTTAGTTCCCAAAACCCTTGTGACACTTATCAAGGGTAGCAGACCTTTTCACAGATTAGGGATGCATGAGTACACATGAGTATGCTGAATGCCACCATTGTCCTTGTTAGCCTGTTATACACATATGAACCTATGCAGCTATGCACTTATAGTGCTGTACCTTGCTGAAGACATATTTCTGCTGTGCTGACATGTCATCCTGTGCTGCTTTATTGCCACTGTGTATCCATAGGTTATCCCAATAGACTCCTGAAACAGAAACAGGTCTGTGACACACCTGTCATTGTGTAACTATACAGCTACTACAACATTACTCAACATAAGGTATACAAAATTATGTGGTATACTTGTGACAAATGCCAGCATACAGTACCTGTTAGTAACCACTACAAGTGGCATGTCAAAACAACAGTGCATTACACAAGTACATGTTAACTAATATAGTCACCCTGTACATCAGACACATAGCTTCATTCCCTTGCATCAGTGGCAAGGAAGACAGGGATGTGGCACAAGTATCATCACTTGTACAGGGTGTTGTGTGTGGGTGCAGGAGGCCTAGGCTGACCCAAACGGTTGACAGCATGTGTGTGAATCAGGAAAGGGAATGGATAAAGAGTGCATGGCTCAGTCATTATTTGCTGGATTCACAATACTATAATTCCACTGCTACACATGACTGGGTTTGAACCCAGGATTGTGTGTGGCAAAATGTACTGTTTGCAAGGCATTTACCAGACTGACCTACTGAGTCACTGCTACAGCAGGTGTATTTGAAAGATATATGCACACACATACAGGCTGTAACAAACATTTTCTACATCCATCAATATGTGAATGGCTTTATATGGATGTATTTATGACCCAGGGTCCCAGTTGAACATGCATTTTGCCATTAATGCATTAGCAGATGTCTTTCTATATGTTGCTGATAAAAGGACACATTTACCTGCTATCACAGGCCTCACTTACATCCATTATCATGTATTTGGCTGTCTAGTGATGAAATATTGCACCAGAGTCTAAGTTACACTCCCATTTTTTCCATTACTTTTTAATCAAGTTTGCGCAATACGGTGCGGCGTGCAGCTCTGCTGAAACATGCTTAATGACTGTAACTGGCAATTACTATGGTTTGTTTAAACCATCTGATTTAATTAAGAGTTGCGTGGCATGGCAGGTTAATGCAGTGGTCTGCAGGTCTGATGGTTGTGGGTTCGAATTATGGGACAGATGTTTATTTTGTGACTGTGTATTACAATTTTAAAAACACATATAGTCAATATAGCTCTATTTATCTGAGCTTAGTGAGACCGCATCGTGCAGCTTTGCACTAAAAACATATAAAGAAAAGAAAATGAGGAGATAGTAAAGTGGTGAAATGGGTTGCAAACAGGGGGAAAGCACGGCAGGTAGAGATGTGCAACAAGGTTGTAGAAAAGAACCATAGCTATTCATTTCTTGTACAGCAACAATTGTGTACTTTGACAGAATTTGTACATGAGTTTGAACTCTCACCCCCAGAGAGAAGAATGAGGACAACGTAACTATATTGTCAAGCCAATTGGACCAAATTACATGTGTCCAGTAGACACGTGTGAAATGTAGAGCTATGTATGGGATGATATTTTTGTTTTTGTTTTTTGGGACAGGTGCCCATTTTTTTATAAGGTGATTGTGGAATGTTGAGGAAGACACATAGGTAAGTGTGGGGGAGGTACATTGGGTAGGTGAGGATGCAGTTGCAGACAGACAATACAGATAAGACAGCAGATGGGGCAATGTATGACACATGAAGGGGTGAACACCTTGGATTGGAAGGATGTTGTGGAATCTAAGTCCCATGTGCCTTCACAAGGCAGCAGCATGACTCATATTACCACCCATGGGACTGTCAGCACTGCTCCATCACTGCCCTGGCAATAGCAGTGGTGAAGGCTGGGCACCAGATTGAGGCTGAGGAGCACCACCAGTCTGGTTCCAAGACATGATGGGACCCTGTGCCACGACCGGAGGAGGCAAGGTAGGTGGATCAGCCAGAACTGGCTTACCTAAATTTGCTGTGGTAAATGAGGTATAGCAATATGTTAATGTTAGTAATAACCAAGCCATTGTTAGTATTAACAGAATGGAACATCGTATTTATTAATCCAAATACATATTAATATATATTATGTGTAACACAACATTAAGTAACATAACAGTCAGTATGTTAACAGCATGCCAGTAAGAATTAAACCATAAGGCCAGCAAAACAGTTAGTTTAACAAAATATGTTAATAGTGAATCATAATAATGCATAACAATAATAAATCAAATTTTAACAAAATATAAACAAAATATGTTAATATTACATCATAAAAAATAACAATAATAAATAAATGATATCCACGGTGGTACATCGGTAGCGTTGTTGCCTCACAGCAAGAGGTTCTCCTGTTCAATTCTCGGCTGGAGTGCCTTCTGTGTGGAGTCTGCATGTCCTCTCCGTGGTCGGATTGCCTCCAAAAGATATGCATGAATGGGCATGCCTTCGCTGAACGTTGGGCATCAGGCTGGCAACTTGGCACCATAAAAATTGACTGCCAATCATTAGCGGATCGGACTTCCGTTGTGGCGACCCCTAACTGGGAAAAGCCAAAAAGACAAACAATAAATAAATTATGATAAGGAGTGGGGAGAGAGCGAGAAACATTCCATTCCTGAGAATGCAGACTATATCCTTAAAAACACTGATAATAAATACTCTACAAGTGTGTAGTGTCAGTTCTGAGTACAGCGACTACAATTATCCTATAGCTGATGTAGCACGTGCATACCTTTCAAGCTGTTAGCATGGGTCATTATGGGACAAGCAATAAAAAATGCAGGTAGACAATGACACAGAACAGTTTTACATAATGTGGAATTATATAACTACCAAGGTGTTCTGTAAGTGGGTTTGGTAATACATTATATTCCAGGCAATCATTTTTTCTGGTAATCTTGTGACAGACTGATTAGGCAGTTTTAATTACATTGCTAGAAATCGTGACACTTAAGAGGCATGTGTGTGCAGTGCATAAACTAGACAGATGTCATGCCTTAGTTGGCAGGCATGGGAATAGAACCCAATAGAAGTGACTGCAGGGGACATCTGCAAATAATGTAACAATTGATTGTAGCAACTTACTACAGACATGCAAGGGATATAACCTTACTGGAAATATTTAGACATATTTATTTAGGAATCAACAATGCTGCTTAACACTGTATTGGTATTGCTGATAAGTGTCTGTGAAATCTAAACACAATATCTGCTCATAACATAGGCTACATCAGCCATATACCTCTTGTTCCTGGAGTAGGAGAAAATAAGAGCATTATGTGACTAATATTGGCCTGGAGACAACATTGGCCCATACTCTGCATTCAGCAGTACATGTTACAGGACATTTGTTTTGCATTCTAGAACTATTACAGTGTTATACTTGACTGCAGTGACAGTAGAACACACAAGCATGGAATACAGCTGCACTGCATTTATTAAGACAGATTTCTTTAGGAATCAACAATGTTGCTTAACACTTCATTGGTATTGCCGATAAATTTCTGTGAAGTCCTCACACAATACTTACCCATAGGGTGAGCTACCTCATCCATATACCTTTATTACCTGGAGTAGAAGGAACAGAGAGCATTATGTGCCTGATATTGGCGTGGAGACAGTGTTGCATTTGACTGCAGCAACCTTGCCATAGACAAGCAATGCATATATCTCTACTGCAGTGGTTATGACAACACAATCCTGCTGTAGACCATTTTGCTTACTGTTATTGGTATTGTTTATTGTTTATAGCAATACAGTTTCTATTGTTAATTTATTGCACCATAGCTCCAATTACCCATTTATTGCACTACAGTTTTTATTGTGTATACTTTATTACAGTAAATGATTTACTCTTTCTTGCTTATTGCACTACAGTTAGCATAATAAATCCATACGTATCACACTCATGGCACAACCTGGCCAGGTTCCTGGCATGGGACTCAGCATCACAAATCCTCTCAGCTGTAGCTGTTGGGATAGAAGCACACTATTATGCATAAATACCAGTTTTTTAGACATTCAGCCTGCATTTTGATAAAACAGTGGAAGCCATGCTTACATATTTGTGGGGCATGCCCAACTCTTGCCTCTTTGACCCAGGTGTCCAAGGTTCCCCTCTTTCTCTTCTTCAGGTCATCATGATGATGACACTGCTCACCAGTACGGGGGATACCAGTAGCACTGGTAAGTTCCCTGACCAGCCAGACCCAGACCTCTGCCTTACATTCCAAGCCCTTTAAACTACCCTGCATCAGCCTGGGTTCATAATTATTTACCAGGAGCCCAACAAGACCCTGGACTTCTGCACACCCCATCTCTGAGCCTCAAAGCGTGCACCCGCTTCAATACTGCCTGGCATATCTACAGATAAGCAGACTCCAAAGAATGGTGCAGAATTCCCACCTATTGTACCTAATATAGGCTGTTTTCCTGCCCTTATATGTCATTTAGTACCATTCAAAAAAGGGAATGCATCATTTAGCAGCACAAAAACCAGTTAAGCAAAGCTTAGCATTGTGCAAACAGTAGTAGCCGTTAGCATATTTAAACAGAGCTCAGCACAGCACAGCAGTGCCATATTTCACAAATTTGTGTTTATAATTAAACATATATACTAAATTAAATTACAGACATCTCATGACTGCTATGCACTTGAAACCGGGATCTACAAAGTATTAGGCTGTAGCTTTACCCATTTAGTTACTTGGATATTATGAAAACTAATATACCTTCACATATACTACTGGGCTACCTGTTAGCATTGCTGAGCACAGTGCCACACTGTGCAAACACACTTAGACCCAGAAATAAATAATTAATTACATCCAGTTTCTATTTTTAATGTCTGGCACCTGTTGGCTTTGTATGTATAAGCACTGCCTGGCTCTGCAGCACTCCACGCTGCACCGTGAAAATGGTAATAAAAAAAAGAATATGTAATTATGACAATTAATTACATCTGGTTTCTATTTTTAGATGTGTAGCAGGTGTCAGCTGTCTATATGTGAGCAGAGCTTGGCATTGCTGCACTCCACACCACAGAGTGGAAACATACAGAGAGGAAAAAAAATCATGAAAATAAAATATTACACATTTAAAACAAATCACAGATTTCAACAGTAGTGAGGAGCATTATCATGGAGCCTCACCCTGTACATAACATCTGACCAGGCATCCACAACCACAGGTAGCCTCTGCACTTCTCTCTACATGTACTACAGTCTGTGTAGGTTCTACAAATTTTATTAAATCCTGAGGATAGTTTTCTACTACTTTACATAGTTAAGTATCGTATGAAGTTCTCAATAAGTTTCTAATTACTGCACATATGTGCAGTGTACTCCTGTGAGTCACATCCTGCCCCAGCATGTCTACAATGAGCACACATGCCTGTTATGCACATGCATAATGACTATGAATACCAACCATAGTTTTTGTTTCAAAAACTACATTTAAAGGTATATATTTTTCTATTTATTTATTTATTTTAGATTTTTGCTTTCTTTGGGCAATGAAGTCCTAACATTTGTCAACATTTTAAAATTAATGTTTCTGAGAATATTAATGGATCCTCTACTTCTGGTCAAGAAGAAATTTCAAAAGTATCAGTTGCCTGCAGCAAAAAATACTGAAAAACTTAATGTTAATTAATTGCCACTGCAAAATCAAGGTGTGTACCAGACAGTGGTTCTCTTCATTTGGGAGATGTTTCCCTTCATTGAGTAGGCACAATTGTGCAGTTATTGTTCATAGGTTCATAGGTAGGTAGGTACTAGGCTATCAACCCTGGGGCTTATATAAGCCTAGCCAAAAAGGTTCCCCTGGCTTTTGCCACCCAAGAAAATTATTTTCCTGTGCCTCTGTCAAGCAGTGCCCCAGAAGTGGGGGGCTTGCCCCCTTTAAAAGCACTTAACATTAATTTTTTCATCCTTCTGTGTTTCAGGCATTATTTATTTATTTTTTTTCATTTTGGATTGTCAACATTATGGAAGTTGATGATTCATACTAGAACCTGTTGAAATTATTTGGCTGATGACTGCATTCGTAAAGTTCAAATATGCTTTTGTTACAAAGACAACTGTTAGAGATGGTTTGTTTTCCTATGCTGCAGCTTAAGCTGCTTTTTATCGTGCTTGGGTGATTCTATTCAGGTCTGTTGAAATGCACTGAACTATATCACAGCTTAAATATTTCAGTTAGCACTATAACTAGGCTTTAACACTTCTGCTGTCTTATCTTGCAGTACTTGTAAATTTAATTTGCTTACTCATACAGCATTTCATGGGTGATGTAGAGAACGACACTGAGCTTTCAAGGTGAGCATTTGGTGTGTTTTCTGTCTTTGCAAAGATTTTGAATAAAGAGGCATTATTGCATTTAGTCATGTTTTTTAAATTATAAAGTCTACTTTGCAATGGGTTGTCTTTTTTATTAAGATACTTGTTTTTTTTTTATAACATGAAGCACCATGCCTGGAAATTACACTTAATGGATTTATGCACTTAACAGGCAATATTTCTCACTGAGGAAGAAATTAGAGGATTTGAATACAAATCAGTTGCTACACTGAGTCTTTATGAAATTCTGGCACTGTAAGAATCATAGCTTTTGATCACCTCATTATATTCACATAAATTATTTTTAAATGCATCTGATTTTTTTCTTTTTCCCTTCTTGTATACCATGTCATCTTCTAGTGAACTTAGATATAAACAACATATTTTGACAGCCCCTGTCTCATGCTAAAAGTATACTTTATGTTTAAACCATTGCTTTTATCGTGTTATTCTAGAACCAATGTCCTTGCTAAGTGTAATGTAAAACCTCTTTGCAGTCAACAGACTTGTGTTTCAAAACTGGTAATTTCACTGCAATTTAGCTAGATGTTTTCATTTGTCAACAAAGTGAGCAGGGCACAAAACATACTTCTCAACATCTCAGTGCAAGAAATCCTGCAGAGTAAAAAAATAATGCTGGGACAAAGCCCAAAAATAGGGTCACATTTTAATAATTGCTCTTATAAATTTAGAAAATTGCTATAATAGGTTTTGTATTAGCATGCATTTTCTGGAGGATGTGTAGTTTGAAACTCAAATAACTGTCATTATTTAATGACTTCAATTCTCACTGATTTGTCAAAAAACTGCAATTTTTATGAGGACCAGGCCAAAAATGTCAGACAAAAATCTGGACATTCTGTGAAAATCTTGACAGTTGAGAGGTATGATTCAAAAGATGCAGATTTCTAGCATTACTGTAGAAATGCCACTTAGACATTCAACCACAGCGATCTTCCTTGGGGTTCAGAAATATTTTGCACATTGCAGTAGCCAAATCTATATGGAAATTAGCAATGCACCAGGTGAGTATGATTCAGAGGCACTCTGAGTGTGATCGTAACAAGACGTGAAATGCCACAGCCTGTATAATATGCAAATTATGGTATAATGACATAGAAATGAGCAATACTATTAAAGTCAGGATAATGGTGAATGCAAATGAAGATAAATAATACAGTGGCATGATTCAGAGATGTGCATATTTTGTGAGATGAGATGTTATTGCAGTAGCTGCTGATCACAGAGTTATAGGAAAGAGACAGTGAAAACATAAAAAGGGTAGTCTCCACATTAGTAAATATGCATATGCAAAGGCTGTTCTTCCTACTGGTAGTCTCAGTGGTGCATGTCATTGCCCTTAGCACTGCTGAGTCATCCATCCTTGCATAATGTACCATGCCCCCCATGACACAGAAGTAGTTCATTGCCACTGGGCAGGCATAGGCACCATGCAGGAGGTGGTCAAGATGTACTGATGTCATATATAGGCCTGTGGGTTGTGTGGAGTGGTCATTTCTATTAACGCCAAGGTATGTGTGGCTTTGAAATTAATAGCTACAAGGATATTTCAGAGACCTTCAGGGGACACACTGGGTGTTTTCCAGGCATCCTTCTTAAGAATGATCTAACAGTTTGACAGTGCTGTTCTACAGCATTTTGGGGAGCGTGTGTTGTTCCAATGGACCGTAGAAGAGAAAAGCAACAGCATGCAGGCATTGTATGCTGCTCCCCATCTCCCTAAGATACCATGAGTCACTGTCTGCAACAACATTGCAGTAAAGAAGCCCACCTGGGAGCCTAAACAACAGTATATCAACTGGTGATGTAGAGCTCCATCAACTACCAGGTGATATGTAATGTACAGGGTATAATATAAAGTGTCTCAGCTGGTGACACTATCAGTTGCCATGCCTCCTACAGCATATTTGAGCATGTTTGAGTTTTGTCATCAACTTTTACAGTGTGATTTCCATAAGGCCATATTATTGGTGATGCTGGATATTCCCTGGAGCCATGGCTAATGATTCCTTTTTGAAATCCACAGGCCATGGCAGAGAAGAAATTGTCCAGTCACATCTGCAAATTATTCTTGAACATATGTTTGTGCTGGCAAAGGCCCACTTTTGTGGACTAGATGCCTCTGCTGTTACACTGCAATACAACTGAAGAACATGCAGTAAAATCTCTGTACTGTGTGCAATATTACACAACATGTTGCTTCATGAACAGGAACAACAGGGGAGAGACAATCAGGGCAACCTTTCTGAGTCAACAGTGGGGGAGGTGTCTGCCACAGAGGATGACTGTGTGAAGTGGGAACATGTACAGCGTGCTGTGGCACTGACTAAGAAGTAGCACCCGTTTCATAACTGTGTACCATAAAAAAGAATAACATATATTAAAAATTATTCATGTAATATTACACCCAGACCATGCTATATCATACATGGAATGGACATACTGTGTATCTGACACAGTCTTCCAAGAAAAATGAGCACTGAGTGCAGGGCACCATTGTCACCATATGCACAGTTTGGGTGACCATAGTGAAAAATGTTAACAATGGATAGTGTGTGTGTGTGTGTGTGTGTGTGTGTGTGTGTGTGTGTGTGTGTGTGTGTGTGTGTGTGTGTGTGTGTGTGAACATTGTTCTAGCAGATGATGTACCATTATGGTGAGGTCTGATTTACAGGTCAAGGACAGCCACAAAAGTTTTATGCGCCAACTGTCTATCTCCCCACCAACAGGGGAGGCTTCTCTTAGGGAGTTCACAGGCATGATCTATAGCATGCATGGACAATGGAGTCCTCCATGAACTGTAAGTTATAATATGGTTGGTCTCAGCTTGAATATCCCATCTGCTTTTGTGTCCATAAAGTCCCCCATTGCCCTCAACACTAGATGGGGAAGTGGAGGAAGTGATCCTATGGGTCTTAGACTGTTCCCTCACCCTCTTACAGTGGGCTTCCCTACTGGATGCAGACATGGGCTAGTCATCGAAAGAGTAGTAGCTATGATGTGCAGCTGCACAGGGGCATCTGCAGTTTACAGACCCCCTACTCTGCCTCTCCATAATACTGCACATTTGGCCACAGCACTCCTATAAGACATCACACAGACACTGTAATACTCCTACCATTCCAGGTATGGATACATTGTTCTCTGCCTATCCTTGTATAATGGTCCTGAGCAATCATTGCATAGTGCTCACACCGGTGGTCAGATTGTGGGGGAAGGTGCCCATGGCATAATTGGCCACCAACATGCCAGCCTCTGAGGTCCTCCTCATACTCAGTGGTACTTGAAGCAACCAAGCCATTGTAGACCAGGCTGCTGCCTAGGCTGATGTGTTGGACTCATTCTGCCCTAAGGCAGCATCTTGGATATGAGATTTGGGTTGCATAAGCATAGGAACTGTGCCTGTGGATGGGTGTGGAGATATGATGACCACATTACCAAAGTCTCTCACAGATTAGAATAAAACTATAACAATAAACATCTATGAACATTAAAAATACATCGTTAAAACAAATCTTAGGTCCCACAAAGCATCTAAATGTCAAATAATCGTCTCAAAGTTTTTGACAATCAAGACTATATCCTACATATAAAAATATGTGTTTGAAAAAAAATATATATTTAAAAAAAATATATATATATATATATATATATATATATATATATATATATATATATATGCATATATATATATATATATATGTTTAAAAAAAATTCTTTCCATTTTTGATACTAAATCATCAGCTCATATATTTATAATTACATCATGCCAAATTTTTATCTTAATAAATTCCTAAGTTTTAATAAACACACAATAGAACACATAGCATTCAAGCCTGGTGTGCTATAAGCATTAAGGGGTACCTGCCATTGTAATTCTACCCTTTCCAGATGCAATGAAAAGCCTAATGCTTATAGTCCCCCAGGCTTGAATGATATTTGTTCTACTATATGTTTATTAAAACTTAGGATTTTATTAAGATAAAAATTTGGCATGATATAATTATAAATATATGAGCTGATGATTTAGTATCAAAAATGGAAAGAACATTTTTTTAAACATATAGAGCCAGATTCAGGAAGGCTTACACGGAGTTCAAGAGTAGTGTAAGCCTCCGTGTAAGCCTCCTGATTCAGGAACAGCCCAAATCTCCGTGTAAGAGACAGCTAACACGTCTCTTACACGGACTGGGCGTGGAAATGCTCAATACCTCATTTGCAGCTCAAAGATATGCAAATGAGGTATTTGAGCGATCCACGAAGCAGAAACCAGTCCGTGTAACGGACGTGTTAGCTGCAGAAATGTACTCAGCTGACAACTGAGTACATTTCTGCAAAATTAAAAACGGAGCTATGTCAGCTCCAAATAAAGGGTGCATATGTTTCATTAAGCATGCCAATGGCCAAATATGTGGCCATTGGCATGAAAAAGTGTTGCAAAAATAAGTTATATAACTTTTTTTTTTTCACGGGATTTTTGTGTTTAACTGCAGCGCACACCCGCGCAAACGGGGTGCGCTACCTAAAACTGAAAACCGAAGCTTATAAACCCACAATTGTGAGATTTATGTATTACATTGAATGTCAATGGAGGGACTTGCAGACCAAAACAATATGGCCTCCGTTTAGTGGTTGTCAAGGGGGGGAAGCTCCGTGTAAGACATGTAACTAGTCATTACTAGGCAATCCTATGTAAATGAGGGTTACAATACTGAATCACACTGTCACATAGGTAATGAGCACTGTCTGAGTAGTGTAAGAGTTAGAGACGGGGGAGGAACAGAGTAAGAGGTAGGTGACATCATGGGGGGGGGTGATAGCAATAAATGTACCAGATTGGAGGGCAATGTAAGGTAAGAGATGACAGACATCAGGGAGAGAGGTGTGTCCCAACAGAACACTAGGGAAGTCAAGAAATTGAGGGTATACGCTATCCCTACACTCAAAGTTTCTTGATATACGTGCATCTTGGCTGCTTGGCGCTGTAAGGCAGATTCAACATGTGGGTCTGTGTTGCAAACCGTTTACAACGGTTTGCGCGGGTGTGCACGTGTGTAAGGCAGTGTGCGCGCGTTTTAGCATGAATCAGCCTAGCTAACACCGTGTAAGGATGTGTCTGCGTGTAACACCGTGTAAGGATGTGTACGCGTGTTTAAGTGACTGTAAGCGTGTTTAAGCTGGTGTGCACATTGCTCCCACTCAGGAAACAGAAAGGAAACAGGAAACAACTAAAATCCAGGGAAACTGCCAGAGGATCCTACTGGAGTTAATTGGTGGAAACAATTAGAAGCAGGCAATTACACAGGCAGACTAGAAGCCCAACCCAGCACTTAAAACACTGCAAGGAGCAGTGCAGGCTGTTTCTCACAACAGATACTGCCAGAAACTAAGCTATCAGAATTGAAAACTGAAAAAAGCTGAACTCAAAGCAGAAATGCTAGGGGCTGCCATAGCTATTATAGTCAGGCATAGGCGAATTGCTGAGGGTGGTGACAATGCAGATGCTGACAGACAACCCAGAGTGAGGAGAAGGAGAAGAGTATACAGGCCCAGGGTCACCTACCATGGGTTACATGAGCTGGAGATAGTAGAGCGGTATAGAGTGGACAGAGAGCTCCTGCAGCAGATTGTTGAGCTGTGCAGGCCACGCCTCACACACAGAACCAACAGAGGGGAACCCATCCCAGTGGAAACCAAGGTATGTGTTGGCCTAAGAATACTAGCAACAGGTACCTTCCAGAGACCAACTGGCGATATGATGGGGATATCACAGGCATCAGCCTCCAGGGTACTACACCAGTTCCTGGATGCCATGTCAGCACATGTCGGTGATTATGTATATTTCCCCAATGCCCGTGAGGTATTGGCCAGTAATATGCGTCTCTTCCAGCAAATAGCGGAATACCCTGAGGTACTGGGTGCTATAGACTGCACGCACATACGCATCAAAGCACCAGCAGGAGAGCGGGGTAGAGCCTACATTAACCGCAAGGGATACCCCTCCATCAACTGCCAGGTCGTGTGTGATGCCCAGGGCATAATAATGAATGTGTGTGCTGGCTGCCCTGGGAGCTACCACGATTCCCATATCTGGCATCTGACGCAGCTGTACCAATCATTTGCCAATGGGGACTTCCCACACGGACACCTAGTGGGGGATGCAGGTTATGCACTTGAGCCGTGGCTGATGACACCCATCAGAAATGCACACACACCTGAACAGGAACGCCATAATGAGGCACACGCACAAACACGTAATATCATAGAGCGTGTGTTTGGGCTGCTCAAGTCACGGTTCTGGTGTCTGGACACATCTGGTGGAGCCTTGCAGTACACACCAACTACATGTACCCAAATGATCATGATATGTGCTATGCTACATAATATGATCCTGCGGAAACAGCTGCAGCAGGACCAGCACAGGGCTGGGCCAAACATCCCCCCACCATTGCCAAGGCCACCACAGGCAGGGGGTGACTCGGAGGAGAAACAACCTGACCTTGTCCTAGTAGGCAGAAGGAGGTGTGCCCAGTATGCCCTGGCCTTGGCAAAGAGGCAACGCATAGCACATACTCTTGGTCAGTAGGAACACTGGGACTGTTACCCACTCTGACTCACTCATACAGTAACAGGGATGCCTAACATGACACAACCTGCTGCCAAACATGTACAGGGAGTGTAGTATGTGTATCCGACAGAGGTGGCCCTGCAGCACCACCTGAGGCATGAATGCCATGTGTTAAGTAATGTAATATCATGTACCACATGCACACCTGAGGACCCCAACTAACATCCACCCGCAAGAATCATAAACCACAAAAACACAAACCCACCTCATGGGTACCACAAGGGATAGGAACCTAGATGTAATGCTACCCAATGCCAGAAGTATAAACATCAAGATGTGTGCAGTGTAAACACACACAGTATAGAGAATGTAGATATCAGTGCTGTAATAGAAAACAGGGTCAAATCCCACATCAGCACCCTGACACTACCAGGTCACACATCATACAGTGATGTACATGTGCAAAAACATGGAACAAGATACAAAATGAGGGTGACTAGCAATAAATAGCATGGATAACCACACACCCATGTTTGTACCACAACAAGAAGCAACATGGAATAGCCATGGTCAAAAACCAATGGCTAAAACCCACTACTACTATATAGCTTGCTGCAGACCACTGTCCTAATAGCAGGAACTGCCCCAGGCCTATGTGCATAGGTTCATAGGTTCATACTAGGCTATCTGCCCTAGGGCATTAATAAGCCTAGCCCAGAGTTTTGTGGCTTCTGCCACCCCTTCAAGTTGATGGATAATATGCCCATTATTTTGCTGTGCCTCTGTCAAGCAGTGATACTGAGGTTATCCCTGGGGTATACCTGCAATCTCCCATCCATTGGTCAAGATCTCACTTGAACGAAGCCAGTGAGGTGCTCAGCCTCACATGTACCAGGATGTTGTTCCACAGCATAGGGACTCTCTGGGTGATGAATCTGTCCCTCCAGCACATCCTATTAATATCTGTGTTGAGGTTTAGGTCTCCTGCCCTTGTAGTTCTGATGGATGTAGAGGTCTTGAGGTGAAGCATGTTCAATAATTCTGGGTTGGACATAGCCTTGTATGTCAGGCACAGGTCACCTCTGAGCAGACGGTAAGTGACTGAATACAGCTGGAATCCCTTCAGTCAGGCAGCATAAGAAATATGTTTGAGACCCTTTCACCTCCTGTTGAGGAATTTGTGGGCCCATCCAATTGCCGCAGGTGTTGGGTCAGATACGTTCTGAATGGGGCATTGTATGCAATCATTGGTCTGATGAGTGATGAGTACAGGGGAACAATGACCTCCCTTGATCTAGATGTGAATCCCTGAATGATGAGGTGGCCAATGTAGAAGGCCTTCCAAACTACCCTGGCAATGTGAGTGTCAAACAAAAGGTTACTGTCAACCTGGGTGCCCAGGTCCCTGATAACCTCCTCTGTGCTTAGAGGATTGCCACCTAGATGGGAAGTAGTGGTAACCTTGTTCTTCCTGAAGGGTATGGCTATGCATTGTTTAGTGTTTAATGTATGGTCATGGCTGTGGCACCAGTTATCCGTGTCTATGAGACCCTTCTGAAGGATGTCTGTGTCATATGGGTTTCCAACTATGCTTCCCAGTTTGCAGTCATCGTCAAACTTTGTCAGCCATAATCCTCCTGTGTTTGCTCGTACTTCTGAAAAGTAGATGCTGAACAAATGTGGGCCCAGGACTGAGCCCTGTGGGACACCATCTGTGACAGCTCTGGAGTGTGACATGGCACCAGCAACTTCGACCCTGTGTGTTCCATCACTTAGCTAGTTTGCAACCCATGCTGTGATGTATGGGTTCACAATTAAGCTGGTGATGTTTTCAATGATACCTGAGTGGGGTATTGTGTCGAAAGCCTTTGCCAGGTCAAGGTAGGCTGTGTGGACTGCCCTGCCCACGTCAATGGCCTGGGTGACTGTTTTGAAAAAGTCAACCAAGTTTAAAAGGCATGATCTGCCCATGACAAAGCCAAAATGGATTGTATCTAATGTCTGCAAGTCCCCTATGTCTTCATTTATAATTCCCATTATGATCGTCTCCATAGCTTAGCAGAACAGGCTTGTCAAGCTGATGGGATGGTAGTTTCCGGGGTTGGTGGAGGCACCTCCTTTGTGAAGTGGGTCCACCATAGCCGTATGCCACTCCTTGGGCACATATCCTGAGGTGAGGCTAAGATTAAACAGCTGCCCTAACTGCGGGTGTAATTACTCATTGAGTTCATGGAGCACACAACTGGGGTCACCATCTGGTCCCATGGATAAAGTGTTTTCTGCCTTGGATAGAGCAGTTCCCACCCCAGCATTGGAGATGTATGGGGGGGCTACAATCCTCTGGTGTAGATACCCCTCCAGTTGGGGGGAGGGGGGGAGGAATCTGCAATGAACCTGTCAGCCAGTATGTTGTCAATGTCTGTAGGTGCAGTGATGTCTACATCATTCCGAACTAATTCTGAGCATATCTGGGAGTTCCCTCCCAGGTTTCAAACATAGGCAAAAAAGGCCTCATGATTGTCCCTTGAGTCCTGAGTGGGTTTACTCTCAAAACTTGCCTCGGATGATTGTATGGGGGAACCCAGTGTTTTACTCACAATGAGCAGGGGTGTCTTCCCTCCTACAGATTATGCTCTATCTTGTAGTAGCCCCTTCCTTGTGTTGTAGAGCTTGTTTATGGCTAGGGTCCACCAGACTGGATGCTTGCCTGTGGTACAAAGAGTCTTTGTTTTGTTTGGGATTGCCTGATCCTTGCAGTCCTGGAGGTGCTGGTAGAAGGCATTTGTAAGTGATACAGTGGCTTGGGTAATGGTTTCTGCTGGCTTGGGGGCCTTGAAAGAGACCACACCAGTCCTTAAAAATGTGAAGTCGGCATCTGAGAAGGTCTTCACTGTTTGTTTTTCCATCTGGGGTGTGGGTGGGATGTGGACTCCCACTGAGAGTAGTCCATGATCTGATCTCACCAATGATGGGTATACTGCTGGTGTTGAACAGTGTGACCCCATGTTCGTGATGATGATTTCTAGTATGTTGCCTCCACTTGAGGGGATTGGGACCATTGTTCCATGGCATTTCAGTGTATGAACTCATGGAACCTTTGTGTTAGAGTGTTGTGGCATGATTAGTGATCCCAGTCTATATGTGGATAGTTGGAATCACCCAGTAGGATGGTGTTTGGAGATACAATTATCCCCTTCAGTGTTTGCAGGATAGCTGTGTGAGGTACCTGAGTTTGAGAGGGTTGCATGTAACATGCTACAAACTGCAGAGCAGTCTTGCCTACGGTCACTGGCACCTGGATGGTCTCTGATGCATCGTGTGTTGCCACCAACAATGAGGTGAGGGTGTCCTTGATGAATATGGACACCCACCATCCTTCTTGGTGTTGTCCGGATGCTGGTGCCGGAATGCATGATATGAGGTAACACCCGATAGTGCCGGGGTGCTGTCAGAAGCTGTGAACCAGGTTTCAGGCACAGCACAGACATCAATGTGCTACATACTGAGAAGGGCATAGAGTGTGTGCAGCTTGGGGTTGAGACCTCTGGCATTGAGCAGCAGTACCCTTAGTGTCCTTCCTTTACTGTGTTCTAGGGTGGTAGGTGTAGTATCTGAATCTTGCATAAAAAAGGCACAATGGGGGTGGCAAGAGCATCATCCGAAATCTGGAAGCCCAGGGGTGACAGGTGCAAGCCGTCCCTTGCAAATCACCGTGGCCTGTCCAGCATGTTGTCCCAGGCAGACAGACATTGGACCCCCTTTGAATGACACCATAGTCTAAGCAAAATAATACAGTTGATCATCTTGTCTCTGTTTATGTGGCATCATACTTGGTGAAGGTAGGATACTGCTGAAGGTCAGGGTCATACCTGCCTGGCCTACATAATCAGAGGGATCCTCTATGTCTCTTTCCATGTAGTCCAGGGAGGTACATCTCAGGTCGTTCACACCAGCATGGATAATGACTGGGTCAGACCTGTACTTGCAGTTGAGTGACCTGAGTGCTTGCATTATGTGGTGGATTCCAGTGCCTGATAGGCAGCTTACTGTGACCTCCTCCGTACCCGATCTGGTGAGCGGGACGTCAGTGTGTCTGACTATGGAGTAACCATAGACAAGTGTGTCTGGCATTGTTTTTGGCCTTAAGGGCTGTGACTGTTTGGCACACCGACTCTGTGGTCAATGTGTTGCATGTGCTGTGCCCTGTGGAGGCAGTTGTGTGAGTGTCTGCTGTGGTGGCCACTGCCATTCTGGTAGAATCCTGATCAGAGCCTCCGAGAGTGTCTCTGTGTGTCTATGTGTATGATCTTAAGTTGTGATAGTGCCATGTGAGACTGGATTTCTGATGTGTGTGTAGTTACCTTCACCTTCTCTCTGGTCTTGCTAGTCCTATGTTGAGAAAGCTCAGCCTCCACTTTGGCTATATAGTTGCATCTCCCACATGTATGTGTGTTTTATGGCAGAAGGAGAGGGTTGTCAGTGTACATGAGGCAAGTGTAACATTGCCTCAATATTCCCAGGTTCACCAGCTGAGCAGGAGAGGACACTAGCAACTGATCTCTAGACATGCTAGAAGGAATAGACAAAACAATGTTGGAATACAGGGAGATATCAAACCCCCCAAACCACATCATACTGTTTGATTGACAATAGCTACACATACACCGGTGTTTCATAGTGTCATAGTCTACTACTAGCCTATCTGCCCTAGTGCATGTATAAGCCTAGCCATAGTGATGTGGCTATTGCCACCCCTTATACTGGTAATAAGTGTACAGAATAGATTCTGATGATTGTGCCTCTGACTTAGTAGTGACACAGTATGACCCCCTTACGTAATTGAATAACATGACTGTGCCTCTGTCTAGTCTGTGCCTCCGTCTCAAATGCAGTTGTCCAGATGTCTCCTGAAGAGAGTCAGTGAGGGACTCTGTCAAACATGGACTGGGATACTCTGCTAGAGTGTGAGATGCCTCTGAGTTATGACTCTGTCCCTCCAGCATGTCCTATACATGTATGTGCTGAGGTTCAAATCCTCAGCTCTCATGGCTCTGGTGGATTTGGATTGCTTGCAGTGGAGCATGTCCACCAAATCCTGATTGGACATGGTCTTGTATGTCAGGCATAGGACACCTGTACGTATGCGGTATGCCACTGAACAAAGCTGGATTTCGTCTATTCTGGAAGCATCTGACATGTATTGAAGAACCCTGATCTTCATGGTAGGTACCTTTGGGGTGTCTCCAGCTGTTGCAATTGCTGGGTGAGGTACATACCATATGGGGCTTCGTATTCAATCATGGGCCTGATAAGGGAGAAGGATAGTGGAACAATGACCTCCTATGATCTTGATGGAAAACCTTCCATGATAAGGTGGGCAAGATAGAAGGTCTTCCTAACCACTTTGGCAACAGGGGTGTCAAAAGAGATGTCACTATCTACATGTCTCCCCAGGTGTCTGATTTGTTGTCTGTGCTCAGTGGGTGGCTGTCTATGTATTGATCTGTGGGTACTTTGTTCCTCCCAAAGGGGATGAATACACATTAGTTGCATTCAGTTTCAGGCCATGTGTCTGGCACCAGCTATCCGCCTTTGTGACGTCATTCTGTAGTATTTGTGTGCCGGCTGATGTATTCACTATGGTGCCTAGGTTGCAGTCATCTGCAAACTTTGTCAGCCACAACCCCCCTATGTTTGCTTTCACATCTGAAAAGTAAATACCAGTTAAGAGGGGTCCCAGGACACATCCTTGTGGGACACCACCTGTGACTGGCTTCGAATCTGACAAGGCACCTGCAATGTTGACTTTATGGGTTCTGTTTCTTAGCCATTTTGCAACCTATCCTGCGACATATGCCATTATATGTCAGCTGTTGAGCTTGGCTATGATGCCTGAGTGTGGTATTGTGTCACAGGCCTTAGCCAAGTGCAGGTAGGCTGTGTGGACTGCGTAGCCCTCATCGATGGCCCTACTGACAGTTTCATAGTAGTCAACTAGGTGCAAAAGGCAGGATCTGCCCTGTACAAAGCTGAACTGGGTGGGAACAAGGGTCCGTAGGTCAGTAATGTGTCTGTGTAAGAGCTCCATAATGACTCTCCCCATATCTTTGCAGACAAGGCTGGTTAAGCTTGTGTGGTGGTAGTTGCCATGGTCTGTGGAGGCATCTCCTCTGTGGAGTGGGACCACTGTTGCCGTCGCCACTGTTCAGGTACATATCCTGTAGCAAGACTAAGGTTAAATAGCAGTTGTATCAACGGGTCCAGCCCCTTCTGGAGTTCACATAGCATGCAACTGGAGATACAGCAGGTCCCATGGATGCTGTGTACTTGTCTTTGCTGAGTGTGGCTCTCACATGGACATCCAAGATGACAGTGAGGTTACATACAGCAGTGATAACTATCTTCTTTTGGGGGTGAGGGAGGGTAAATCGCACTGAAGCTGTCCGCCGGAATGTTGCCAATATCTGTCAGGTCACTGGAATATATGTTGTTGTGTACCAACTCTGAGCATATCCGAGGGTTCACAACCAGGTGTCTGACATAACTGAAGAAATCAGTGTGGTTACCTTCATTGTCTTTGGTGATTTATGTCCCCAAGTTGACCTTGCATGTCTTTATGAGATAATGTAGCTTTCTACTAGTGCTGATCACAGCTGTCTTCCCTTTTGGAGATGTAGCTCTGTCTTGTATTAGTAACCGCCATCTGTCATACAGTCTGTTTATGGCTGGGGTCCACCAAACAGGACACTTTCCCTTTGCAGAGACGGTCCTGTTTTTATTTGTGATTGCATGGTCCATGCTGTCTGACATCTAGCTAAGGGGAGGTCATTGTGGTTCTGCAGTTATTTTTCATCAGCATTAGAAATTACCACAACAACCCCTGTGGGGTGTACCTCATGCAGACACATCCAGCACCTGTAAAGTCCACAACAGTACCTCACCAGGAGTATGACAGAGCTGGAACACATGTAATGTGTAGTCTGATTACACAGAGTGCAGCTCCACACACTGCCATGCTGTCCACCCAGATGCAAGCTGTGCCTGATGTAGAAAGCCATGTCCAAGCTGGAATCAATGCACATGCTGCACCTTGTACAATCTGAATGGCAGGGAGCTATGCACATGAGGGACCTGAACCCCAGCACTGACATATATAGGACAGGCTGTACTGCATTATCCAAAACACAGTAGCCACCCCACACATGAGTAAACTACCAGTACAGGTTGTCCGTGAGAGTCACTCGTTGAGTCCCTCAACAGGAATCCTAATGAGTGCATGGGAGATGGGAGGTTTACCCTGGGTATCAATGTTATGTCACAGGTAGACAGAGGCACAGTATACTAAACAAGACATATGTCATGGCAAACATCACTTACAATGTGTTGATGGACAAACACACTCTCCGACTAGCATTAGAAATGGCTTATGGCACATCGGTAGTGTTCGCCAATGTACACCCATGTTGTGGAATACACTACCGATGTTGGATGAGGCTGTTGTAAGTAGTTCACATCTGAACATAATGCAACGTGGTCAGATAGGTTCATAGGTACATAGGTTTATACTAGGCTATCTTCCCTAAGGCAGGTATAAGCCTAGCACAGAGTTCATTGGCATACACCACCCCTTATATGGAAACAGTACTGTGCCCATTAGTGTGTCATGCCTCTCTCCAGCAGTGACACCGTGACAATCCCCGGGTTAAACGTATGACCTTCCATCCACAGGCCAAGATACCTCTTGAACACAGCCAGCAAGGTGCTCTGCCTCACATGGACCGGGATTGTATTACACAGCATAGGGAGTCTCTGGGTGATAACTTCATCCCTCCAACATGTCCAACATACAACCCTGCTAAGGTGTAAGTCACCTGCACTAGTGGTTCAGGTGGATCTGTTGATTCTGAGGTGGAGCATGTCCATTAATCCCTGTTTGGACATGGCCTCGCATGTCAGGCACATGTCACCTCTAAGCAGATAGTATGTGAGTGAATAGAGTGGGAGTGTCTTCAATTTGGCAGCATATGACAGCTGTTGGGGTTCCTTGATCCTTTAGGTGGGGGACATTCAGGGTGTCTGCAATTGCTGCAGATGTTGGGTGACATACAGCCAGAATAGGGCATTTGACTCGATCACCGGTCTGATAAGTGAAGAGTACAGGGGAACAATGACCCACTAGATCTGGATGTGAATCCCATCCTGAGCAGGTGGGCAATGTAGAAGGTCTTTCTAGCCACTTTAGCAATGTGAGTCTCAGAAGAACGGCGACTGTCAACCTGGGTCCCCAGGTCCATGATAACCTTCTCTGTGCTTAGAGGATTGCCACCTATATGGTAGCTTGGGGTCACCTTGCTTTTCCTGAAGGGTATGTCTACACATGTTGTGCACTTTGACTTCAGGCCATGGCCCTGGCACCAGCTATCAGTTACTGTGAGTCCCTTCTGAAGGATATCCGTGTGTGATGCACTGTCCACCATGGTGCCCAGTGTGCAGTCATCTGCAAACATTGTCAGCCAAAGTCCTCCCATGTTGGCCTGTACTTCTGGGAAGTACATGACAAACAATGGGGGCCAAGGACTGAGCCCTGTGTGACACCACCTGTGAAAAGCCTGGAGTCTAACATAGTGCCAGCAACTCTAACCCTGTGGGTCCCGTCCTTAAACCAGTTTGCAACCCATCTTGTGACATATGGGTTTACATTTCAGTTGTTAGGGTTTTCAACAATACCTGACTGGGGTATTGTGTTGAAAGTGTTTGCAAGGCCAAGGTAGGCTGTATGGACTGCCTTTCCCCAATAATGGCCTAAGTGACCAATTTGAAGATGTCAACCCAGTACAAAAGGCATGATCTGCCCCTGACCAAGCCAAAATGGGATGGGTACAATGTCTGCATGTCCCCTATATCTTTGTTTATGAGCTCAGTTATGATCCTCTCCATAGATTTGCAGACTACACTTGTTAAGCTTATGGGGCAGTAATTACCAGGGTCTGTAGAGGCACTGCCTTTGTGCAGATGTGCACAACTGGACTCTAACCAGGCTGTTGTGCCCACTATGGAAATGTAAAGCGGTGATAGGACTAAAGCCCAGGATACTGACCACCACAGTGAAAGTACTGAAACACTACACTATACAGTGCTACAGTGTTAAGTCAGTATGAACGGATGTTGACAATTGTGTGCAAAGTATCCCATGCAAAACCTGCAGGCACAGTATACTCCCTGTTTTGTTCACACAAAAAGCATTCGGACAGTAACTACACAACATGGCAGACAACACACAACCATAAACTGGAGGTATTTGTTGAAGGTCACACTCATCCACAAATGTGATGGGCTGCAGAGTTCAACATATGTAAAGCCCACACTGGGCATGCTCACACACTTAGATAAATGAGACATCTTTCACACAACATGCCATGGGAAGGCTGAACTGGGCATGCTCACACACTTGGTCCAAATGTTACTCCTAGCAACTGTGAAAACACACCAGAGGATGCTCATTCCCCTTTCTAGACACTGATCATGTAAGCACCCTATAAGTATATCGGAGAAAAGGAATCCCTCAGTAATCCGAATAGCGTGCTCTGCTAATGTCTCCGTCTGTAGTGTCATAACATAGTGAGGTAGGGGTTTGAATCCAGCAAGTGGCAAGTGTGTGTGAAGGGGTGTAAGTGTATATGAAAGAAACATCCCTTTTGGCAACTGGGAAAATACACCACAGGATGATCATTCCACTTTCTAAACTCTGATGATGTCAGCACCCTATAAGTATATCAGGGGAAGGGAAAACTCCCAGTAATCCGAATAGCGCGCTGTGCTAATGCGTCCGTCTCTACTGTCATAACCTAGTTAAGTAGGGGTTTGAATCCAGCAGGTTGCAAGTGTGTGTGTATGAAAAAGACATCCCTTTTGGCAACTGGGAAAACACACCACAGGATGCACATACCCCTTTCTAAACGATATCACAATTATGTATGGCTTTTGATTACAGACATGCCACGTGTGTTTTGCACACACAGAATGCCCATGTGTGTGGGTTGTCACTCACAATAATGCAAGACATTGATTAAACCTGTTATGGCAATGCACACATGATGTATGTGTGTACCAAATACACATATGTACCTGTGACCTTCAATAGTTACCATGTGTGATGCCTGCCACATGTGAATACATGGTATTTGCACAGAGTAACATTATGACCGTGGTCTTCTGTGCAGGTGCAGCATGTGGGATGTGTACATACAGTGTGAGATGTAGATGCTATCAGCCTAGTAGTGAGGGATGCACACCTGGTCTGGGGCATATAGTCTACATGTTGTTGATGTACAGGGGCTGCATGTTTTCACCTGTTGTGGGAGTGGTAAGACAGTATTCCATAGCAATGCAGTGACTGCATGCTAAGAACCATTCAGCTAGGGTTTTGTAGCTACACGAAGTCATTAGCATTCAGTAATTTGTCAGAATCCCTGGTGAGGGTCTGATGCCAACCAAGGTCAGGGGTCTACCAGCCTGTGTCACTTGCTCAGTGATCCCTTCCATGTTCCCTATCATGTATCCCAGTGAGGGACATCCCACATCAGCTGTGGTGGCATGGACAATGACTGAGTCATATGTGTCCATGCATCTGACTGACTTGTATGTAACTGTACCATAGAGGTGACTGACAACTGACCTTTGCACATGCTACCATAGTATTGAGATTACATTGGTGATTAACAGCACATAGGGACAATGGTGATAAAGATACATAGGTCCATAGGTTCGTACAGGGATGTCTGCCCAGGGCATGTATCCACCTAGCCAGAATGTGAGTGCCTTTCAACATGCATTGTGAATCTGTCTTGCTATGCCCTTTTCTAAGGTTAGTATACTGTGCCTCTGTCTCACAGTGACACATAAGTGATACCCAGGGTAACCCTACAATGTCACATCCGGTCATTAATATCACTCTTGAAGATAGTCACTGAGTCAGTCTGCCTAACCTCTATTGGGATAATATTCCGGAATGAAGGGAGCTTCTGAGTTGTGAATGTGCCCCTCCAGCATGTCCTGTGTATATCACTCCTGAGGTTCAAGTATTTCCAGTGTGTATCCTGGTGGGATCTGGATATTCTGAGATGCAGCATGGCCATTAACTGAGGGTATGACCTGGCCTTCTATGTCAGGCACAGATTGCCTATGAAGAGGCAGTATGTCACTGAGTAGAGCTGCTGTTACTTTAACCAGTCAGTATGTGGCATCTGTTTGAGCCCTTTGATCCCCTTGTCGAGGTACATATGTGGTATCTCCAGTTGCTGCAGGTGTCTGGTAAGGTGCATGCCGAGAGGTTCATCATAGTCAATTATGGGCATGATGAGGGATGAGTAAAGGGGCACAATGTCCACCCCTGATCTACATGTGGATCCCATGATGATGTGGCCCATATAACATGCTTACCTAACCACTTTGTCCATGTTGTTGTCAAATGGTAGAATGCTATCAACCTGTGTACCCCAAGGTCCATAATTCCTTCGTCTGCACTTAATGGATTAACACATATGTGGTACGTTGTGGTCACTCTGTGTTTGACAAAGGGGATGACTATACGCTTTCTGTCATTCACGTTGAGGCCATGGCTGTGGCACAAGTCATGTGTTTCCAAGAGTCCCTTTTGGAGGGTGTGTGTGTTAGCTGGTGAGTTGATTATGGTGTCCGGTTTGCAGTCACCTGTGACTTGCTGTGCCACAGTACTTCCATGTTGGCCTGTACCTATGATAAATATATAATGAATATGACAGCTCCCAGGGCTGTGCCTTGTGGGACACCACTTGTACCAGGATGTAGGCTGACATGGCTCCAGCAATTTTACCATGTGTGTTCTGCCCTTGAGCCACTGTGCAATACCCATAGTGACACAGGGGTTAATATGTACACTGGTGAGCTTCCCTAGAATGCACAACTGGGGTATTGTATCCAAGGCTTATGCAAGGTTCAGGTAGGCTGTGTACACCTCCTTCCCCTTGACAGTGGCCTTGGTGACTGTTTCAAAGAAATCAAACTGGTTGGAGAGGCAGGATTTGCCATTGACAAAGCCAAACTGTGTATGGTGACATGTCTGTAGGTCCACAATATCTAGATATGTGAGGTTCATGATGATCCTTGCCATAGCTTTGCAGACAAAGCTAGTCAGACATATGGGTCGAGTAGTGTCCAGGATCCATGAAGGCACCACCTGAATGTTGAGGGACCACTGTTGCTGTATGCCACTCTCTGGCCACATACCATGTATTAAGGCTGGGATTGAACAGTGGTGTTATGTCTGGGTGTAGCTCTTCTCATGGTTCATGTAGGACACAGCCTGGGACACTGTCTGGTCCCATTGATGCAGTGTTTATTGCTTTGGGAAGGGCATCTCTTACCTGAGCATCTGTGATGTCAGGGGGGGCAGCACTGTGCCATGAGACATATGTGCCCCTTTGGTGTGGTGGGGGGAGAAGGCAGCATTGAACCTGCCCACTAGGATGATGGCAATGTCTGCATGTTTTGTATTTTGTGTGACATCTTGGATTACCTCTGAGCATATCTGGGTAGTACCACCCAGGTTACTAACATAACTACAGGCAGCCTTGTGATTATCCTCAGTGGCTTGTGGAACCCTCTCTCAAAGATGGCCTTAGACAATCATATGGGTGCCTGTAGTTGTCTTCCAATACTCATCAGTGGTGCCTTCACATTTTGGGAGGTTGTTGTATCATGTAGTGGCGTCATCCTTCTATTGTATAGTGTGTTTATGGCTGGTGTCCGCACCCAGGACATCTGCCTTTGGAGAATTGGGTCATGCTTTCATATATGGCTTCATGATCCATGCATTCCTGAATGTGTCCATAGAATGCCTTTATAGAGGTATCTGCAGTCTGGTCCATATTGTCAACAGGCCTTGGGCCTTTGACGGTTTCCACATCATTTATGAGGGGTGTGAACTTGCTTGACATGAGCTGTTGACAGACGTGCCGCCTCCAGACAGAGCACGGTGAGGGTCACAGTTAGCTACTTGTCGGGTGATAGCATGTGCCACATAACACAGGCACACAGGTCACTCCACAGCAAGTACAGCTATGAGGCAGACATTGTCCATGCTGGTGCAAACAACCTGAGACGTACCTCCCTGGACCACATGGCAAGAGACACAGAGGGGCTCTTACAGAACCCTCTCAAACTCAGGACTCCCACACAGCCTTCATGCTGACACAGGACAGTTTAGATTACTCTGCAAACACCATCATACTGGGTGACGTTAGCTACCCAAACATAGACTGTGAACATTACACAAGCCACAATACCCAAGCTCTAGGGTTCACATAGATCATACATTCTTTGGCTATGGAACAGGTAACCAACCTTCCCACAAGAGGGGAAGATATACTAGACCTGATCATCACAACCATGAGTACAAACAGCTCACCACTCGGAGTATGTCCCTCATTGTTGCAATCAAACCATATACTCATCACACTGGAGTACTGGATCCCCCACATATGCAAACCTCAAACACATTGATGTGTGTGTTGGAAATGTCCCTATTAGCAACTGTGACAGTACAGTACAGGATGCAGATTCCCCTTTTGAAACACTGATGATGTCAGGACTGTATAACTATATTACCTGTAGCAAAGTCCTCCAGTAATTAGCATAGCGCGCTCTGCTAATGCGTCTTTCTCCAGTGTCATAACGTAGTTAGGTAGGGGTTTGAATCCTGCAAAAGGAATATATGTGTGTTAGTATGAGTGGGGTTTATTTGTGTGCACTATGCTGGGAGGGTTAACTGCCTTTTGACAACTGGGAGAACACACTACAGGGTGCACATCCCTCCTCCTACACACAGATGATGTCAGCACCCTCTAAGTACAGCATTAGTAGGGATTTCTCCAACTACTGCAAATAGCACACTCTGCTAATGTGTCTGTTTCTACTGTCATAACACAGTTAGGTATGGGTTTGAATCTTGCAAATGGAAAGTATGTGTTTTACTGTTGGTGGGGTTAGTGTGTGTGCACAATGATGGGGTGGGATGTGGCTTTTGCCACATGGGGCTATGCACGGCAGGGTAGTCATTACCCTTCACAAGCAGTGATGTTGATAGCACCCTATACAAACAAAACTACAAAAGAGAAGGTGGTGGTACCAATAACACATGTAAGGTAACACATCTTCAAGTAATGTCCACAAAACGGAGTAGGATAATCAAACAATTCTTTTATTCTGTACAGACAACATGACAACAGACAACTGCCAGTACTCAGTATAGTGTTACATGCCACTGTAACACGCACATGTACCCAAATATACCTAGATAGTGCTCTGAAGCCTGAATGTGGCAAGTGTGTGGATGTGGGATGTGTCTGTGTGTGCATTTCCATATGGGAAACATGTTTGATGTGGCAATCAGGGTACTACAGTACCTGATGCACATTACATCTTTCAACCGATGAGGTTGCCTGCACCCTGTGAGTACAGGTAGAGAAGGGGACGCCAGTAGTAAACAACATAGTGCACTTCTCAAATGTGTACCTGTCATGTATCAACAGCTACTCATGTAGGGTGATAAATAATGGGAATGGCAGGTGAGCGTGTGCATGTGTGTGGGTAGCAGGGTGTGTATAAATGCATGTGTGACAGAACAGTTACATATAGCTGAATCTATGTAACAGCACAAGATGCGCATTGCCATAGTCAATGTTAGCATGTGATGGTGTGCAGCTGGTACACTTTGGTAAGTAGTATGGGTGCATATAACAATTGAGGACAGTCATACAGTTACTGCAGCAGGACTGCTGGGATATACACACAATTATACTGGAACAGTGAACAGTTACCAACATGTTACTACTTATACACATCTATGTAGTCACCCTGTGCATCAGCAACGTGTTTACCTTTACCTGCACCGATGTTGTAGTATGCAGGAGGTGGCACAGTGTCATCATATGCACAGGGTGTGGGTTAGGTATGCCCAAGCCAGCCACTGGTAGCACCAATTGACATGTGTGTGTATGTGTGTTTGTGAGAGGCAGCAGTACAGGGTGGACCAGTGTTGGTGCAGTGTGTGTGTGTATGTGTTTGCCCTAGGTGTTAGGTTTCTGCATGTGTGTAAGCACGCACACAGTCCCACATAATGGCTGCCATGTACAGGGTTTTGTGGACAGCCACAGACTGCACCTGTCAGGTCATCCAGATCAGTGTCTGTGGGCACAGACACGGTACCTGTGCCTGGCAGGGGTGCTACGGGCCGTATCCGGTACTAACCCAGACTGGGTACTGTCATCGGAAGCAGGGGTGTGTTGACTGGACACAGTTCCCTGTTGGGACTGTCCAAAGCCATGTGCACGTGGTCTCCTGGGGCGTCTTGATGACGGCACAGACCCAGCATTGCTGGGGCTGGTGCTGGCACTTGAGGTGCGCGAGTGGGCCTGTTGTCGTCCGCGGCCACTGCCAGCTGGTGCTGTTGCTGGCATATGGCCACGTCGACGTTGCAAACGCACACCATGGCCCTGGCCCATGGACATCTGGTTGTGGAGCAGCTGTTCTATGCCCCCACAATGTCTGTCAACGACATCTGTGAAGTTACGGATAGCATTCGCAACGTCACGCATGCCATCTGTCATGGCTGTGTGACATTCTCTCAGCTCCCTCAGACCCTGTCTGGTGTACCTTTCCATACGTGCCTGTGCCTGCATGACAGTTCGAAACATAGTGGAGGTTGACATACCTCCTTGGGCACCTCGGCCAGAGGCAGTATGGCCACGGATGCCCCCACGAGAACCCATGGGCGACTGTCTGCGTGGTACCATTGGAGGCCCCTGCTCATGGCTGCCTTGTGGGGATGCATGTACCACAGGTACCAGATTACCCTGATCTATGCCCACTGCAGACTGTCCATCACCTAGGGACAATGGTGACAAAGGATGTAACGGCAGGATGACTGTGCACATTGACGGGGTTGAAAGCTGTGTACTGTCAATTGGCTGACCAATGGTGGACCCAGACACACCTTCCTGCACCATTACAGACATTTCATCATCATCAGTACCTGGGGCACAAGATTCAGGTTCCCTGCTGCAGGTCACCAGAGCAGCACCAGAACCTACAGGAGGAAAACATGGAACACAGATTACAGTCTCCATACATATTTGACAGAGATGCATTTCAATACTAATGCACACATTCAGAAATGGACACATGCACTCATGGACACTAACACACATGCACACTTGGGCACAGGCACGCTTGCACACATGCACACCCCACAGTATATATATATATATATCTGTGTACATATACATACTTTCATATATGTACATTAGCTGACATTATTGGGTACACGCTAACAATTAGCAGGGCTGTTTCTGTTAACACTACACTAGTATGGAAAAATCCAGTAATCGGGACTATAAAAGTCTGCCTGACATGCTTTAGATAGTAGTCATACTATATTGCCTTTATCTTCATTCCTACTATTACATGTTCCACTTATTTAGCACTATATTCCTGTATGAGAGTCATGGCTTAGTGGTAGGTCATACAGACTAGTGTTACAATGGTCTTGTGGTAGGGCCTACTACTATGCTTATATTCTGCTTGTGACTTGAGTATAGGGCCTATCAATCAAAGTGCTGGAGGCACCTTTAAGCAGTTAAAGGGGTTAGTAGGTCTCACAGGAGCCAGGCTGTGTTGCAGATTCTGGTTGCTGCATTTATCTTCACTGTTTCCTGTAGTGAGTGTGTATGGATACTGACACCTACAACTATATTTCATATGTATTAATATATATTTATATATCTGTATGTGTAGATATACATACCTTCATATATGTACATTACCTTACTTTATTATGTACAAGCTAACAAGTAGCAGGGCTGTTTCTGTTAACACTGAACTAGTATGGGAATCCAGTAATTTGGCCATTGAAACTCTACCTGACATGCTTTGGATAGTACACCTCCTATATTGCCTTTATACTGATTCCTACTATTACATGTTATATTTATTTTAGCACTGTGTTCTTGTAAGGCAAGCATGGCTTAGTGGTAGGTCATACAGACTAATGTTACCAAGGTCCTGGGTTCGAGACTGACAGTGGGAATTTATTTTTCTTTGCAAACTTTCAAACTGAGTACAGGACCTGTCAATCAAAGTGCCATAAAGGCACTTTTAAGCACTTTAAACCAGGTCTGCGCTCGTTTGCGCGGAGCTCACGCATGCGCACTGGCAGTGAGCTCCGCTAACACAAGCGCACACCCGCGCTAATTTCTTTGAAAGAAAAGAAAAAGGGGTATCAGGAAAGTGGTGAAAAGGGGTCACAAAGAGGGTAAGACAGTAGGGAAACAAGCGTGGGATTGGCAGGAGGGATGTAGGTAAGGCCCATAGATGCCCATGTCTTTGGCAGCAACAGCTGTGCATTTCCATGTATTTTGGTGAGACGTTGGAAACCTTTCACCCCTGAAAGAGGTGTCAGGACAACATTAATATTTGTTGTAGAGCCAATTGTAATTAACTGTTTCAATGTCAAGCAGACGTGTGCGACATGGACAGCTATGTATGCGGCGTAATTTTTTTGTGGGTACAGAGTGCCCTTTTTTTTTTTCAGGTGAGAGTGGTATGTCAGGTGAAGGAAGTCGGTATAGCTGGGGAGGTAGGTTGGGTAGGTTAACAGACAAGACAGACAAGACGCATACAGGGGCGGTGTATGACACACGTGGGGGGATTACACAATTGACGGGGACGGAGGTTGGGATATCCGAGATGCATGAGCCCACAGATGGCAACAGTGGAACTGATATCCCCACCCATAGGCAGTTGACACTGTTCCTTCACAGCCCAGGACGGGGCTGTGCTGGGGGCTGTGTAGGCGGGGCAACAGCCGGGGCCGTTAGCTGTGCCACACGAGCCTCAAACTGGCGTAGGGGCCCAAGAACAGAGTCTTGGATCTCCCTTTGCACCACAGACCGGACACCTTGGAGGGTGAGTGGACGAACCCCTCTGGCCACACTTGCAGAGGGGGGACCGGCCCCATCCCCTGCAGCGCTTCCACGCGAAGGTGGCACAGGGCCACCGGAGGGGGTCCGGCCTGGGCACTAGTGCCAGGTGCAGGCGCCAGCTGAGGTGGGAGAGGTGGGTCCACTGGGACCCGCCTTCCCAAGCGTTCTAGGTTTGTGAGTTGTTATGTTAGTTTGGGTTAGTGGCATTTTATTCCATTCAGATTAGTTGTGACAGCATGCATTGGTATTCCCATCAAACAAACACCCAGATATTAACACCATTGAACAAGGGGCATATCAATATCACATGCATTATTTGAACAGAAATACACAGTCAAACAACATGCAGGGTTGATTAATGGCAACAGGCCATCAAATTTGCAGGTATGAACAGGGCACATGCACGAACAGACATGCATATATTTTTGGAACGGACAAATGTCCATGATTAATGAAATGTTCACATACCATTATTTAGTGGGTATTGTTATATGGAATTATAGGGTTGGGTGGAGATAGAAAGTGATGACACATTCATATGTTACACATTGATTTACATTTGTAATAGGTACACAATTGAGTTGAAGCTGATGTTTCAAAATAATTTTTATTTGACTATCATGCTAGACCTGTTACAAATACACCACTATCCTACTTATTTTGAATTTGATCAGATACATCATCCTGCTACACTTTGATGACAGGACAGGGGACAACTATGGCTGTTTAGTCTGTCAAATAATCATTCATTCTATCTGCAAATTGTTTACTGTGATCACCATATACAGAATTTGGCCTAGACATTCCAGATTCTGACACAGTCAAATCAGTTTTGGATATTAAGTTGTACTTCCCACATGCATTTAGTTCTGTAGAAACACACTGGGGCTAATATATTCAGGGGTTATTACTACTTTATTCATTTATACATGACCCTTTCTGTCACTCTAACACATCCTGCAATTTCACAGTTCAGGTTGCTACTTCTAGGCTTTGTTCACATGTTAGACTGGTGGTGATTCAAACACTTTCCAACAGCCTCACTTCTGTCATGATTCAGCATTTCAACAGGGGATATATCTCACATGTGACTACCTCAGATTCTGAAGCTGTACTCTTGAGACTACTGCAGGTTACACTATTTTAATTAATGGTGGGACAAAAGGCGCTTTATACTTGTTTATAATAAAAGTTTGATTTATTTTATTTCGTCACTAAAACGGATTTATTTATATTACTACTTATATTTCAGTTTAATTTCTCCTGCCTTTATCCAGTTCTTCCATTAGCAGCCATAGTTTGTTTTTGAGTATTTGCAGTTTGTTTTTCCCATTTTTGTGATTAGACTGCAGTAGGTATGCTGTATTTTAGAGTGTCGCATTGACAAAGGACAGGTGGTCACATTACCCTAAGCAGTAAACTTTGCGAAAACACTGGTGTATCTGGGACAGCTCATGCCTTCCATATATCCATGTGTCACTGTGTCACATCGTGGCTCTGTGTAAACTCTGAGGGGTTACAAGTGTGGAAGTGGTATTGGCCTAGAAGAGGCTTTAACTGCCCATGTTCAGCTACAACCCTTACAGTATGTTTGCTCTCACAGTGCACTCAAGTGTGGTATGAACCCAGTCAGTAGTGTGCATAGCCAAAAGACAAACGATGTTCCAGGACATCCCTCATGAAGTAAATGAAATCCTGTTTTTTACCCTCACTACTCCTCCTACATGTGTTAGTCAGGAGGACTTTCCTTCCTCTCACTGTCAAAGGAACACTCAAAATCCAGACCTAAAGCACCCTTATACACAAGTAGGCAGATGGGAGCAAATGTTAAAAAAACCTTAGAATAAGTCTCCCCTAAATGATACCTGAAGCAGGCAAGATGGGTTTGCTTGCTGCAAACCCAAGTGGGGTAATAGCTGAGTAGCAGAGTTACTCACTGTTACTGTGGATGTCTCCTCTTCCACCCTCTAGCTATTACTTCGTATATTCTTCCTCACACCTGCAGTCTGTAAGAGGAGATGAATGGAAAAGGTACACATACAGACAAGTCAGACATTTATGCCCTGGCTGGATGTGGAGTACAGGATTACTTCTTGCACTCCTCTGGATGGTGTAAGTAGTTCTGACCAGTCTCACCACAGTATCAAACTTACAAACAATGTGTCAGCACTATACCTCTCAACTCTCCACATTTTTGCAGAATGTCCAGATTTTTTCCTCACATTTTCAATCTGTTCCTCATAAAATTTGTGTTTTTCTGGCAAATCACTGAGAATTGAAGTCAGTAAATAATGTCATCTGTTTTAGCTCCAGATATCAGACCCTTCAGAAAAGGTAAGTTAACACAAATCCTGTTATTCTAGAAACTTTTTAAGCTTATTGGAGCAATATTTAACATTGGACCCTATTTGTTGGCATTTGTCCTACCATTATTTTAGATTTTTAACAGGTTTACAAAAGACAACAAACCTTACTGTTTTGTAAAAAAGTTGCTACATTACATCACTTCCAGTTTTCCTATCATGGTATTAACCCCTACACCAAAAGAAGCATTGTACTCAATGATAGATCTGATGAATGCTGAATATATTGGAGCAATGACCTCCCTGGACCTAGATGCCATACTTTTGTTTATACATTGCACAACACAGAATGATTTCCTCACTACCACAGACGCATAATGGTCAAAGTCTGGATTAGTGTTGACATGTGTTCCCAAGTCCGTGACTACTGGCTCAGCTCTAAGAGGATGTTGTCAATATGGTAGTTACCAGGGATGGCTGACTTCTCAAAGAGTACTGGTGTGCATCTCTTGATATTTAATTTTAGCCTGTGGCTCTGACATCAATTATCTGTCTATGTCAGCCCTTCTTGGAGAACATTAGTGTTGGTAGGGGATTCTACAACTGCTCCTAACTTGAATCATCTGCAAATCTGGTCAGCCAGAGGCCCTTGATATTGGCTTTCACTTTCAAACAGTAGATGCAAACAGGAGTGATCACAGGACAGATCCTTGAGGGACTCCACTGGAGACTGGCCTATTTGTAGAAGTGGACTCCACAATTCTAACTTCCTGAGTCCAGTGTGACCTGAGATGTACAGAAGGTATGCAGGATGAATCACTACCCTGTTATTTCCCATAAATTTAAATGGACCATTGAGGGATATTTATTTCATGATACTTCTATTTATTGTTCATGTATTTCTGCTCATAAGCAGATAGTCGGGAATCATCTGCTAAATCAGACAACAATGGACCGTCTCTCAAGATAAATATCAGTTACAAATATTACAGCCACATTTAATTACTAATGCTATGGTACGTAATGCTAATTGTGACAAATTTATGCAACTGTCCTATGTACTGCTTGACACAATATATATATATATATATATATATATATATATATATATATATATATATATATATATATATATATATATATATATATATGTGTGTGTGTGTGTGTATATATATATATATATTTATATATATATATATATATATATATATATATATATATATATATATATATATATACATATATTATATTATATTATATTGTATTACATGCATAGAGATCCTTGTAGTGACAACCAATCATTTTCCAGCCTTACAGGCAACATGTCTCCCACTCATAAGGAAAAACATTAAACCACAGGGAAAACTGGTACTTCATAAGCAGCAAATTTGCTATCTGAACTTCCTTAAAAATCAGGAAAATAGAACCAGACACTATATGCAAACTCAGTTTCGACTGCAAAATAATCAAGCAAAAAAAAAATGCATGAGTGCTTTTATCCTTAACTGTGCTTTATCAGATCTAACTACAGTTTATACTGTGATGTTGCCAGACCAGCTAGCTGGAATTTTGTAAATAATTCTGTCATTTGTGAATATTGCTATGATTTATAAAGAACTGTATGTTATATGCTGAGCTTCAATAATGTAACCACAGTGTACCCTACTGGAAAAGAACAGAAATGTGTATAAATTATATACCTGTGCAAATGTATGTTTTAACAGTAGAAGCTAGAACATACAGAGTTAACTTGCAAAACTTCAAGAAAATACTTGGAATCAAAATGTTTTACGATTGTGTTATCTCCCAGTTTCAATGCAGCAAGCAGACACAATGTCTGCAGGTAGAAATCTTTCTATTGTCTTGAAAATAATTTAAATTACTAGGTTTAAAATGTAAAGTATTTTATTGCTTCCTAGCAGCTGAACATCTGAGAGATATGTAATTCTCACACAGAGATGATAAAAGTATTTTAGTATCTGTTAGCCTGGAAACTGAAGGCAGGTGACAAAGAGTGATGTCATCCAAGCTGATCCAGCAGCAGTTTTTGACAGTAATTTAAGAACTCTCTCAGAGAAAGACTGGGCATTTTGAATCTTGTCTTGGACCTAGAAACATCATCACTATCATATGCATTTGCCTTGCTCTGTAAGTAAGTGTAGGGTACAATAATTTCTCTTAGATATAGATAGGAATATAGTAAAGATTAGTTTAGATGTTTTCTGTATTTAATTGAGACTGTCCTGCAATGTTGTTTTAAAATATTTCCTGTGATTCTGCACTCTGTAGTTACTGTGTTGATTGAGTATTGTCTTGTTCTTTTATTTATCATTAAATATATTTAAACTTATCTTTGCGGCTGATATTTGTGAGACATATTTAAGCTCTTACAATACTTGCATATGTATTTGGAGACACTGTACAAGGCCACTCCTAAATAGCCTTGGTCTTGGTCACACTTACTATTTGAATAATGGTAACATTACACAGTAGGAATAGTCACCCTTTGTAAAGGCCTTTATAGTAGCTGTTAAGTAGTGGTTGGTGGCAGTGTAACTACTTATAATCTGGGAAGAAATGGGCAAAGCTAGTAAACTTGTGCCAGCCTTCCCCGGGAGCATCTGTGTGTTTGTAAATAAATCAAATGTCAAAGTGTGTGTGTGTGTGTGTGTGTGTGTGTGTGTGTGTGTGTGTGTGTGTGTGTGTGTGTGTGTGTGTGTGTGTGTGTGTGTGTGTGTGTGTGTGTGTGTGCGTGTGTGTGCGTGTGTGTGTGTGTGTGTGTGTGTGTCAGCTACTTGGGCAGGGACATGAAGCACTAGTTGGACAGAGAGGTTCTGGAGGTTTTGGCTTGACCACTCAGCTAAGATTTTAACTATGTAGCTGTGCCAGTGGGGAGTCTTATTGGGGATCTGGTGAAAGAGAGAGAGAAACCAGCCCCAGACTAACTGTGATCTCTGTGTGCTCTTAATGGAAATTGTACTTTACTGTGTGTGTGTTGTGTACTTGTCATTCTCCCATTGTGTAAATCCCTCACTGTTACCAGTGGTGGGGATTGAGGTTTCTTGATTACTGGGCCAGTGCTGGTCTGTCACATATTAATTGGTGGCAGGAGTGGGATCCCCACATCACATTGTAATTGGGTGATAGTGCTGAGATAGCCACATCACATATTAATTGGCTTGTGGTGGTGTGGATATTGAATTCCTGTAGCCTGTGACAGTGGTCACTGACGGTATTTTGTACTGTCAATCAGCCACTCAGTGAACATTCAGAGTTCATATCACAATTGTTTTATTTTTTTTTGTTAGCTTAGTAAGTCAGGGAGAGCAGGCAAGCAGGCAAGTATGCCAGCCAAGGAGTATTGCAAGCTGTCAAGGAACCAGTTGGCTGAGATGTGTCAGGCTAAAGGACAGGTGCATGCCAGCCTGATTAAAGTAGATAGGAATGTAGATTTAGTCATAGCTGCATCACAGAATAGCAACCAGGAGAACAATCAGACTGGCCGTGGAGATGTAAAACTCTCACAAAATGGATGGCCCGGACAGCCCAACCTTTTCATAGAGGACTTAAATCTGTCTGGAGTTAAAGAGACGTGAGCTGGAGGCCAAGCATTTGGAAATAATAGAAGCAGCAGAGAGACTGAGACATCTAGTGGCTGAGGAAAATGAGAAATTGTGATGTCTGCAGGCTGAGGAGAATGAGAGGCAGAGGCAACATGAAAAGGAGATGCTGACTATTTGCCAGAGTCATGGAGGTAAAGGAGAAGGGAGTAGCTGAACCCTAGAAGCAACAAAGGTCAGTAAATGTCTTCCACAATTTACAGAGGGGGATCATTTTGATAGTTTCATTCATATGTTTGAGAGGGTATGTAAACAGCATAATGCTGACCAAGGGCTCTGGGTTTGGTTCCTGATCCCCTTACTCCATGGTAAAGCCATAACTGTAATTTCTAAACTGCCTAATATTGGTTGTTTAAATTATAATGTTGTAAGGGACTGTTTGCTAGAATATTTTAAGTTAACACTTGTAGCTTATAGGAAAATGTTTCATAAGCATAGATGTCAGACAGATGAAAGTGTGTGAAAATGTTGCTGAACTAAACACTTATTTTTATAGGTGGGTAAGTGGATGTCAGGTCACCACTTTTGAAGGGCTGGCAGACCTTTTGGTGAGGCAACAAACCATTAGCACTTTGCCTGAGGAAATGGTAATCTGGTTAGCTGATAGACAATGCAATACTGCAAATAAGTTGGGGAAGAAGGCAGACCTCCACCTAGCAAGCAGGGCATTACTGTACAGGAAAGGGACACCCACTGCTGCTCATGGGTCTAAGGGAACCCATGGTGGTTAGCCAGACTGCCCCAAAAGAGTCCGCCAGTAGAAGGGGAAGCCACTAGTCCAGATACACATCCAGGACGAAGGGTTAAATATTTTGAATGCAACCAGTGGGGCCATGTTGCATATAGATGTCCACAGAGGCAAGATGGGGAACATAAGGTGGGGGAGCCAGTAAGTGGGAATGACAAAATGCCAGCAGTAGGTTGTCTTGAGACAACAAGGGCACCATACTACCTCAAGGGTTATATCCTAACTTAGTGAATGGGAAAGAGGCCATGTCTAAGAGGGACACAGACACCTAACCATTGTGAAGCCTGCAGTGGTTACAAAGGAGTACTACTTGCTTGGGAAGTCTACTCCAGTCAAAGCTTTATGAGGGACCCCATTCTAAATACTTTTGGCTAGGGTTCACCTTGACTTGGAGGGTGGAAAAGAAGGCAAGCAAGTAGGTGTGTTTGAGGATATCCCTGCAGATGTCCTGATAGGGAATGATTTTGATAATGCTGTACCCTCTGTGCATGCAGTTATATGCAGTCAGGCTTGAAGACAAGCATGTGGGTCTTGTAGCCTGGAGGAGACCCAGACAGACTGCACACTTACAGCCAGGACTGGTGAGGTGGTTATTTCAGGGAGGGAGCTACCCTGTAGCAGTGAGAACGAAGGTAAGCCACAGCTGCTTGTGGGTACTGATGTTCCCTTGGACAGAGTGATTGCAAGGGCAGAGGTTAGTAGTAGTACCCAGGCTGACAGTGAGGCACCACTGTCAGAAGATACCAGACCTCCTGTGGAAGGGAAGCTGGGAATGTTTACAAAGAGACAATTGAGACAGGCTCAACTCTCAGACCCTACATTAAAAGGCCTGAGGGAGGTACCTAATTCTCAAGGGAAGGGAGAATCTGTATAATGAGACAAAAGGTTACTGTATAGAGAGTGGGCCCATGAGGGAGGGCTAGAGGGTAAGAGAATACAGTAGTTGGTAGTTTCCAGATCCTACCATCTAGCATTTCTAGCCATAGCCCATGATATTCCCTTTGCAGGTCATATGGGCATAGAATGTACAAAGAGATGTATTGTGCAAAACATCTATTGGCCTGGGATATCCAGAAATGGAACGGTACTGCAGGACCTGGGAGCAGTGCTAAAAGGTAGGCAAGGCAGGAGACAAGGTGAAAGTTCCTTTCATGCCATTGCCTGTGATTCAGTTGCCATTTCAGAGGGTAGCTATGGATAATGTGGGGCCCCTGAGTACCTCAAGTTCCACAGGGAAAATGTATATCCTAGTGGTAGTAGACTATGCTACCAGATTCCCTGAGGCAGTGGCTCTGTCCTCCATTGAGGCAGAAAAGGTGGCAAATGCTTTGTTAGAGATTTTCAGCAGGGTAGGTTTCCCAAAGGAATACTGACTGACAGAGGTGTCAAATTCATGTCAGACCTGCTGGCTTGTCTGTGGAAGTACTGTGGGGTGAAGCACCTAAAGACCACCCCTACCATTGCCAGACTAATGGTCTTGTTGAAAGGTTAAACTCTACACTCAAGAAGCTGCTGTGGGCATTTGCAGACCAGTTTAAAAGTGAGTGGGACAAATGTTTGCCCCAACTGTTATTTGATTACAGAGAGATGCCCCAAGAATCCACAGGTTTTTCATCCTTTGAGTTGTTGTATGGGCATTGGGTGAGGAGACCTCTATATTTCATTTGAGATGGGCGGGAAGGTGAGTGTGAATCCCACAAGGAGTCTGGTGTGACATATGTCCTAAATCTCAGGACAAGGCTTAGAGAATTCATGAGCTTGGCCAAGGAGAACCTGGCAGAAGCTCAATACCAGAAAAAGGTCTGGTATGACAGGAATACTCAAGCTAGAGAGTATGCTGTAGGGCAGCAGGTAATGGTTCTCATTCCTGTCAGAGACAATAAGCTGCAGGCAGCCTACGAGGGACCCTACAAGGTGGTAAGGAAGGTCAGTGATGTTAACTAAATGGTAGAACTCCAATATTGGATGCACAATAAATGAAACCCGAAGTGAAAGTGTAGTATGTTCTTTTAATAGACCATAAAAAACAGATTAGACATTAACATTTAGCGCTTTCATCCACGCTATGGTAGACTGCTTAAATCTTTGATGTGAGCCAAAAGTGCTCTTCACAGCACCCACAATGCCCCCATTAATGACTCCTTCTAAATACAGCTGTAAATTCTTTTTTATGAGACCCATTGAATCTACTACAGTTGGAACTGTCTGGTAACCTTCTCCCACATTGTCCTTGTTTCTGCCTCATATCCTGGTATTTAATGACTTTGTGTCTTAAGACACTGTAAGCACCCGGTGTAGCAATTTCAATTATCAATGCTACTTTTGTCTTATTTTCATGAACTACTATATCTAGTTTTCTTGCACATATTTTTTGAACTGTTGCTAATGGGAGATCCTATGTGATATAAATTTCATCATTCTCCATAATGCTTTGGGCTTGTGTTTCCAATGCTTCTCAGCTATGTTGATACTGTAATATTTGTACAATTCCCAGTGCAACAATCTTGCTACATTATTATGCTATTCAATATAAAGGCTTTCTGCCATTAGTTTATTACACCCATCACAAGATGCGAATCTGTTTCCTGTTCTGTTTTACTGAACCAACATTTTTTTCTGTTTCTCCCACATGTTCAAATAATTTTTGTAAACCGACATGTATGTAGTCTTCTATCCTGGGCTGCCAATGTTAGCCTTTCATCTTTTGGTTTAAATTCACCTCTCTTTAACCATTCCTGTGTCAGGTTCTGGTTAACATGAGGTTGTTCCAGGTATTTTCTGTGCTTGCTGCTATATTTATGCCTTTTCCACATTTCTTGCCTTCTCATCTGATTCTTCTCCTTTATATTCCTTCTTTTGTTTTTTTGGCATATTCAGTTGCTGCCTGATTTTTATCTACTTCTGGTTTGATTTCCATTCCCGCTTGACACCAATATGCTTCTGCTTAACTAACCAGGGAAGTCATCTTAGACCTCTTCTTCTCATGTTATAAAACTTTCAC